>NC_091952.1:167284547-167657047 GCF_031021105.1 Erythrolamprus reginae | reverse complement strand
TACACTTGTACACTTATACTTTGAGCATAGTTCCCTCTAAGCTGAGCAGTGAGCAATCACTCACTTAAAAATCATCATCAACTCAGAGTTTTCCAAACCTGCCCAGAAGCCAAGAGGGAAAGAGTGAGAGGAAGGAGAGAGAGAGGAAGAGAGGAAGAGAGAGAAACAGATAGAAAAAAGAGAGGAAGAAGAGAAAGAAAAAGAATGGGAGTAAGGAAGAGAGAAAGAAAATCAAACTCTAGTTTGAAACTAGCTCAACTAGTTAAATGGCATTTTGATATTGATAGAGTTACCCTATTATGAGCTCCCTGTTATAGACACACAGTACGGTATTTTATTTTGAAATTCTCTGAGGCAAAACAGGGTGGGTTTTTTGTTTGTTTGTTTGTTTATTCATTCATCCATCCATCCATCCATCCATCCATCCATCCATCCATCCATCCATCCATCCATCCATTCATTCATTTATTATTTCTGTGCCGCCCAGTCCCGAAGGGACTGCCGCTCAGACACTATACTTTTCCGCCCACCCACCCCAAAAAATTAGAGGGAACACTGACTTTGAGAACAAGTAAATGTTCTTAAAATGTTTTTTTCTCTCCTTTCTAAATAAGTTTAAGTCTCATTCAGTCCTTAAGGAAACATCAGGAAGTTGTAATTTATAAATTGAGATGTAATCCTTGATTGTACAACAGTTCATTTAGTGAGTGTTTAAGGTTATAACCGCACTGAAAAAGGTACCTTATGGCCAGGGGCGGATTGCTATTACCGCTGCTACCAGTGCGGTAATCCCAGCATGTTTTTGCTTCTGCACATATGCAGGAAGCAAAAAGCTTTTGAGGGGACATATATGCATGTGAGATTTTGGCGATTTTTTTGCTTGCGTGCATGCATGGAAGCAAAATATCACCAAAATCTCACATGCACATCGCCCCTTGCGAGATTTTTCTTCCTGCACATGTGCAGAAGCAAAAACACTCTGGGACAGGCGCATGCACATACAACCTAACTGAAGCTGCATGCACAGTGCAGCAGTCACTACCAATGCACCATCCTTTACTGTATCGGTAGCAACCCGCTATTGCTTATGACCATTTTTCTCACACTTATGTCCATTTCAGCATCCCCCATGGTTACATGATATAATTTCGGCGAGATTCTTTTTTAAAAAGTGGCAAGAAAAATGGTTAATTGGGGCAAAACTCACTTAGCAAATGCCTCACTTAGTAACATAAATTCTGGGCTCCATTGTGGCTGTAAGTCGAGGACTTCAGGTGCTTCCATGATCTCCCTTAATTCTGCCAGTTGTATGCTGGGATGCCGCAACACTTGTAAATGCAAGGATTGGCCCCACACAATTGTCTTTTTTAACACTTTCATAACTCTGAATAGTCACCAATGGTGGATTATTATTATTATTATTATTATTATTATTATTATTATTATTATTATTATTAATTAGATTTGTATGCCGCCCCTCTCCGTAGACTCGGGGCGGCTCACAACAGTGATAAAAACAATACATAATGACAAATCTAATAATTAGAATCTAAAATAACAATAGTACATTTAAAAAGACTAAAAAGCAAGGAACCCCAATATAAAAAACATACATACAGTCATATCATGCACAAAAACTTGTTGCTGGTTGAGGCCACTTCTTTAGAACCGTTAGTGGAAATTTACCGCTACTCACTGAACCAGCAGCGATGACCGGCGGTCCATGCTCCCGAAACAGTTCTCCGGTCACCGGGGCTTGCAAAAAAACTCTGTGCATGCGCAAAGGCTTCTATGCATGTGCAGAAGGTCTTTTCCAGGTGTTTTGCATGATGCAAAATGCACACTTCCATTGCGATGCAACCGGTGGGGCAGGTAAGTGTGACCCATCCCTGACAGTCATTAAACAGGGCAGTCGGTAAGTAAGGGCTACTGTAATGCTCTCTACATGGGGCTACCTTTGGAAAATGTTCGGAAACTTCAGATCGTGCAGAATGCAGCTGCGAGAGCAATCATGGGCTTTCCCAAATATGCCCATGTTACACCAACACTCCGCAGTCTGCATTGGTTGCCGATCAGTTTCCGATCACAATTCAAAGTGTTAGTTATGACCTATAAAGCCCTTCATGGCACCGGACCAGATTATCTCAGGGACCGCCTTCTGCTGCACAAATCCCAGCGACCAGTTAGGTCCCACAGAGTGGATCTTCTCCGGGTCCCGTCAACTAAAGAATGTCGCTTGGCGGGACCCAGGGGAAGAGCCTTCTCTGTGGCAGCCCCGGCCCTTTGGAACCAACTCCCCCCAGAGATTAGAATTGCCCCCACCCTCCCTGCCTTTTGTAAGCTGCTTAAAACCCACCTTTGCCGTCCGGCATGGGGGAATTGAGACCCTCTTCCCCCTAGGCCTTTACAATTCTATGCATGGTATGTATGTATGTATGTATGTTTGGGTTTTTTTTAATATATTAATGGGTTTTTAATTGTTTCTAACATCAGACTATTATTGTACACTGCTTTATTGTTGCTGTTAGCCGCCCCGAGTCTCCGGAGAGGGGCGGCATACAAATCCAATAAATAAAATAATAAATAAATAGCTGGATTGGCTAGTTTATTCGAGCTCAGATTGCTGCATTGTGCCTGCATTCTATGAGCTCCTTGATAAATAACGTAAAATATTGTCATTCAGTGTTTTTCCTTCATAGCAATGCTCCTTGAGCCAAAGGACAAGGGGCTCATTGCAGCTATGACTAGAAACTGTCATTTCTAATAGTACAGCATGCTATTTATGCCTGAAAAAAACATTAAGCAACCAAGAAGATGGGGGAGATGGCAACTAAAATGCTATTCTATTGACATACGTACATGTCACTCAAATCTGTTCCTGGCAAAGGCAGGTTTTTACAAATCCGATTCTTCAGAGATCTTCTCTTAATTGCTTTCTTAAATACAGCATCCTCGTGTTTAATGCGACTTGCAAGTTGAATAGATTTCTGAGTCGACAAGACGTGTATCTGAGTGGCATTTTTTCCCCCCTTCGTTCTCACTAAACATTTTCATAATGCCATTATGAAACATTCTTTAATGGGAGATCAAAGGACTTTCAAACTGACAGTGCTCCATGATTAGGTTTTTCTTTTTAAAGCTACAGTTTAGAAGGGAAAAATTGAGGGTTTTCAATGTAACACCCGGCGTCTGAAGGTTTTATTCCCGACTGTCAAAGGAAACTGACAAATAAGTGACAAGTACTACATATAATGGTCTAATTGCGTCCTCCCTCAAGCTGAGAGGAAAAGTTAGAGCTAGCATTTACACTTGAAATAGGGTACGCACTGGTGGGGGGAGATGGAAGCATTGTTAGTGCAGAGAAGCCGTTATAGATCTTGGCAGGTACAAAATAACATTGTATAAAAAGGTCCTTTTAGATCACATTTTATTGCAGGCATGCATGGAAAGACAGACCCCTTCCTTCATCTCTCTTCTACCACATTTTTTTCTTTGTTTGTCCCTAACTTCGTTTATGTTGTCCGAATCTATTTTTATGCATATCTCTCCATTTTCATCCTTCTCTTTTCGTGGCATCTCTCTTTTCATTTTTTAAATCCCAATGGTTGCACACAGACAGTAGTTTCTTTCATTATGCAATGTCTTAATATCATTCATACACTTTTATTGGGGGAGGAGGAAAATCCAAACATCATATTCCTTCATAATTTTATCATACTTTCCTACCACCCATCATTCCCAGGGGCAGATTCCTAACACCGCCACTAGGGGCGCACTGCACATGCAGTTTTGGTTAGCTTGCGTGTGCGCATCCCAGCAAGACTATGCTTCTGTGCATGCGCAAGAAGCAAAATCTCACAAGGGGACACCTGTGTTTAATTTTGGTGATTTTGTTTTGCTTCTGGACATGCGCATGAGTGTCCCAGCAAGATTTTACTTCTGTGCATGTGCAGAAAGCAAAATCTCATGAGGGGATATGCATGCATGTGAGATTTTGGTAAAAAAATTTTTGCTTCCATCCATGTGCAGAAGCAACAATTTACCAAAACCTTGCATGCGCATGCATTCCCTCACAAGATTTTGCTCCCTGTGCATGTGCAGAAGCAAAATATCACTTGGACACACATGCATGCTTGCGAACTAACCAAAGCTGCATACGCAGTGCAACGATCACTATCGGTGCAGCATCCTTATTGCTACCGGTAGTAACCCATTACTAATCATTCCCCTCTCCAGTTTTATTAACAAAATGATTATCTATCTATCTATCTATCTATCTATCTATCTATCTATCTATCTATCTATCTATCTATCTATCTATCTATCTATCTATCTATCTATCTATCCACCCATCCATCTATCCATTATCTATCTATTATCTATCTATTATCTATCTATCTATCTATCTATCTATCTGTCTGTCTGTCTGTCTGTCTGTCTGTCTGTCTGTCTGTCTGTCTGTCCGTCCGTCCGTCCGTCCGTCCGTCCATCCATCCACCCATCCATCTATCCATTATCTATCTATTATCTATCTATTATCTATCTATCTGTCCGTCCGTCCGTCCGTCCGTCCGTCCATCCGTCTGTCCATCCATCCATCCATCCATCCATCCATCTATCCATTATCTATCTATTATCTATCTATTATCTATCTATCTATCTATCTGTCCGTCCGTCCGTCCGTCCATCCATCCATCCATCCATCCATCTATCCATTATCTATCCATTATCTATCTATCTATCCATTATCTATCTATCTATCTATCTATCTATCTATTTATCTATCTATCTATCTATCTATCTATCTATCTATCTATCTATCTATCTTTATTCGACTTCTATGCCGCCCAATCGCAAAGGACTCAGGGCAGCTTACAAAACAATATAAAACAGATACAAAAAGATACAATGCAATAGAAGAAGTTGAATATAATATCTAAACTGAAACCCCATGATAAAACCCATTTGTTATAAAAGAAACAGTCATAATCGCATGCATACATACCATTCATACAGCTTGGCCATGAAACATGTACAATTCGTGACCCCCAGGCCTGTCAGAAAAGCCAGGTCTTTGTGGCCTTATGGAAGGCCAGTAGGGTGGGAGCAGTACAGGGATGTACTTGGTTCCATAGAGCTGGTGCAGCCACAGAGAAGGCCCTCCTCCATTGTCCTGCCAACTTGCATTGCTTAGTCGACGGGACCTGGAGGTGGCCAACTCTGTGAGCTCTTATTGGTGTCTTAGTTGCTTAATAGCGTATCTTAATTACGCTACTCATCTCCAACTAAGTAGCTCTCATAGACAATGGACTATAATTTCCATCTTTTTCAGCCACTGTGGACAATGTTGTATATGTGTGTGTTGAGGGGAAAGTATACAGGTAGTTCTTGACTTACAACTATTCATTTTTTAACCATTCAAGGTTACAATAGCACTGAAAAAAGTGACTTATGACTATTGTTCAGACTTACAGCTGTTGGTCACATGATCAAAATTCAGATGCTTGGCAACTGTCTCATATTGATGATGGGTACAGTGTCCCAGGCTCATGTCATCTCCTTTTATGATGTTCTGACCAGCAAAATCCATGGGGAAGCAGATTCACTGAACAACCATGTTACAATGGCAGCCCCATATCATAAAATGGGACTTAATGCATCTCGCTTAGCAATCAAAATTTGGGGCTCAGTTGTGGCCGTAAGTTGAAGACTCCCTATAATTTAATTTTTTGTTTGCTTCCCAAAATGGCAAGCCATAGAAAAGAAGGAAGAAAGGAAAAAAGGAAGGAAGGGAAAAAGGATGGAGGAGGAAGGAAGGAAGAAAAAAGGAAGGGAAGAAAGAGTGGAAGGAACTTCCTCTTTTACAACATTTTTACAACACCGTAGAGTGACTTTAGCATTTTGGCTCACTTTATATTCCCACATATAGTGGTACCTCTACTTAGGAACTTAATTCTTTCCGTGACCAGGTTCTTAAGTAGACAAGTTTGTAACAAGAAGCAATTTTTCCCATAGGAATCAATGTAAAAGCAAATAATGCGTACGACTGGGGAAACCTAGAGAGGCCCCATGGAGGCTTTTCCTTGCCTTTTCCGGCACTGCTTCCTCCCAGGAGATTCCTAGAGAGTTCCCGCAAAGGCTTTTCCCTGCCTTTTCCAGCCCTGTTTCCTCCCAGGAGATTACTAGAGACCTCACGGAGGCTTCTCCGTGCCTTTTCCGTTTATAGTTTTGGAGGCTTGGGTTTGTAAGTGGAAAATGGTCTTTGAGAAGAGGCAAAAAAATCTTGAACACCAGGTTCTTATCTAGAAAAGTTCATAAGTAGAGGCATTCTTAGGTAGAGGCACCACTATATATTGAAAGGGGAGTTCACTTTTTGCATGTCCAATAAGTCATTTTACCAGAGCACCTGTGTACATTGGCACATGCTTTCTGGTCTCCTTTACTACAATAAATTTTTTTCATCATCCCTTGGCGGTTGGAGACCTCTGGTCTGTATGCTTACTTGATAGGGTTCTTTGCACTGTCAGGATCCCGGGCTGTTACAGCTCCTATGACGGTATTTATCGGGACATCTTCCTTTACTTCTAATATATAAGCTGGTCTGCTGAAGATTGGAGGTTCATCTACATCCTCTACTTGAATTCTGACAGTAGTAATGTCCTTGAAGGGTCCCAGGTAGAGGAATCTGGGATCTACATGAGGATTGCTGGCTTCCACTTTCAGAGTAAACTGTCTCCGCTTTTCAAAATCCAAAGCCTAGGAAGAGAAATATATAGGTATATATCAAGAAGAATTTTGAGAAAGCATCCAGAAAGACCTGTCAATTAGAGAAACATTGAGTTGCAATGAATGAGCGTAGGCTAAATAATTTAAACTCAAGCTTTACTGTCCAATTCAGAATGAACATCCCTTGAATACAATGGAAAGCATAAATGTTTGTTTTGACTATAGTCAAAGAAGATTTTAATGACCATTTCCTAACAACCATCTCTTTGTCATTATAAATTGATGGATGTGCAGTCTAAAGGCTCTTTATTGGAAATAAAGAGTTGCCTAA
The DNA here is from genome assembly GCF_031021105.1 of Erythrolamprus reginae. Lineage (NCBI taxonomy): Eukaryota > Metazoa > Chordata > Lepidosauria > Squamata > Dipsadidae > Erythrolamprus > Erythrolamprus reginae. The sequence continues at coordinate 167,649,990 of NC_091952.1, read as the reverse complement.
GACTAATCAGACTTAAATACCTTTCTTTTATAATCACTATCAAGCAGTATAAAGGTGTAATTGAACACCTGATGTGCCAGGCTGCAGGGCTGATTATTTTCATTCTATTCAGTATTTTGTGAATTGTGCAAGTATATGCAAGCACCTACAGTACATCTGTATTCATCCCACTCTTCTGAAAACATTGATTTAAGATAAAGGTGTTCCTCATGTCTGAATTCTCCAACTCCAGATAAGCAAAAACATTTAAATGTTTTTAGTTATAAGATTTTTTATTTTTCTCCACCATGAAATAAAACAATGTATATCGTTATAAACACAACCACAATGCTTAAAATCAATTATATACAAACTTTTCTTTTCTCATTAGTCGCTTAGTGGAGGGTCTTATCTCTCCCCGTGTAAACTTTTCTGTAAATTTTTTTATATTATTAGTAATTCTTAAAATTCTAAATTAAAATTTTCCCCTCACTGTGTTACTACAAAAGGTTACAACAATGTAAAGAATAATAAAATCTCTTTTATCTAAATTTTAATCTTATATAGAATAGAATAGAATAGAATAGAATAGAATTTTTATTGGCCAAGTGTGATTGGACACACAAGGAATTTGTCTTGGTGCATATGCTCTTAGCGTACATAAAATAAAATATACATTTGTCAAGAATCATATGGTACAACACTTAATGATTGTCATAGGGGTCAAATAAGCAATGAAGAAGCAATATTAATAAAAATCTTAGGATATAAGCAACAAGTTACAATCATACAGTCAACATGGGAGGAAATGGGTGATAGGAATGATGAGAAAAACTAGTAGAATAGAAGTGCAGATTTAGTAGAAAGTCTGACAGTGTTGAGGGAATTATTTGTTTAGTAGAGTGATGGCGCTCGGAAAAAAACTGTTCTTGTGTCTAGTTGTCTTGGTGTGCAGTGCTCTGTAGCGACGTTTTGAGGGTAGGAGTTGAAACAATTTGTGTCCAGGATGTGAGGGGTCAGTAAATATTTTCCTCGCCTTCTTTTTGACTCGTGCAGTATACAGGTCCTTAATGGAAGGCAGGTTGGCAGCAATTGTTAATTAAAAATTATCTCTCTATATATGTATCTTTAATAAAAGAAACTATTCATAATATATAACCTACATCGTAAAATAAAGTTCTATATGTTTAAGTCTAAACAACAAGTAAAATTTGTGTTATATCATTATATAGTGCTACCGCCATTTAAATGTCAAAACATCTCCATTTGGAATAGAGAAACTATCCTTACTGTATTAAGATTTTGAAACAAACAAACAAAGAAAGGTCCATTACTCATGACAAGTATAATCTTAGCTGTGGCAAAGATTTTCGGCAACCAGTATCTGCTGGTTTTGATGCAAAGTGGTAAGAGTTTCAACTATTTATCAGGAGCACAAACACCATTTCACTTTTAGCAAGATGTTAATGGCATCAGCTTTGTTTAAGTCAACAGAAGGATGTTGACACATTTAATTTACAGTGGGTCCTGCTGGCAGGAGTTCAAATTCACACTTTCCCATCTTTTCTGAAAGGAACATTCCCAAATAGTCTTGCAAAACTCAATCAGCTTCTTTGCCATAACAAAACATTTTCCTCACGAATGAAAAAACATAGCATTTGTTTGGAATTGCCCTGTCTTTTCCTTAAAAGCACATGCCCCCAAATAGTACACTCTGCAGTCAAAAGCAATCAAGTGTAATATTCAGTAAATTGGTGCTGCAGAAATGCTATCAGCAAGCAAAATGATAACCATCATATGATTGCTTACTAACAAGTGCTGATGGTGAATTAATGTTTCTAGAAGGAGCTGAAGGAATTTGCCTTAATGGCTTTTGCTGTCCACAAAATTATTGTGCATCAGCCTTAATGGCATCTACTAGGTTTGTGGATAACCCGTATGCTTGGTAGTAGATAATCATTATGGTACCATCAGTGAAAAGCACTATTTCGAGTTTTATACTTGGAGTGTAGAAGAGAATCAAAGTAGAAAACCAGGAACCAAGGGGGTTGCCATGTAAGTTTCAGCAGATTTTGGTAAATCGATGTGTTACAGGCAAACTTTTTAACGATTAAAAGTCTTTATGCTACTCATCAGTGAATTGTATCTGTTCAGTGATACTAATAAAAAAGAAGATCCCGCTGTATGAGACCACATTTGGAATACTGTGTTCAGTTCTGGAGATCTCACCTACAAAAAGATATGATAAAATTGAATGGGCCCAAAGACGGGCTACAAAATGGTGGAAGGTCTTAAGGATAAAACATATCAGGAAAGACTTAATGGACTCAATCTGTATAGTCTGGAGGACAGAAGGGAAAAGGGGGACATGATCGAAACATTTAAACACGTAAAAGGGTTAAATAAGGTTCAGGAGGGAAGTGTTTTTAATAGGAAAGTGAACACAAGAACAAGGGGGCACAGTCTGAGGTTAGTTGGGGGAAAGATCAGAAGCAACGTGAGAAAATATTATTTTACTGAAAGAGTAGTAGATGCATGGAACACAGCAGATGTGGTTGGTAAACATGCCTGGGATAAACAAATATCCATCCCAAGATAAAATATAGGAAATAGTATAAGGGCAGACTAGATGGACCATGAGGTCTTTTTCTGCCATCAATCTTCAATGTTTCTATGTTTCTATGTAATATTTGCAGCTCAGAGTTGAAATGAGGTGGCCATTGGTGCTCTCTGAGCTTGGTTGTTTTCTCACAGACATTTCATTACCTAAGCTAGGCAACATCCTCAGTACACTAATGATTTTACCTATTTTTGGTAATTAAACATCGGTGAGAAAACAACAAAGCTCCAAGTGTTCAGTGAGTGTGTAAATAAAGATGTGTAAGTTGTTTGAATGAACAAAGTAGTAATAGAGTTGTCTCTTCAATGTCCCACTGCTTCTGGAAGTGGAAAGCGTTCAGAAACTCCAAATTGTGCAGTCGCACTAACAGTCATGGGCTTGCCCAGACACATGCATATCTCTCCAACACTCCGCGGTCTGCATTGGCTGCCAATTGGTTTCTGGACTCAATTCAAAGTGTTGGTTATGACCTATAAAGCCCTACATGGCATGGGACCAAAATACCTCCAAGACCGCCTTCTGCCGCATGAATCCCAGCGACGGGTCAGGTCCCACAGAATTGGCCTTCTCCAGGTTCCATCAACTAGACAATGTCATTTGGCGGGGCCTAGTGGGAGAGCCTTCTCTGTGGGGGGCCCGGCCCACTGGAATCAGCTCCCCCAGAGATTCGTACTGACCCCACCCTCCTCACCTTCCGTAAGAGTCTGAAGACTCATTTATGCTGCCGGGCCTGGGGCCATTACATCCTTGCCCCCTGGCCAATGAATGTGTTGAGAGAATGTCGAGTGAATGGAATGATTATTTTTTAGTCTTTTGGGGTTTTTAAAAGATTTTTAATTAATTAATTGGATTTAAGATTTTGTATTCTGTATATTATATGTTGTGAGCCACCTCATGTCCTGGATATCCAATTAAATAATTGAATAATTGAATAATTGAATAATTGAACAATTGAACAACTGAACAACTGAACAACTGAACAACTGAACAACTGAACAACTGAATGACTGAACGACTAAACGACTAAACTGTTAAACGGTTAAATGATTAAGCGGTTAAATGATTAAACGATTAAACGATTAAACGATTAAACGATTAAACGATTAAACGATTAAACGATTAAACGACTAAACGATTAAACGATTAAACGATTAAACGATTAAACGATCAAACAATCAAACAATCAAACAATCAAACAATCAAACAATCAAACAATTAAATAATTAAATAATTAAATAAAGTTTGTGACTGGGTGTAATTATACAACTACCTCCTGCATATGATAACAAATATATAAAACTTTTATTTTCAGAAAATAATATGTACACCTTATGTCTTCTCAGGGAAGTGGTATTTTGCCAGCTTGTTTAATTATGTTAAGCGTTCAGATAAGGTACATGAGCCATTTTTAAAATACCCCCCCCCCCCTTTAGTAATTCTTATGGTAACAATGAGAGGGACATTATTATTAGTCCTAAATAGTGTTTGTTCAGTTTGTTATCCTGTTCAACTTGTTTATTGGAAGGCTGAAAGGCTACTTTTAAGTATGCTTGTGTGTTTGTGCTAAGGTCTGGAAAAGGTTGGTAAAAAGTACCTACTGACAAATCACCCTGTGACTCTGAATCTCTCCTTACCAGGTAACAGCACTTGAGAGCCTTTTTCTATCAGCCAAAAACACTTGTGAGCCTTTTTTCAGTCTTTAGCCTTAGATTTCTGAAGTGCCCACGCATGTGGAGATATTGGAAATATTTATTATTTATTTGTTAAATTTATTGGAGCCCCATCTCGCCACGGGGCTCCTCTGAGTAGCTTACAAGTGGAAAAGAGAAATGATTTAAAAAATATAAACATAACAAAAGAAAAGCAATGAAACAATAAAAATCAACAATGAAAGTACAATAATATGAATTAAGAGGTAGGCAGAGGGAATGGGATGCATATAAGTATCCATTGCTCAGTTCTTATGGGTTCAAGGTAAACAACAACCAAAGAAGGTTAAAGAAGGATTAGGATTAGGGTTTACAAGGGAAGAGAAGGCTGATGAAATAGTTATTTAATTAATTAACTATCTATCTCCATGGCAGGCAAATGTATTGAATTATATATCCTTGGTGCCCTACTTTGTGCAGGTGCAGTAGCAGCTGGCACCAATCACTTATGTTGTCATTACCATTAGAATAGTCAACTTTAGTAATATAATTAATAATAAGGTACATATCTTCTACATGGGACTAGCTCTGACGTTTATTAGAAAACTGAAATTGGTGCAGAACGCAACTATTGTCAGGCATAGTACAGATATAATTACCCTATTTTTTGGACTATAAGACACACCGAAGTATAAGAGGTATATTTCAAAGAGGTAAGTAAGAGAAAAAGGTTTGGTCCTCCCCAGTGTGGGCCTCCCAAACACTCTGTGCACCCCGTTTTTGTGAAAACTGATTGAAAAACAGAGTGCGCAGACGGTTTGGGGGGCTTGCAGAGTACTTTTAGGGCTTGGGAGAAGGCAAAAACATTCCTGTTTTTGTGAAAAACAGACTATTTTTGCCACTCTTTTGGGCAAAAACAGGGGCATTTTTATTTTCTCCCGGCCCCCAGAAGCACTCTCCAGGCCTCCCAAACCCTCGGTACACCCCATTTTTGTGAGAAATGAGTCCATTTTTCGCAAAAATGGGACGCGGGGAGAGGGCTTTTGGGAGGCCAAAGATGAGTGTACTTGGTGTATAAGATGCACCAACATTTCCACCCTCTTTTAGCAGGGAAAAGGATGTATCTTATGCTACGAAAAATGGTAAGTAGTGCTAGATTGACTTCCATTGAAAGACTTCAACTCAGTTTCTGGGTTCTATTCAAAGAATTTGAAAATCTATATAGTCCTACCTAACTTCACCACATGGCTTTATTGTTTGATTTTATTAAAATAACATTTTTACTATGTTTTGGTTTTGTATTTTATTATTTGATTGTTGTTTCATTATTGTAAGCTACCATGAGCCACAACATTCAATGGTTTACAAATCTAATAAATAAATGGCATATGCGTCTTCTTGGCGTATCTTGAATACTAGGGACATCAACTTAGACAGAGCAAGGACTTTAAAGTAGACAACCCTTCGTACCGAAATGAAGACAAATATATATGTCCAAGGATAATGTTGCAGGATCCAAACACAAAAAAACTGCTGACCTAGACTGGCTCCTGCAACATTTTGTCCCATATAAAAAATTGGATATACTTTTGGATTTGGCTCTACATTCATTTCAGGATAATTAAATGATTTTTGTTCTCCTTTTATGAACCTTATAAATGTATATGCCTGGAGGCTGTTGGGGTCTGGATGGGTGTCAACAAGCTCAAACTCAACCCAGACAAGATGGAGTGGCTGTGGGTTTTGCCTACCAAGGACAATTCCATCTGTCCGTCCATTACCCTGGGGGGGGGGGGGCGGGAATTATTGACCCCCTCAGAGAGGGTTCGCAACTTGGGCATCCTCCTCGATTCACAGCTAACATTGGAACATCATCTTTTGGCTGTGGTGAGGAGGCCGTTTGCCCAGGTTCGCCTGGTGCACCAGTTGTGGCCCTACTTGGATAGGGAGTCATTGCTCACAGTCGCTTATGCCCTCATTGCCTCGAGGTTCGATTACTGCAATGCTCTCAACATAGGGCTACCTTTGAAAAGTGTTCAGAAACGTCAGATCGTGCAGAATGCGGCCGCGAGAACTATCGTGGGGCTTCCCAGATTCGCCCACGTTTCTACAACACTCCTTGGCCTGCACTGGCTGCCGATCAGTTTCCAGTCACAATTCAAAGTGTTGGTAATTGTTCTGTCTGGGTTCCCCCAGATGTCAACACCAACTAAAAAGAGTAGCCAGACACGCTGGTAAAAAGCAAAGTCATTTTATATCTTTGAAAACAAACACAGATAACAAAAACTGTTCTTACAAACTGGAATGCTATGAAGCTTCACAGAAGAGTCACGATGGCAAGACAATGCAACAGGCTTCTTGCTGGCACACACACCACTGTAGATAATAAAACCCACGCCTCCCCCAAGTTTTCAGCCTTCGAGGCCACAAGCCAGAATCAGAGACGCCAAGGATCGAAGCAAGGTCACAGGACTCCCAAAAGATAACTCTCCACAATACAGGAAGGGCGGGACTGCCTTTTCAACCTTTCTGAGGAGAACCACACCCAAAACCAGCTGTTGCCTATTAGGGATGGAAATACCTGGCTAATTGTCCCCTTCGTTGTGCTGCCCTTCTCTGCCTCATATCTATGATGGCTTGTGCGTTCTCATCTAATGACTCCAGGCTACTCGCTGGGGAGAGCTCCCCCCGGGGGTCTCAGGCTGTTCTCCCTCTTCCTCATCCTGACATTCCTCTTCCCCGTCTGCCTGGTCCTCCTCCTCCTCCTGTTCCTCGTCTTCCCCCTCTGAGCATGGAGCCGGCAGAGTTCCAGCCGTTCCCTGAGGAATGGCTGAATCACAACAGTAATGACCTTTAAAGCCCTACATGGCATTGGACCTCAGGCTGAATCACAACAGTAATGACCTTTAAAGCCCTACATGGCATTGGACCAGAATACTTCCGGAACCGCCTTCTATCACACGAATCGCAGCGGCCAATAAGGTCCCACAGAGTTGGCCTTCTCCAGGTCCCGTCGACCAAACAATGTCATTTGGTGGGCCCCAGGGGAAGAACTTTCTCTGTGGCAGCCCCGGCCCTCTGGAACCATCTCCCCCGGGAGATTAGAACGGCCCCCACCCTCCTTGTCTTTCGCAAGTTACTCAAGGTCCACCTGTATCACCAGGCATGTGGGAACTAAGACATTTCCCCCGGATTTTTATATTTCCTGTTTGGTATGTATGTGCAGTATGGTTTTTAATTGTTGGGGTTTTTATATATTTTTTATTATTAGGTTTGCCCCATTGTTACACTGTTTCTTATTACTGTTGTGAGCCACCCCGAGTCTTTGGAGAGGGGCGGCATACAAATCTAATAAATAATAATAATAATAATAATAATAATAATAATAATAATAATATGCATATGATTCAAATCATTAACCATAATTCACAGCCCCTCAGGACCTTTGGCATATACGCAACCATATTCCATATTTAGCTTTCATAAGAAAAGTTTACTGGAGATGAAGCACAAATGGGAGTCTTGTGATAGGTTTAGAAATCCACAGGGCTGATGATTTCAGTGCTAGAATGGATTCTGAAGTGTCTCCACTAGCGGCATTCAACAAATGATAGGGCAGTGTGGAAATATATTAGCCAAATTAATTTTGTTACATCTCCTGGGCCTTGAATTTAGCTGCCACAATAGAGGTACTGGTACTCTGGCACACAATAGATTCTGGTACTCTGAAAATATGTCAGAGAAGTGCCATGGCCATACCTTTAGCATGAAAAGAGTTACAGAATCCTTTTTTTAAAAAAAGCAGACAGAACATGGTTTATTATCTATTAACTTTCTTATGAAACATAGAAGACTGACGGCAGAAAAAGACCTCATGGTCCATCTAGTCTGCCCTTATACTACTTCCTGTATTTTATCTTAGGATGGATATATGTTTATCCCAGGCATGTTTAAATTCAGTTACTGTGGATTTATCAACCACGTCTGCTGGAAGTTTGTTCCAAGGATCTACTACTCTTTCAATAAAATAATATTTTCTCATATTGCTTTTGATCTTTCCCCCAACTAACTTCAAATTGTGTTCCCTTGTTCTTGTGTTCACTTCCCTCCTGAACTTTATAATATTGCTTATTTCTGATGCAATTTTTATAGCTCACCCGAATCAAAAGACTTTAGACAAGTCACAACAGAGTAAAACATACGGTATATAAAAAGCTAAACCAATTAGAATAGACCAGCTCACCCAGGACAGATGCCAATGATATTCAATTAGGATTGAAAGCTTGCTGAAATTATAAATATAATGCTAATGTGGTCTTTCTAGTCAACTCTAAGGTCATAATATAATTTTATTCTGTGTCATAGTGTACAATGCCAAAGAGCTGAGTGATTGTTCAAAAGGATATAAAAGGTATAATTAGTTTTAAATGATAATGAAATAAGAACAAATCACCCATAAAAATACTTGGGTATTCAGATACAAATTATGGTTTTGCCATCCAGCCATCTCAAGGTTCTCCCCCCCACCCCCCTTGGTGGCATTCTACTTTTCAGCTTTATAACTCAAGCTTTTAATTTACCTGTGACATTCTCATATGGATTTCCAGATTCAGTGCCTAACTGGAAGGGATCTAATTAGTTTATAGGGAAAAATTTTAATGTATACCACCCTTATGAGAAATGCCAGTATAAGACTGGAAGCAAATCTATCATCTGTTAAATGAAATGCTTGAAATGATAGTTCAGTTTTCATTTTTCTAACTACTGCTCCTTGTTATATTTATTTATTGCTTCCAGGGTTTAGTTTTTCCCTCTTTTTTTTTTTAAAAAAAATCAGAGTGTGAATCTGGGATATGGAAAAAAAATACTGTATTTCTCTCCTGAGGTTTTGAGTAATTACACCCTAAAGGGGGTTTTGCTTTCTTTTATGTAGAGATTAATAGAGCTAAATTTACAAAATAAGAGAGCTGCAGCTGGTAAGTCTTGTTCTTCTTTACCGTTAAATAACTTTTAAATTATGGAACAGATAAAGCTCTGTATTTGCACACATCAACTGTTTAAATACAGGAGGGTATTTTATGTTCACTTATTTTTAATGTGCTGCACTCTGAATTGTTAATTGATTGATTCAACAAGATTCTGTTTAATGGATGACTTTATCCTTGTGGAATTAGAACTGTCACCAAAGATCTTTTATATATTAAGGATTTTACCCAGTAGACACATTAAAAATGAGAATATCTTTCTGGATAAGACGTACCATCCTCTTACTGCCGCAATTGCTAAATCCCTTTTATCTTTAATATACTTTGGCTCTTTAATTTTATTTGTGTACAGATTGCATGTGTGTGTATCAATATTTGGCCTATGTGTGTTTTGTTTTATCAAGTATGATTCCCCCACACACACTTGTATCTATTCCCTGAGAATCTGTTTTTTCTACAACATTCCCATTAAGTTAGAATATATTGGGAATTAATAAACATGACTTTGTGCTTGAAACAAATGCAAAATTGCATAAATGATTAGAATGAATACAATAATTGAATTGTAAAGATATTCCTTGCATGTCCCTGAAGTGTAGAATTTTGGAACAATCCACAACCCAGCAATTGTTCTATCAGGTTTAGCTGAAAATATTTTCGAGACCATGCCAAGGTATTCAAAACATGCACAAGGATTGCACTATAAAACTTAAAGGATTGTTTCCCTACGTATCTTGCAGGAGACAATACAACTATAGGGATCCTACCTGTATTATTTATTTGATTTCTGAATCCAATAGATCTTTTGTTTAAGAACATCTTAAAAACTTCATTTTGCAGGTCACAATAAAAGCTGGAATGAAGCATCTTAGAATACCCACCTTTTTTACAATTACAATGCCTTCTTGCGTTTCCTTGTCTGTTGTAACCCCAAACATTTCTGAGCCATCCCCTTCAAGAATGCTATATTCCATCTCAGCATTTGGACCCACATCTGCATCATTAGCCTTTATCCGTCCAATTGGTGAACTAAGGGGTGCAGATTCTCCTATTTTGAATTGATAGGCACCTAAAGGTAAAGATGGAAAATTCCATCAGACACAATTAACATTATTTCAGCTTAGTTTAATTTAGTTTATTGATTAACTATTAGGCCATGTCAAAGTGCTAAGTTTCAGATCAACAGTAGCTTGGTCCTGGTTCAGATTGATTCTTCAAACCAGTAGCGCTGGCAGTGGGAGGCTCCGCCCACCCACCTGGGACACTTCTGCGCATGTTCAAATGCTCACGCAAACTGGTAGAAAAATAATTTACAACCCACCACTCTTCCAGACCCAAAAATTATTACTAAAGTCTGATAAAAAAAATTAAAATGGAATGGGACAAAATAAAATTTAAAATGAAATTGGAATAAAATACAATAATTTAATATATAGATATATAAAATATGATAAAGGTACATTATTTCAGCAATTTTCAACAATCTCTTTACATTTTCTTGTTATACCTGTTAGTTGCCGGTATCCACATCATTAATTACTATGAGATTGCAGCTCCTTTAAAAATAGGGAAGATTTCCTTCCTACAAACCAATAGCCTGGTTCACATGACAGGCTTCAAAGAATTAGACAGGGCTGGGATTTAGTATTACATGAGTATTATATGCCATTAAACCCATATAGTTAGCTAGTCATTATTAGTCTTAACCTCAAATTACTACAGATTTCTTTGTGCTAAACAGATCTTCACTATACAAAGAACCTGGCATAATTGTTTGTTCCTTCCAAGTGGCTCTTTAGATCAGGGACCGGATCTAGCCAGTGGCGTATTCCACCATTTGGTCCATGGTGCTACCCTGAAAACAGCAAGGGACTGGCCCACGATGCCTCTGCCCTCAAAAATAGAGCTTGGGAGGGCGGCATGTGGCCCTCCTGAGCTCTGTTTTCTCTGACAAAGGGTTGCAGGAGGCTGTCACAGCTGATGGAGCACTTGGGTCACCACAGGCATCTCCATCACAAATGACAGCGAGCTGGCCATGCCCATCTCAGCCCCCTGAGGTCAAACACAAACCCTGATGCGGCCCTCAAGGAAATTGAGTTTGACGCCCCTGCTTTAGACTGTCAAACTATCTTTCCTCTACTTATTTAGAGGGATAGGGGATCAAATCTGGGATCATCCTCATGCAAATCATGTGATCTAAGGCAAAAGGGTCACCCGCCTGCACCATTATCTTTCTGCCAAGCAAGCACCATGATTAGTTATGGAAACTGAAAAGTGCACAAGCATTAAAATGTGGGGTTTCTATAAATAAAACTGGCATAAGAATTCTTTAATTGCAACAGTATGATGCATGACGTGGGTTATCAAACTGGTGACTATGATACACGTTACTTTACTTTGAGCAACTTAGTGGCAGCTGCAGATTAAAGAGACAGCTCTTGCTTTTAAATCCCGTCAGTCAACAGAGCACTATGTGTGGCAGAGAAATGGTACTACATCTACTAATTTAGCATGAATCACTGACATAAAGAACAAATCTAAATCAGGCTCATTTTAGCAATAGCAATAGCATTCAGACTTATATACTGCTTCACAGTGCTTTACAGTCCTCTCTAAGTGGTTTACAGAGAGTAAACATATTGCCCCCCAAAATCTGGGTCTTCATTTTACCAACCTTGGAAGGATGGAAGGCTGAGTCAACCTTGAGCCAACTGAGATTCGATCTGCCAAACTGCTGGCAGCCGGCAATCAGTAGAAGTAGCTTGCAGTACTGCACTCTAACCACTGTGCCATCGAGGCTCTATCTACTAATTTAGCATGAATTGTTGACATAAAGAACAAATCCAAATCTAGCTCAGTTTATTCTTTTAATCTGAGGAGGTTCAGTGGTGGGATTCAATTTTTTTCCCCTACCAGTTCTGTGGGCATGGCTTGGTATGTATGGTTTGGTGGATGTGCCAAGGATTGATACTGTAAAATCTTCATTCCCACCCTACTCCAGGGGAAGGTTACTGCAAAATCCCATTTCCAATTGATCAGTTTGGACTCGGGAAGCGGCGGCAGGGCCATTCAGAGGTGGTATTTACCGGTTCTCCAAACTACTCAAAATTTCTTCTACCTGTTCTGTTGGGCTCTCTGATAGGAGCTTCCCGAAAATTCAAGGATACAAATTTCAGACACACACACGTTTGAAAATTCAAAACAATGTTCCTTATCACAAAAGTCAAAATAAACTAAGCACTCTTTTTGTATTGCAAAGAGCACTCTTCCCAAAACAACCAGGTAGTCTGTACAATGTCCCTTAAGCAGTCATTAAGTACTTAGCCAGCAGCTGTGGAGAAACTTCACACCCCTTCTTCTTCCAACGAAGGGAGACACCCCCCCCCCCCGCTGCTCTGCTTTGGTTTCAAAGGCATGAAAAAGCAACAAAGTCCAGCACACACGATTCCTGATGAAACTGCAACAGATATTCTTCCACAGTGGCCAAACCCACATGCTGCTATTTATAGCAGCAGCCCTAATTATTGGAGCCCCACCCAAACACAGGTGGCCACCCTTCTTTCCTGTAATATGTTCTTACTTGGTCTCTTCTATGCATAATTCTGCGCTTGCTTGGGTCCAACATGTCATCATCTGAAGCTATAGAAGATAAGGAAGATTGACTGCCGTGGCTGTGTGACAAGCCCTCCTCTGCCGAGTCACTCCCACCTTCTTCTTCATCCGAGGAAACTAAACTCTGACCTGATTCTGTCAGCAATAACACAGGCCTGTGACATGTTGAATTTTCCCGTGCATCCACCTCCCCATTCCCTGGGGGCAGGAGCTGGGCCAGAGCCAACCACAACACTACCTGTTCTCCAGAACTTGTCAGAACATGCTGAATCCCATCTCTGGTTATGTTCTTTATACTTAAAGGGAACTATTTTAAATTCATTTGTTTTTTACAAGCTTGCCAAATATTCAGAAACCATTAGATAACCAAACCTTTTAGAATAAAGAAATGTGCACCGTCCAACCTGGGTGAGTGTTTATAGCTATTATTTTTTCTTTATGTCTGATTTCATCCTATTCCAAACTGTTCTCTTTTCTTTTCTCATTCTTAGCACAACAGACAAAGCCATTTTTACCCAAAGAAGAAACTAGAAATATTCACGATATCAAATAAGAACATGGAATACATTTCAGTGATCCAAAACTGAGCACCACCAAACACTGTCTTATGATCTACTGCACTGCAAATGACCCAAAGATACTTTGATAGGGGTTATTTTGTTATGGTGCCTCTGTATTGTTGTTTTATAGTATCTGCAAAGCTTGGGGCATCATCAGAGCATCTCACAGTATAAAGAGCTCATGTCAACAGGAATTTCCTTTTTCCCTGTACCCACAGGCTGATATTTGCCCTATATTATGAATATTTCTTCAGCGAGGGGTGGGGAAATAAATTCATTGCTCTTACTTTTCTCTCCTGATTTTTTTCCTTGTAGAAAAAAGAAACTGACAATGTCTACTTGGGAAGTAATGCTTAGCAATGCATGGAGAATTCCTTGCCTCCTGAAAGCAAATATGTCAGGCCAAAGGATACTAATCCAACCTTCTCCCAAATGGGTAAGTAATCTATTACTTATGGATCTGTGTGCGATTTTAACAGCATTTGGCAAAAATAAGAGCCCCAAAATGCATCATGTATAGGTGATTTAACTAGTAAAAGAAGAAAACAAAAATAAATGATGTATGCATAGATCAACAATTGGACTAATTTTCCCTATTACATTTGAATTGGTTCCTAAGTGATTTCTTTTGATTCTTTAAAATGGTACATTACAGCACCAGAATAGCTGAAAAGAAAACTCTTATAAGTAATTGCCAGTAGTTAAGATGTGAACTAATCTGTGCCATGAATAACAAGAAAAATAAAAAGTGGTGGGTTTTTTTTTTAGAACACAGAGAAATAAACTGAAAAATAGAGGGGGGGAAAGTAGGGAACAGGTTTCCCACATTGCAAAGAGGGAATCAAATTCTACATTAGGGTAGACAGTTACTTAACATTTTAATGATATGTTGGTAGTCATAAGATCTAAATTTCCTTTTAAATGAAATATGTAAATTCAAAGAAGAGAAATACAGTACATTATAAAATTGAGCTTTGGCTGGATTGTGGTGGGTTTTTTTTTTTTTTTTTTGGTGCTTGCAGAGATATGTAGCCTAATGTTAACAATAAATTGTAAAAAAATTCCTTTCTCCTTAGCTAAGTCCATGGCTTTTCCATGTACATAAAGTTCGTATCATTTGATTGCCAAAATGTTCTATGGATGTAACTAAATAAGGAAAAAAAGTATCTTTCCCATACTCTGGGGGAAGCGGGGTGGATTGTCATTGACATCAGTCAATGTGATGTTCACCGTGGTGGTTCCTGATAATCCGCCCATCTGGCCTCCCATATCCTTGGCTTGGATGACTACTTGGTACTGTTCCCGGTTTTCTCGATCCATGCTCAGCAAAGCTGTTTTGATGATACCTAGGAATGGAGAGGGGAAAAGAGATTTTAAAAAATATGTTATTCTATGTAATACTTCAGAAGTAAGAATGCAGTGCCTCTAAGATGAGATAAATAGTTAGATAGAGATACAGAGCTAGAAAATAGATATAGATGGAGATGGTGACAAAAATTATGCAGTGCCTCTTCTTTATACCTCCTAATATGAGCCAGTGCTGGAGCAATGGCTATGTTTAATCTTATGATGACAGTATCCACTATGTACCAAATATGTCTGGAAATGATTTCAGTACTTTCTGATAGATAGCACGCACAGGAAGGAGAGGTAGCCTCAGCATTTTTTTAGCAGGTCAGCTGCAGTAACAAGAACTGGCTGTGAGTAGCAGAGAATCTGCTTTTAATGGTTTCCCTATTTGTTTGTTTGTTTGTTTGTTTGTTTATTAGATTTCTATGCCGCCCTTTTAGAAGTGACTCATGGCAGTGTACAACATTGTAAATGCAAACAATATATGTAAGAAATCTAATTATTTTTAAAGGACATATACCAAATCAGTAAAAATCTAAAACCCCTTATGCAGTCATCCACATTCATCCAATATTTGTTTGTTTGTTTGTTTGTTTACTTATTTATTCATTCATTTATTCATTCATTTATTCATTCATTCATTCATTCATTCATTTATTTATTTATTTATTTATTTATTTATTTATTAGATTTGTATGCTGCCCCTCTCTTAAGACTCGGAGCAGATTACAACAGCAAAGCACCAATGATTAAAAAACAGTTAAAACTCTTAATATAAAAACAGTCATACACCCCCAACAAACCATACATAAAACGGAATGGCCAGGGGGAATCAATTTCCCCATGCCCGGCAGAGGTGGGTTTTTAAGGGTTTGTGAAAGACAAGGAGGTTGGGTCCTGATCTCCGGTGGGAGTTGATTCCAGAGAGTTGGGGCCGCCACAGAGTAGGCTCTTCCCCTGGGTCCTTCCAGACCCAATCATTCATATTGGCCAGGGACAATCTCGTGGCTCATAGTCCCCATGCCCGCTGGCAGAGGATGCTCAGCCGGCCAGTGACAGGAGTTCAAATATGCCACCGCTTTATTCGGCAAATCAGCGGCGGCTATGTGATTTTATTATGTACCTCCATACACAACAATTTTGATACTTAACGCTTTGATGCCCCTTCTCCTAAATAGGCTAACTCACATACTTTTAATATTCTAATATGC
This sequence comes from Erythrolamprus reginae, assembly GCF_031021105.1. Lineage (NCBI taxonomy): Eukaryota > Metazoa > Chordata > Lepidosauria > Squamata > Dipsadidae > Erythrolamprus > Erythrolamprus reginae. The sequence goes on along the minus strand of NC_091952.1, from coordinate 167,634,024 downwards.
AGTGAAGGGCTGCAATAATTTTTACTACCACACTGCGGCCATGACTTATTTTGTGGGTGTGGTTTTCTGACCATGTGATCAGGTGGGAGTGGCTTGACAATCATGTGATCAGGGGATGGCTTAAAGGTCATGTGACTGGCTTAAAGGTGGCCAACGTGATGTCACTCACGTCAAGGGTTTGGGTTGGGGTGCCTGACCTCTCCTCACCTCAAAAAGATACAATTTCCCTATGTATTACTGAACATTCAAAATATACTATTTAATTCTATGTATATATGCCACATGTGTACATACATATTACACATAGGCACACACAAATATATATTATCTACCATATAAACTGTATGTGTATGTATACACACACAAATGCACAGCTCTTCTAAAATTATACACATTGAACGGAAAAATATACCCAGAGCGCAGAAGAGGAAAAAAGAAAAAAAATTCAAATTTTTTCTACCGGTTCTATGTACCTGACCAAAATTTTTCTACCAGTTCTGCGTACCTGACCGTACCCGTACAAGCCCATCACTGCTAATATGTTATTTAGCAGGTCTCTCTCTCTCTCTCTAATTTCTTTTATATGAGCTAGTGTGCTGCAATATTGATATAGAACCAGGCAGACCAGATAAAAATCCTTGTTAAATGATGGGAGGGCAGTAAGTGACTTTATCTATCTATCTATCTATCTATCTATCTATCTATCTATCTATCTATCTATCTATCTATCTATTTATTGGATTTGTATGCTGCCCCTCTCCGTAGACTCGGGGCGGCTAACAACAGTGGTAAAAAACAGCATGTAACAATCCAATACTAAAACAACTAAAAAAACCCCCCTTATTATAAAACCAAACATACATACAAACATACCATGCGTAAATTGTAAAGGCCTAGGGGGAAAGAATATCTCAGTTCCCCAATGCCTGACGGCAGAGGTAGGTTTTAAGAAGCTTACGAAAGGCGAGGAGGGTGGGGGCAATTCTAATCTCTGGGGGGGAGTTGATTCCACAGGGCCGGGGCCACCACAGAGAAGGCTCTTCCCCTGGGTCCCACCAAACGACATTGTTTAGTTGACGGGACCCGGAGAAGGCCCACTCTGTGGGACCTAACTGGTCGCTGGGATTCGTGCAGCAGATGGCGGTCCCTGAGATAATCTGGTCCAGTGCCATGAAGGGCTTTATAAGTCATAACCAACACTTTGAATTGTTACCAGAAACTGATTGGCAAGCAATGCAGACTGTGGAGTGTTGGTGTAATGTGGGCATATTTGAAGAAGCCCATGACTGCTCTCGCAGCTGCATTCTGCATGATCTGAAGTTTCCGAACACTTTTCAAAGGTAGCCCCATGTAGAGAGCATTACAGTAGTCGAGCCTCGAGGTGATGAGGGCATGAGTGACTGTGAGCAGTGACTCCCGGTCCAAATAGGGCCGCAACTGGTACACCAGGCGAACCTGGGCAAACGCCCTCCTCGCCACAGCTGAAAGATGTTTCTCTAATGTGAGCTGTGGATCGAGGAGGACGCCCAAGTTGTGGACCCTCTCTGAGGGGGTCAATGACTCCCCCCCAGGGTGATGGATGGACAGATAGAATTGTCCTTGGGAGGCAAAACCCACAGCCACTCCGTCTTATCAGGGTTGAGTTTGAGTCTGTTGACACCCATCCAGACCCCAACTGCCTCCAGGCACCGGCACATCACTTCCACTGCTTCGCTGACTGGACAAGGGACTTTCAATCAATCATTGTCACAATCTAACTCACAAAGTTGTTTTAGGGAAAAATTGGAGGAGGGAGTGCCACAAAGCCACTTTACATGTATGAGGAAAAGTTTATTGTCAAAGCTGAAGTAAGCTGCAAATAAAAGGAGGAGAAATTCAATAAGTCTACTTCCCTTTTTAAAAAGACATTTGATTAGCAAGATCTTTTTCCTGCATATAATTCCTTTTCTTTTTCTCTCTCTCCCCCCCACATTTAAAGTCAAATGACTGTGCTAAGCACAGCTTTAATGGCTGCATCTACATACCAAATGTTTGCTAAATGGATTTGCATCCAGGCTAAGTTCTGCTTATTAGGTTAAGATATTCTGATTTTTTTAAAAAAAATGTATGATGCTTATAGATGTATTGCTCTGTTGGAACTCGCAAAGCCTGCAACGAGTCAAATGGATTTCTTTGAAGAGTTTGCCTAATGACATCCTAGCTTGACTTAACAAGCCATTTTAAATTACGGAGGTTATCAGAGTATGACAGATTAAAGTCCTCTGACCTGACTCAGACTCAACAGAAAAATATGGCTGTCCCTGGAGAATACTGTAGACGACTCGAGCGCTGTTCCCATAAGTAGGGTCATCGGCATCCGTTGCAGTGACTTGCATGACGAATGTACCTGTGACAATGAAATACAAAGTTATAAACTGGTGTATCAAAGGATGCCAATGCAACTGCTGTGAAAGAGTTAACAGAATTTGGGTTTGAGAATAGATTTTATGAGGGCAGCATAAGATACCACAAATTTTTGAAGGTCTGCCCTTGGAGCGCTGGCTTGACTAATTTTATGAAAATTAGCTGTAAACATAAGCCTGACCATCCTGCTTTGAAAGATGGACTTGTTCCAATGTTTTGCAAATGGCTCAAAGGAATCAAACTGCACATGATGGCATTGTGTCTTTCATTTTTCAGTTCATTGACATTTATTTTACAAATAGCAGTTATCTAGCTGAAAAGGAGATTTAACCGGTGTGAGGGAAGGGGCTTTCTATGTTCTTTAATGGAATCTGTTCACGCTTGTGCCTGCTGTCTGAAATAAAAGGAAATCCTTATTCTCTTGTTGCAAACAATGAAAGGAGGGCAATTCCGACAAGCCACAGGAGAAGAAAGGAAATTTCTGCTTATCATGTTCTTTCTCTCACTCTGTCTCCTCCCCATTTGGCTGTTCTTGAAAGATTAGCGCCGGCGGACTTACCTGCTGGCAGCGTTTGCGGGAGGGTCGGGCAGACACCGGACTCCTGGCGGCCGCCATCTTGTGTCTCGGTCGAAGTCTCGCAAGGCGAGACTTTGGCCGAGAGTCAGGCCGACGTGGCCTGACTGCTGACAGGTCCGGGCGGAGCTTGCCGGCCCTATTTAAGGGCGCGCAGGCCCGGGCTCGGCCTTTTCGCCCGGACCCTTTGCAGCAGAGCAGACACTCGGCTGAGTGCTGCTCGCGTCGGCCATTTTGTGGCGGCCTCGTGTAGCGACTGCCATTTTGTGGCCTTGTCTTCGTCCTACGAGAAGGCCTGGTCTGGCGATCCCCTCGGCGGAGCTTTCGGCGGTTCGGCGGGGAGCTTTGGAGCGCGGCGACTTGCCGCTGGCGGTCGCTTGGTCCCCCTCGGGCTCGAGGGGGAGTGGTGAACTTGTGCTTTCCCTCAGGGCGGGGGTTTTGGGCAGCCGTTGGGGCGGAGCTGCTTGGCGCTTCCCCCCAAGTGCTGGGGGACTTTGTGCGCCGAGAGGGGGCTCTGCCCAGAAGGGGCGTCCAGCCTCTGGTGTCCAGCTGCAGCTGTTGGGGCCCCGTAGTGGGGCGGTAGCAGGTTGGGCTCTTCTTCCCCTGGGGGGTGTTGCTCGGTCATTTAGCCACTCGGGCCTCCCCCTGGTAGGGCCTGTGGCCTTAGTGCTGGGAGATTGGGGTTTGGATTGCTAATTTTAAACTTCAAGAATTTATCAGTCAGTGGGGATGGCCCCTAAGAAGAGGCAAGCTCGGGCCCCTCCGGCCCAACCAATGGTGCGGCCTAGGAGGGCTCTGAGGCCTTCTGCCCGGGCTCGGGCCAGCATGGAGGGGCCCCCTGGGGTGGTCCCACCAGAGGGGGTGGTGGGGTTTATGCCCACAGCCCCTCACCCTGATGTTTCTCCCTCTCTTTCTTGGGCCAGGGTCCTGGAGAGGTTGGACGAGTTGGAGCGTTGGCGGTCTGGATCGGGCCCGGGCGGCCCCCCCCTGACTGCATCGGCGGCCTGGGGAAGAGATCCAGAAGAGGAGGTGGCCCAGGCCGGGCAGATGTCCCAGACCGGGCAGATGGCCCAGACCGGGCAGCTGGCCCAGTCGGGGCAGATGGCGGCGTTGCAGGGCCCCGCCCGGATGGGCCCCCGTGGATGTCTTCAACCCCGTATGGGACAGGTGAGGCTGCACCACACTTGTCCTCCACATCGCTCCTCCCCTTGCACGGTCCGGGGTTTAACCCGCCGGTTTTGGGGAGTGGTGCTAGTTTTCTGGGGTCCCCTTCAGGCACATGCGGTCAGGTTTGGTCCCTGCCATCTCCGCCAGCGGTGGCGCCTCCCCCCATGGTGGCTTTTCCACTGGGGCCTGGGGCGACTGGGTCGGGGGGTTGGACCCTTCCAGCACCCGCTATTATGCCTCCGCCCCCTTTGGTGTACCCACCGGGGCTAGGGGTGTTGGGAATGGGGGCCTCCACCGTGTGGGACCCGTTCGCCAGCATCAAGGCTGGGGCCATCCCATGTGGGCTCCCAGCCACTCCCTTGGGGTACCACCTCCACCCGTCGGTGAAGGAGGCGATTTGGCGGGGGGAGTATGTGGACCTCTTCTCCCTATTGAACAGAGAGGTCCCCAAGCAGGACAAGGATGTAGTGCCCGGGGAAAAGCCTAAAAAGACCAAAGTCACAAAGTGTTTCAGCTCATGGCTGTACGCTTTCCTGACTTACGCATTGGTTGTGATTCAAAGGCAGCTGGCTAGGGCCGCTTCCATGCTCAAATATATTGACCTAATTGCTAGGGCTCATTTTGAGTATAAAGGTACTATCTGGAGGCATTACGACAAAGGTTTTAGGATGCAGATAGCTCACGACCCCTCCCACCCATGGGATATGGTGGTGCCGGATCTATGGTTCCAGGCCACGTATATGTCCGGCAAGGAAGGGTGCGACAGGACTGATAGTGGTCATTTTATGGAGGAGGAGCCCGCGGCTTCCACACCAGCCAAGGCGGTTGCAGGGGGAGCGGGGAAGGGAGCCTCCCCTGCGTGTCATGAGTTTGCTGCAAAGGGGGCGTGTTTTCGTCCCTTTTGCAAGTACAAGCATGCATGCGGGAATTGTGGGGGGACCCATGCCTCTTCCGTGTGCCCCCGCCCCAAGAAGGGGGCGGAAAAGAAGGGTGGGGGTCCACCAAAACCTCCCCCACCTACTGGGGGAAAAGGGGCCCAGCCCAATTAATTTAAAAGCACTTGAGGGTTGGTTGGTTGACTACCACCCTCGCTCGAGAGCGGCTGCTCTCTTGCTAGGTTTCTCCAAGGGATTCGGGATCCCTTACATGGGGGTTAGGAAGGCCTTCATGTCCGACAACCTTAGATCGGTTGTGGGACATGAAGACACCATTAGGGAAAAGATTCAGAAGGAGGTGGCTGAGGGCAGGGTCCTTGGGCCTTTCCCGGAGCCGCCCTTCCTGAATCTTAGAGTATCCCCATTGGGGGTGGTCCCCAAAAAGGCGAGCGGTGAATTTAGGTTGATTCACCACTTGTCTTTTCCTAAAGGGGAGTCAGTGAATGATTTCATTCCTGACGAACTTTGTTCAGTCCGGCTCGCATCCTTTGATGCGGCCGTGGCCATGGTTAGGAAGTGTGGGGTTGGAGCCCTTATGGGTAAATGCGACATTAAGTCGGCATTCCGGCTCCTCCCCATACACCCAGACGACTTCAAGCTGTTGGGCTTCCATTTCGAAGGTGGTTTTTATGTGGACAGGGCTTTACCCATGGGTTGCTCTGTCTCATGCTCTCTTTTTGAGAGCTTTAGCACCTTCTTGGAGTGGGCGCTCAGGAGGCGCAGTGGTCTGGGCTCGGTTGTTCACTACCTTGATGATTTCTTGATGGCGGGGCCTGCGCGTTCAGAGCAATGCTTTGCTCTAATGCGGGACTTCGAAGCTCTTTGTGCCTAGTTGGGGGTGTCTTTAGCCTCTGAGAAGACCGAAGGCCCCGCCACCAAGATTACCTTCCTCGGTATTGATTTGGACTCAGAGGAGCAATCTTCTAGATTGCCCCTGGATAAGTTGACTAAAATCAGGGGTAAGCTCGATACGGTTCTGGGCTGCAGGAAGGTCACTCTTCGGCAGCTCCAGGAACTAGCTGGGATACTTAATTTTGCCTGCCAGGTCGTGGTGCTGGGCAGGGCCTTTTCTAGGAGGTTGTATACTGCAATGAAGGGGCTCCGTTTGCCCCATCATCGTACCCGCTTATGTGCAGGGGTCAGGGCTGACCTCTGCGTGTGGCGGGAGTTTTTAGACCAATTTAATGGGCTGTCTTTTTGGAGGCACGAGCTTCTTTTGGAAGCTGAGTTGCAGCTCTGCTCCGATGCCGCGGGGACTTGTGGTTTTGGGGTAGTGTTAGGTGACCAGTGGTGCTGGTCGGCTTGGCCTCCGGAATGGAGTGCCTCTTCATTGGTTAAGGATTTGACTTTTTTGGAGCTCTTTCCCTTGATAGTGGCCTTAGAGTTTTGGGGGGAGCAGTTTAGGGACAAGACTGTGCACTTTTGGTGTGACAACCTAGCGGTTGTCCATGTTGTGAACGCCCTGTCCTCTAAGAGCGACAGGGTCATGCGGCTTGTCCACCATTTTGTGCACCGGTCCTTGTCCCTAAACACATTGTTTTTGGCTAGGCATGTCCCCGGGTTAGATAACGGGGTTGCTGATGCCTTGTCCCATGGTCAGTTGTTTAGGTTTCGGACCCTGGCCCCGTGGGCCCGCGAGTCGCCAGAGGCATTCCCCGACCACCTTTGGAGCCTGGGCGGGCTCCCGAGCGGTGGAGAGACGAGGCCTCCAGGGCTATCGCCCTCTCGGTAGCACCGGGCACCCTGAGAGCTTACCAGCGTGCAGGTAAGGAGTTTGGGGATTTCAGGCAGGATAGGGGTTACCCCCATAGTTGGCCTGCCCCAGTGGAGCACCTGGCAGAATTTTGTGTCCAGCTTAGGCAGCGTGGCCTTTCAGTTAGGATGATTAGGTCTAAGTTAGCCGGCCTCGCCTTTCTGTCCAAGGCGGGGGGGTTTACAGATTTTTCTGGTGACTTCCGCATTTGGAAGATGCTGGAAGGCTGGATGAGAGAGCGACTGGGAGCCCCTTCTGACACTCGTCAGGCCCTGACGGTTCAGCAGCTGTCCCTGATTAATCAGGCTTTAGACAGTCTGTGTGCCTCCTTGTACGAGGCCTGTCTGTTTAGGGCAGCGACTTGTGTCATGTTTTTTTGGGCCCTCAGGGTCAGTGAGGCCATGGCCTCCTCTCAAGCTGACACGTCGCTCCGTGCCTTCCAGTATGCTGATCTAGCCTTTAGGCAGGGGGGGGGGGTATCCCTTGTAGTAAGGCATTCTAAGACAGATCAGCTGCACAGAGGGGTTTGTATTGAGCTCAATGCGGCCGCCGACCAGTCTGTGTGTCCGGTGGCCGCCTTACAGCATTATTGTAGCTTACGTGGGTCGGGGCAAGGGTACCTTTTTAAACATCTGGACGGTACCCCTCTGACCCGTTATCAATTCTGGGTATTAGTGTCCAGGGCAATGGCTCAAGTAGGCATGGATCCCGCCGGCTATGGAACACATTCGTTCCGTATCGGCGGCGCCACTAGCGTGGCACTTTCTGGTTTCCCGGCCCAGCGGATTCGGGAGATCGGCCGCTGGCGGTCAGCGGCATATTTGGGTTATGTTAGGCCCGCTGAGGATTCTGGGCAGGGCTTAGGCTAGGTAACCTCTCTGTGTGTCCTCTTCCAGGTCCCCATGCCAATACGAAACCGACGGCGCTGCTGTGCAGCCACAGCATGATATTTTGGGCCGGCCGCTCAGCAGCCAGAAGCGCCATCGGGATCCAGTTGTCATTGGGACGGTGGGTCAAGGTCGTTTGGATGGGCCGAAGAGGTATGCGGTGGGAGGGACTCCTGCCGGCGTTGCTGGGGGGCAGCATCCCACAGCTGCACCCGGTGGTACTGGGCGGGCGGCTTCCCAGGGCCGCGCCCAGATGGCTGGTCTTGCACCTCGGTGGCAATGACCTGTGCCTGCTTGGGGGTCTGCCATTGATCATCCAGGCAAGCGAAGACCTGCGGCGGCTTTGCACGGTGTGGCCACACACGCAAGTGGTGTGGTCAGAGATCCTCCCGAGGATCACGTGGAGGGATGCCATTTCCCTTAGGGCCATTCACCGGGTCAGGCGTAGAGTAAATAAGGCCCTGGGCAGGATAGTCAGGGAATTAGGTGGGGTTGTAGTGGCCCATCCCCTCATCACTGTAGATCGGCCGTGGCTTTACCGGGCCGACGGCATTCACCTGTCAGAACAGGGGAACGCCATTTTCTTACAGGAACTGCAGCGGTCTCTGCGTGAGCTGGCACAGCTAGAGGGGGGAGTCGGGGGGCCAAGATAGAGATCTGACCCCCGCTCCGTGGCAGGTTAGGGGCGGAAAACTGGGTGGTGGTTTAGCAACTGCGTGTTCTCCCTTGGGCATCTTTGGGGATGATTGACAGGTTCTCTCCAAGCTTGTGGTGGAAGCGACCTGAGAAGTTGGGGGGAACCTGTCTTTGGGTCACGCACCTTTAAGTCCCCTGTTAGGGGTTAGCTGGCGTGACCCCCCTCATGCAAGTGCATGGCAGGGTCTCAGGTGAGGGAGGGAGCTACGCCCATAAGTTGCCCAGGAAGTTTATCTGACGTCATTTTCCATCCCGGAAGTATTTGTTTGACCCTGCAGGTCCATTGTTTGGGTCATAGTTGGGTATGTTAATTTATGCTAATTTAATTGAATAAATTATGCTAATTTATTATTAATAAAAATGACCCAGTTTAAATCCAGCTCTTGTGTCCGTGTCATTACTCCGTCTCTTCTGCAACAAACAATTTAAAGAAAAGGCAAGCAAATGGCCAAATTTGGACCAACAAAAATGTATTTTTTTTTCTGATATGAAAAAATTGCTTCTGGGGTAATAGCAAAAAGGAAGTGTGCTGAAAAACATGCAGAACAGACAAGCCCAGAGAACCAGATCCCAAGTAACAGATAGCATTTTGGCTAATCTAAAAAGCAAAACAGAGTCAGAGGATTGGTTGAGGGTCCCCAAGGAAATCCAGATCTGTAGGCAAAATTCGAAGATCAAAACACAATGCTAGAAAAAGTGGCAAACATCTTTCTGGCTTGATACTAAGAAAACTGCATGGTGGGATCTATATAAGTCAGCACAAGTTTGGCTTGATTTGAAACTGATTTTATAAATACTCCAATAATTATTTCATTATATGGTATACACACGCATATTCTTTCTAATTGTGGTGTCCTATAGAAGTGGGTACTCTTTTATGGCCTGGCAACTAGATTTCTTCTTACTGTCTAGGAACCATAAAGTACATACTGTGATGGATGCTTAAAAATGAATGAAAAAATGTATTTATTTATTCCATTCATATTCCATTCATATTCCATCCGTCACACTATCCAGAGTGACCCTGGATAGTATCTATTTCATTAAAATAACCTATATTTTTTCAGACACCTTTATGAGTCTGGAAAAAACCGCTCTTCTTGAAGCAGTTCAAATTAATGCAACTTATACCAAATCTAAACATACTGGATAAACATAAGAATGATGATGCAAAAATATTTAAGAGACAAATATTAATGAAATCTGAAGCTTTTCTTTTAGATATGATGAACAAGTTAATTGAGAAAAAATTGGGATGCTATTCCTTCACATGCACAGATTGTACTTACCAAACATTGGAAAGAATAGCGCCGGCGGACTTACCCGCCGGCGGCGTTTGCAGGAGGGGCCGGGAAGACACCGGACCCCATGGCGGCCGCCATTTTGGTTCTCGGGCGGAGTCTCGCGATGCGAGACTTCGCCCGAGAGTCGGGCCTGCATAGGCCCGGCTGCTGATTGGTCCAGGCGGGGCTTGCTCGCCCTATTTAAGGGCGGGCAGGCCCGAGGCTCAGCCTTTTCGCCTGGACCATCGCCACGAGCAGACACCCGCCCGCCCTCCCTATTTTGCAGTGTGCTAAGTGGGTCGCCCCTAGGGGGGGCCGAATGGGAATTTTTTGCTGTTCTGCTTGTTAGCCGGGCCGTTTTTTCGCCCATTCCACACTGGGATGATGGATGTGCGGTTAGGGGGTGCTTGCACTTATTAGGCTGATTGGCTTACCTTTGGTCATTTGGGTAGGCAGGTTAAGGGCGGAAAACTGGGTGGTGGTCTAGCAACTGCGTGTTCTCCCTTGGGCATCTTTGGGGATGATTGACAGGTTCTCTCTAAGCTTGTGGTGGAAGCGACCTGAGCAGTTGGGGGGAACCTGTCTTTGGGTCATGCACCTTTAAATCCCCTGTTAGGGGTTAGCCGGCTTGACCCCCCTCATGCAAGTGCATGGCAGGGTCTCAGGTGAGGGAGGGGTCCCTCACCTGGACTAGCATGGAGCTACGCCCATAAGTTGCCCAGGAAGTTTATGTGACGTAACTTTTCCGCCCCGGAAGCAATTGTTTGACCCTGCAGGTCCATTGTTTGGGTCATAGTTGTTTATGCTAATTTTATGCTAATTTAGTTGAATAAATTATGCTAATTTAATTTAATAAAAATGACCCAGTTAAATCCAGCTCTTTTGTCCGTGTCGTTACTCCGCCTCTCCTGCAAAAAGAAATCCCAATTATTGAAAAATGGATTTTGAAATTGACTGGATTACCAGGGATGGTGAATTAACTACTTTTATTATATATACCGCATATATGTAAAAGGGGAAGAGAATGTATTGGTTTTTTTTCCTTTCTTCCAGCACCCAGCCAGGGTAGATCCTACATATCAGATGTTAAATTTAATTCATCACTTTACACTACGGTTTTTGTACACTTTTTTTGTTGTTATAGTTATTAGGGTTGAATGTATGTTTTTGTTTTGCTCCATAGTATAGTATAGAATAGAATAGAATTTTATTGGCCAAGTGTGATTGGTGCATATGCTCTCAGTGTAGATAAAAAAAGATACATTCATCAAGAATCACAAGGTACAACACTTAATGATAGTCTGAGTGCAAATAAGTAATCCAATCATATTAGGAACCTTTCAAAATAAATTGTAAGGATACAAGCAACAAAGTTATAGTCATACAGTCATTTGTGAGAGGAGATGAGTGATATGGGAATGATGAGAAGATTAACAGTAGTGCAGACTTAGTAAATAGTTTGACAGTGTTGAGAGAATTATTTGTTTAGCAGAGCGATGGCATTCAGAAAAAAACCTATTCTTGTGTCTAGTTGTTCTGCTGTGCAATGCTCTATAGCATCATTTTGAGGGTAGGAGTTGAGGCAGTTAGTGTCCAGGATTCATTTTGTTTCTTTGTTTTACTGTTTTGTATATTATTTTCTAAGATAAAACAATGCATTTCTTAAAAAAAGAAAGAAATACTGATTGGATTGAATATTGCAAAGATGAAAGGGATTTATACATATGTATACATTTGTGTATGTATTTGTATGTGTATATGTGTACACACGCACACACACACACACACACACACACACACACACACACACAGAGTTGTTTTTAACTCTAGTTCTCTTTACCTTCAAATCCATTCCTAAGGATTCCTAACCTTTCTTTCTCTGTTCTATCTCAATTTTACCTTCTCATAGAAGATCTACCCCAATCCTCCAAATATGATTGTGAAAGAATCTCTTGAGTCCATCAGAACATTGATATAGTAGGAAAAGGAGAAGCTTGATGGAAGGGAGAAAACCAGGACAATGTGATCCAACATGACCAACTCCATGGAGAGATCCACGTGCAATATGGAAGTGGTTTGCCACTGCCTCCTACTGGGTACAGTTTTTAAATTTCCCAGTATAATTTACAGCCCTGCAATTTCCTTGTGATCTTTAATCCAACTATTAAACAAGGGTCATGCCTGCTTAGTTTTCTAAGATCAGCCAAAGTCAGCAAAGTGTTGCCTACCTTCTGGGCTGATAGAAGATAGATAGATCGCAATGCTGGTGCATGGCAATGCTACAATAAAATAGCTGCAGAAACTTAGATGACACATGCAAATCAATTCATGAACTTAATCATATGCTAATGTGCCCCGCTGAATTCTCCTTGTTTTTTGTCAAGTAGACATAGTTTATCTTCATTCAAGGCAAAAACATCCCAATATATGTGTATAGTATGATCGATGCTACTGAATTTTGATTTAAATGGAAATAGGGAGAAAAACCAAAGGGAAAAAAATAGCATGGATTTGTGAATAGTTTCTCAGTTAACAAAAATTAAAACAAGTCCCCCCACCTTACCTACGCATACAAAATTTGCAAGTCAGTTCTAATTCAAATGGGACCTTCGTGTATTGCAATACAATCTCAGTTCCAACTACCAAATCTTTGTTGTTGTTCAGAAAGCTGTACCAAGTAGACTTCTACCAGCACCTAGAAATTACTGTAATATTTGTAGAAGGGCATATGTGAAAACAGTTGGTGCCTAATCTGAAATTAACTATTAGAGGACCTGGTTATATAGAATAGACTTTCTATGTAGTGTCCCCCCTTCTTTCTTTTATAACCATGTGCTGATGCATAATCTAATCTTACTAAGCCACCATTTTATCAAATGGATTCTACAATGATACCAGATGCTTATCTGCATCTACAAACCACTTTTCTCTGTCATCATTCTTCCAGTACAAGTGAGTTAATGTAGATCCTCTGTTTTTATCTTTCTCCCCCTCTTACTGTAGAACAGAAAAATGCACAGCTGGACATGTTAAGTACTCATTGCTTTGATCTTCATAATCCCAACTTTAGAACTGCCATTTGACTAGCTAATGAAAATTAATCCCATCATGGTTGACTGATTTGACACCTACCTACATCAGACATTTCTGGGACGCTGGCATTGTAAATGTCCTTTGTAAACAGGGGCTCATTGTCATTGATATCGTGGATCTTAATGACAAACTCTGATTCTGGTTCCACAGGTCTCCCGGTCTTTTTGACGATAGCCTGAGCACGAAGAATATAAACAGGCTTCTCTTCTCTATCCAGTCTTCTCGTGGCTTGGATATCTCCAGTGTTTTCATTGATGATGAACAAGTCCCCTGCTCCATCTCCAGAAAGGATGTACTTGAGTGAACCATCTCCTTTATCCTGGTCAGAATGAAGCTGTGAGAGAAACAAGAATTTTAAACAAAAGCATATCTGGAAAATTCTTCTGAAGCTTCACCTCTGTCAACCAAGATTAATGGTCACGCAATATTTTGGGTAGAGTAAGTCAGGGAGGTTATTTATTACATCGTACATCTCACTCCTCTCTAGAATATTTTTATAATGAGCAATTGCCAGCCATTTTAGTCCTATTAACCCAATTATTATTATTTTATCAAAGGAGAGGGATTATTGTAAAACAGTTTAGACACTGTGAAAACTTTGAATGGCGATAATTCTTGTAAAAGTTTAATTTTACTATGTAGCCTCCAACTCTTTAATTGGGATCTCAAGAAGCTTAATTTATTTCACTATCCAACTATGTGGACTGCAATATATATATATATAGGCTTGTCAAAGTTCCAATAACATCAATAGGTAATGAAAATGATTATGACTATAATAATATATTTCTGGAGGAAATCAATCGATGCGGTCGCTAAGAGCGGACATCAACTTGACGGCTCATAATCAATCAATCATCATTATAATATATTAATGAATATAACAACGGCTGGGACCAAAGTAGTCATTAAAGAACAATTTGTGTGTGTCAGTAGTTTTGAGTCACTATTGACTTCTGGCAGTTGCCTGGACTGGACAAGTTTGTGCAGTTTTCTTGGCGAGATTGCACAAGTAGTTTGCTCTGGCCTGCTTCCTAGGGTTGAGAGAGAGAGGGGGGACCTCAAACCCAAGGTCATCTAACTGGCTAAGTTCCTAAAGTAGGACTAAAATTCATGATATCCTGATTTCTAGCTCGATGCCGTATCCCCTACACCAAATTGACTCAAGGAGCAAATTAAACTAAAAAATTATTTGTTAGGAAAACCTTCTTTCAAATATGGTATTGGCACTGGCATAAAAGTGAAATTCCCAATTATTGGCATTTTGTTTAGAATCCCAAATTGGGATGTCCCCCCCCCCAGGATAGATACCAATTGTAGATTAGATGTTTTCTTCAGACAAGAAATATTTTAATTGTATCTTTTTGCTTGCTCTGATCCCAATAATTGTCCCCTCCTAGGATGCCACCATTTGTATTGGGGGAAAAAAAAATCCCTTAAAATTTATCATGGTAAATATGAAGATATGCTAAATGTGCCAACTTATCTCTGATTTTAAATTTTGTATTCTTACTTCAATGCATTTACTCCTAAAGAAAATACATAATCTGGAATGCTAGTAGAAAACAAATATTTATTTATTTAATTTATTTATTTATTGGATTTGTATGCCGCCCCTATCCAGAGACTCGGGGTGGCTAACAACAGTAATAAAACAATGTACAATAATGATCCAATAAATACTAAAATGATTAAAAAACCCATTAATATAAAAAACCAAACATACATACAGACATACCACACATGAAATTGTAAAGGCCCAGGGGGAAAGAGCATCTCAATTCCACCATGCCTGGCGGCAGAGGTAGGTTTTAAGGAGCTTACGAAAGGTAAGGAGGGTGGGGGCAATTCTAATCTCTGGGGGGAGTTGGTTCCAGAGGGCCGGGGCCGCCACAGAGAAGGCTCTTCCCCTGGGTCCCGCCAAGTGGCATTGTTTAGTTGACGGGACCCGGAGAAGACCCACTCTGTGGGACCTAACAGGTCGCTGGCATTCGTGCAGCAGAAGGCGGTCCCTGAGATAATCTGGTCCGGTGCCATGAAGGGCTTTATAGGTCATAACCAACACTTTGAATTGTGACCGGAAACTGATCGGCAACCAATGCAGACTGCGGAGTGTTGGTGTAACATGGGCATATTTGGGAAAGCCCATGATTGCTCTCGCAGCTGCATTCTGCACGATCTGAAGTTTCTGAACACTTTTCAAAGGTAGCCCCATGTAGAGAGCGTTACAGTAGTCGAACCTCGGGGTGATGAGGGCATGAGTGACTGTGAGCAGTGACTCCCGGTCCAAATAGGGTCGCAACTGGTGCACCAGGCGAACCTGGGCGAATGCCCCCATCGCCACAGCTGAAAGGTGTTTCTCTAATGTGAGCTGTGGATCGAGGAGGATGCCCAAGTTGCGAACCCTCTCTGAGGGGGTCAATGATTCCCCCCCAGGGTAATGGACAGACAGATGGAATTGTCCTTGGGAGGCAAGACCCACAGCCACTCCGTCTTGTCTGGATTGAGTTTGAGTTTGTTGACACCCATCCAGGCCCCAATAGCCTCCAGGCACCGGCACATCACTTCCACTGCTTCTTTGATATTTTTCATACTTTTTTTATACTTTTACATATGAATTTAAATATCCCTAAAATGATTATGGTATATTATAGAGACAAAAATAAGAAAACTATTCTGATACAATTTTGAGGATGTCAGTTTAAACCAACACTTTAGCCCTGGTTTCCCCAATACCTTACTCTACAAAATGAAAAACTGCTCAAGAAAATAGCAAGAAAAAAATATATTCTACATGTAAGAAGGAAAAGTGAATCCAAGATTATTATAATAAAACAAAGATAAATGCCTGAGATACAACACATGTTGGAATAAATAATGCAAAAGATATAATTTTTTAACCCTGCTGTTCTGTTCGGGTCTGTGAGACCCGAAATCAAGGTTTGAGACCCTGTAAAAAATTTTCCCTGCATATCTGAAACTTGAAATTTCATGACTTTTCATCATTTCAGGGGTTCTCTCTATGAGAATTTTTTTTGGGGGGGTGGGAGGTTTCTTTCTTGCTGAAAAAAAAAACCTCCCTAATGTTATATTCCCGGGTCACCCTGACCCGGACCGAAAACTCTTCATTTGCAGTGCTTATGTTTGGTCTTTTTGAAAGCTTTTTTCACTTGGAAAGTAGTCTGAACATTTCTTCACACAATGGAATGAAAATTGAACTGAAAAAATTAATCCTTATTGGTTTATTTTGCCCATAAATGTGCCTCCCCCCCGTTTTTGTGAAAGTTTTTTCAATTTATGGATAGTTTTGCTTGCAAAATGCAGTCTATTTTACTGGAGTTGGTGTGGGAATGGTACCTTGAACATTTCTGAATATAAGAAAAATATAAAGGAACTGAAAAAAATGATTCTTACTGGTTTTTTAACATCAGAAATAAGGCCTCCCTCCCCCCCTCGGCTGCTTGCAACCATTTTCACTTTATATTTACGCAGGCTTCAAATCCAAAATATTTTTAATATCTTAGGCATTCATTTACTCAATTTAACAATGCTGATCATCAAAAAAATATTTGGGGGGGTGGGGAAAAATTTTTTTTTCTGGGCAAAAAAAAAGTCACGTTTAGTCTGTTCGGGTCATATAGACCCGGACCAAAATGATTTTTTTTAGGTACTTGAATTTGGTATTTTTGAAAACTTTTTCAACTGGAAAACTAGTTTGAACATTTATGAACATAATGATATGAAAATTGAACTGGAAAAATTGAGACTTATATTTTTATTTTGATCAAAAAGCCCCTCCCCCCATCCTTTCTGAATTTCGTGTCAATTTCTATTTTTTAAGGCTACAAATCCCTAAGGAATTTTCCCCCAAAAGGTTTGATATACTAAATTGAACATTTCTGAATATAAGAAAAATATAAATGAACTGAAAAAAATAGTTCTTATTGGTTTATTTTTGCCACAAAAGGGACACCCCCCCCCCGGCCTTGCTGTGTGCCATTATTGTCACTGTTCATACATATTTGTCTAGAAATATTTGGAATATCCTTTTGAAAATCAACCACATTGTAGCCAGATAACTAATTTTATGAAAGAAATCCATTTTACTAAAAAAAAAGTATGTAAATTTGAAATTAACAGCATAAATTTTATATAAATTGAAATAACTTTATATGCAAAATAAACCAATATGCATCAATTTTTCCACTTCAATTTTCATATCATTATGTTCAGAAATGTTCAAGCTACAAATCCCACACCAACTTTAGCAAAATTGAATGTATTCTGCTAGCAAAACTATCCATAAAGTGAAGACTACCGTATTTTTCGCTCTATAAGATGCACCTGCTGATAAGACGCACCTAGATTTTAGAGGAGGAAAATAGAAAAAAAATATTTTGAGCCAAAAAGGGGAGAGGAAGAGAGGAAGGAGTGAAAGAAGGGAGTGAGGGAGGGAAGAAGGGAGGAAGGAAAAGGAAAGCAAGAAATGGAGGGAGGAAAGGAAGGAAGGAAGGAAAGAAAGAAAGAAAGGGGGAAGGGACAGGAACAGAGGAAGGAAGCAAGGAAACTTATGAAAGGGGAGAGTAAGAGAGGAAGGACTGAAGGGAGGGAGGGAAGAAGGTAGGAAGGAGAAAGAAAAGAAGAAATAGAGGAAGGGAAGGTAAAAGAGAGAAAGAAAAAGAGCAAGAAAGAAAGCAAGAAAGAGAGAAAGAAAGAAAATGAAAGAGAAATAAAAATAGAGAGGGGGAATGAAAGAAATGGAATGAGGGAAGGAAGGAGAGAAAGAAAGCAAGAGAAAGAAAAAAGAATGAAAGAGCAAGAGAGCAAGAGAGAAAAAGAAAGAAGGAAAGAAAGAAAGAAAGGCAACTTCAAAGAAAGGCTCACTGAGCATCTCTCACTCTCTCTCTCTTTCTATCCCTCTTTCTTTCTTTCTTTCTCTTCCTTTCTCTCTCTCCTCTTTCTTTATCTCCTCTCTCTCTCTCCCTCTCTCTTTCTCTCCCCCCTCTCTCCCCCTTTCCCTCTCTCTTTCTCTCTCTCTTGCTATCTCTCCCCCCTCTCCCTCTCTCTCCCCCCTCTCCCTCTCTCTTTCTCTCTCTCCCTCTCTTGCTATCTCTCCCCCCTCTCCCTCTCTCTCCCCCCTCTCCCTCTCTCTTTCTCTCTCTCCCTCTCTTGCTATCTCTCCCCCCTCTCCCACTCTCTTTCTCCCTCTCCCTCTCTTTCTCTCTCTCCCCCTCTCTCTTTCTCTCTCTCTCCCCCTCTTTCTCTCTCTTCTTCTCACTTTCTCTCTCTTGTTTCCTTTCTGTCTGGGCAGATGGCTGCCTTCTGCCTTGGGGCGCGATCCACCCCCTCTCCTCCTCCGCCGCTTCCTGCCTTGGGCGAGCAATCCCGGAGTCCGGGACTGTGTGGCTTTGCGCCATGAAGAGGAAACGGCTCCGGCAGCAGGGAAAAGTCGGCCGTTTTCTCTTCATAGCGTAAAGCCACCCTGTCCCGGACTGCTCGCCCAAGGCAGGGGGCGGCGGAGGAGGAGAGGGGGCGGATCGCGCCCCAAGGCAGGAGGAGGCAGCGGAGGAGAGGCAGATCGCGCCCCAACGCAGGAGGTGGCAGAGGAGGAGAGGGGGCGGATCGCGCCCCAAGGCAGAAGGCAGCGACGTTGGAGAGGGGGCAGATTGCGCCACAAGGCAGGAGGAGGCAGCGGAGGAGAGGCAGATCGCGCCCCAACGCAGGAGGTGGCAGAGGAGGAGAGGAGGCGGATCGGGCGGGCAATAGGGCAGCGTGGAGAAGCCAGCGGGGAGGCAGGGGCGGCCGCGGCTCCCTTTACTCCTACTGCCACACCTCCCCGCCCCCGCCCACCTCCCCACGGGCTGGCAGGGGGATGGGGAGTGCGTGCCCGTGGAAAAGGGCGCTCGGGTGTATTTGGGGGTGCACGCCTGCTCACGGGTGCAGCTTACGAGGAACGGTGGGCCAGGCAGCAGCTAGCCAGCCAGCCGGCGGGATGGCGCTTCCGAATTCGCAGCCTCCCCCCCCCTCCCTGCCTGCATCTTCGCTCCATAAGACGAGGCTGATTTTTCATCCTACTTTGGGAGGGAAAAAACTGCGTCTTATGGAGCGAAAAATACGGTATGTCACAGAAACGAGGGGGGAGGCACATTTATGTGCAAAATAAACCAATAAGGATTAATTTTCTCAGTTCAATTTTCATATCATTGTGTGCAGAAATGTTCAAGCTACCAATCCCACACCAACTTTAGTAAAATAGAATGGATTTTGCAAGCAAAACTATCCATAAATTGAAAAAACTTTCACAAAAATGGGGGGGGGAGGCACATTTATGTGCAAAATAAACCAATAAGGATTAATTTTTTCAGTTCAATTTTCATTCCATTGTGTGCAGAAATGTTCAAACATGTTTCCAGGTGAAAAAAGCTTTCAAAAAGACCAAACATAAGCACTGCAAATTAAGAGTTTTCGGTCCGGGTCAGGGTGACCCGGGAACATAACATTAGGAACTTTTTTCGAACAGAATAGCAGGGAAAAGAATATTTATGCTTAGAGCTGATAAATTCCAGGCTGAGTTATTTTACAAAATATGGGATATTGGGAGAAGTCATTTTACACTTGGGAGGCCTGTGTCAGCTTAGATAAAGAGATGGGACAAGTAGTATCTTTTGGTCTACATAATTATGGGAAATAATATATTTATTGTTTGTATCAAATTTGTGCAGGAGGAAAATGTGTTTGCACTGGATAGGCAGATTTGAGTTACATACATCCATCATCAAAGTATGGCAGCTTATGTACTTGCATTAGACATTGGAGATAAGGAGGGGATTTGCATCATCACACATATGTAGCTTGCTGTGGATGCTGCTGTCATAATGATTAAATTACTCTATTTATAGCATTATTATAATTAGGTCCATAATGTGCTGTTTTACGTGTAAAAATCTGTAGAGTCAATTAAAATCCACACACCATTCTGATGAATTATGTATTTTACATTGTGCAGAGCTCATTTGGCAGAACTGTAAAGCCATCATATTCATCGCAATCTTCCAGAAGAATTGTTATACATTTCATTGCAATTAAAATCTAAAGCATAAAGAGAGATCTTTCACTTGAAGTAAGGAGACCAAAGTTAACATTCTAGCCAGCTGTGAAATAAATCTGCTCATTATGACTCCCTCTGATTTTTGTAAGATATAATGGAGTATGTATGTCATCTTCATGTTCTATAGAAAATAACCTGCTTTAAATATAAGGAATGTACGTGATAAAACTAAACACAAGATGTAGATTAAAGTATCAAACATAGTTTAAATTAAACGTGTCTTTTCCTACAATCACCCTTCCTCTGGAAATAGAAGCTTGGGAGCCCAGAAAAAAGTTGCAGTTGTTTTAAAGTGCTCTTGAAAGGTACTATGGTAAGTCTATGCCCATGAATCAGTTTAGTGCCATAAATCTATTACCCTGCAAAGCTCTAATAAATATGATAACAACGTAGTATTAAGTCATATGTCAGCCTTCCCCCAATCTCTGCTTATTGGATGGTTCAGATTGCTGTCCATTGTTGTTTGAGGGCAACAGTTGAATGAAAAACTGATATGCATTTTCAGTTTGAACCTAAAGCAAGCTTACTCATTCAGGCAAATTATATATCAACTGATATACCATAGACCAATTATATTAATTTTGATTACCACTGACAACTCTGTCAAGAACACAAGTTATAATGATAACAGGGAAGAAGGATTAAGGAATAACCATGTGATGGAAACAGTGCTGATTTTTGTTCAAACAAATCCCAGAGTTTTTGAAAGAACTAGAACTAGTTTTCCTAATGTCAGCAGTGTCAAAGTTGGGTAAATTTGGGGGGATTTGATACCATTCTAGAGAAAAGGAATAGTTCCAGATAAGAATAAAATGATGGGACCAGGGGCAAGCTGACTGCTGACTGTTCTTCCGAGACAGGTGAGAACACTGAAGAAAGGCAATCCCCAAAGTAGTCCCAACGGTGCTTTTTCAAAAGGCAACTGGACTTCATTTTCCTTGAAGATGTTTTGCTTCTCATCCAAGAGCCTTCTTCAGATCTGACTGGTGGGCGAATGAAAGGATTTATATTCCTTGCTGCACTTATCTCCATTTACCAGGATGCCTCCGGATGGGTGGCGGGCATGGGCGAGCAGGCAATGGTTGCGGTTGCATGGATGGGAGTCGGGCGTATGCACCCGGTGTGAGATTTGCTTACTGCTCATGCACAGGAAATGAAATCTCGCACAAGGACAAGCGTGACAGTGAGATTTCGGCAATTTTTGCCATTTTTTTTGCTTCTGAGCATGCACAGAAGCAAAAAATCAGTGGAAATCACTGAAATCTGCACATGCACAGGAATCAAATCTCACGCCAGGCATACACACCTGACCACCAGTCAGCTGGAGCTGCACATGCAGTTCCATTTCCGCTACCGGAACAGCATTCCCCCCCTCCATCCCAGGTGCAGTCCACCCCTACCTTGCAGTCATCTGGTCATTACCCTTTCTTTTCACCTCACCCTTCGCTGAAGTCACTTGGAGGTTTATCTGTGCCGCCAGGGTTACCTGAATAGTGCAAATGGATATTGAACCTTCTTGAAACAGCTGAAAGGGGAGGAAGTCCAGCTGCCTTTTGAAAAATGACTGAGAATCTCCACTGACCTGAACCATGAAGGTTTACTAGGAAATACTCAATCTGAGTATACTCAATCTGAGTATAATCCTCAAACTGAGTATTGTATTGACAGTTCTGTGCTAGCAAAAACTTCAGAAGAGAAGGATTTAGGGGTAGTGATTTCTGACAGTTTCAAAATGGGTGAACAGTGCAGTCAGGCAGTAGGGAAAGCAAGTAGAATGCTTGGCTGCATAGCTAGAGGTATAACAAGCAGGAAGAGGGAGATTGTGATCCCGCTGTATAGAGCGCTGGTGAGACCACATTTGAAATACTGTGTTCAGTTCTGGACACCTCATCTACAAAAAGATATTGATAAAATTGAACGGGTCCAAAGACGGGCTACAAAAATGGTGGAAGGTCTTAAGCATAAAACGTATCAGGAAAGACTTAATGAACTCAATCTGTATAGTCTGGAGGACAGAAGGGAAAGGGGGAACATGATCGAAACATTTAAATATGTTAAAGGGTTAAAGAAGATTCAGGAGAGAAGTGTTTTCAATAGGAAAGTGAACACAAGAACAAGGGGCCACAATATGAGGTTAGTTGGGGGAAAGATTAAAAGTAATGTGAGAAAATATTATTTTACTGAAAGAATAGTAGATGCTTGGAACAAACTTCCAGCAGACATGGTTGGTAAATCCACAGTAACTGAATTTAAACATGCCTGGGATAAACATATATCCATCCTAAGATAAAATACAAGAAATAGTATCAGGGCAGACTAGATGGACCGTGAGGTCTTTTTCTGCTGTCAATCTTCTATGTTTCTATCCTCGATTTTTCAGGTTTACATTACCAAGTGAATAAAGTACAAAAGATATTGCAGTTGTTCTCCCTGCACTTGTCCTTGCTCTAGTGCTGTGCTTCACATTCTGTAGACTATTAGTTGTTATTGCTGTTCATGCAGAGACTTTAACTCTTTTTATCATGGGATAGGATGCTGTTTTCCTTATGTGATGCATTATCATACTAACATAAAGCATTTCTAGTACATACACACACACACACACACACACACACACACACACACACACAGAGTATTATAAACCAAAATACTCAGTTTTTATTCAAAGATTTCTTGGGGTTTCATGAAATGACATATCCACTTTTCAAATTAAGACAATATCAATTGATGCTTAAAAATTAATAAATAAACGTCATTTTTTTTAAAAAAATCAATTTTTTAATGCCACCCTTCTCCTTAGATTCAGGGTGGCTGAATCTAGGTACTCATTTTACCCACCTCGGAAGGATAGAAGGCTGAGTCAACCTTGAGCCGGTCATGAGATTTGAACTGCTGACCTGCAGATCTAGCAGTCAGCTTTAGTGGCCTGCAGTACTGCACTCTACCCAGTGTACCACCTCGGTTCATTTTGGTCATTGAATAATGGCAACTACTTTTAAGGTATTTCCAGTTCAAACTTTTATTGGGCAATCACCTAGGCTCATTTATTAATTTTTTAGAAGGGCAATCTTGGTTGCCAGAATAATTATCTTCCACCTGTGACCTGCGTTGTCTCACTGCTTTTTTCCATCTTTTTTCTAAGTCCAGGAAATTCACTAAGGAGAAAATTAAATATCCACATAAAAACTAGTTATGTCACAGATGTTTTATTTCAATAACCCATGGAAAAAAGGCAACAAGATCTAACATTGAGATCTCATGTTGGTCACAGCCAGATGGTCAGGTTAAACTTACCATCTGGCTGTGATTCTTGGTTCCAGATGATAAACATATATCAGTAGATGTGTTTCCTTCATTCTTTTAATGCAAGACAAATTAATGAAAGTGATTTATGAGCTATTCTGGTTTTGTTTTTCGTTCCATCAAGCATAATAGGAGGGTCGCCAGAAAGTAATGCACCACATTTTTTTCTCAGCCTACAGTAATGATACAAATGCGAAACTTTAGATATACATTATTTGAATTGTCAGCAGTGCTTGTGTAAATTTTGCATTTCTTCAGACAGATAGCGAAGCTTCAGCAGTGTTTCCAAATGGCATCTGTAAGTGATGTACATTACAAGCAGTGTGTCGTCATTGAATTTCTCACTGCAGAGAAAGAAATGGTGGGAACATTCACAAATGTTTGTGTACAGTTTATGCAGAATCTGCAGC
Source organism: Erythrolamprus reginae (assembly GCF_031021105.1). Taxonomy (NCBI): domain Eukaryota; kingdom Metazoa; phylum Chordata; class Lepidosauria; order Squamata; family Dipsadidae; genus Erythrolamprus; species Erythrolamprus reginae. The sequence continues at coordinate 167,610,412 of NC_091952.1, read as the reverse complement.
TGACAGAAGTACGGTTGTTGTTGTTGTTGTTGTTATTATTAATATTATTATTATTATTTATTAGATTTGTATGCCGCCCCTCTCCGTAGGTTAGTCATTGGCAAAATAGGGAGTGTAGAAGAAACATCGTTCTTTCTTGTGTATAAGTTTCATTGTGTTCAATAATTAATAATAATAATAATTTATTAGATTTGTATGCCGCCCCTCTCTGAAGCCATGGGGCGGCTCACAACAGTAATAAGAAACAGTATAATAATGGTACAAATCTAATAATAATCCTGCCCGGCCGCGGTCCCGTCGACTAAACAATGTCATTTGGCGGGCCCCAAGGGAAGAGCCTTCTCTGTGGTGGCCCCGGCCCTGTGGAACCAACTCCCCCCGGAGATTAGAACTGCCCCCACCCTCCTTGTTTTTCGTAAACTACTCAAGACTCACTTATACCGCCAGGCACGTGGGAGTTGAGACACCTTTCCCCCAGGCTTTTTTATACTTTGTTTTATGTTTGGTATGAATATGCTGCTTGGTTTTAAAATAATGATAGGGTTTTATATGTTTTTAATATTAGATTTGTTCCACTACTATATTGTTTTTATTACTGTTGTGAGCCACCCTGAGTCTTCGGAGAGGGGTGGCATACAAATCTAATAAATAATAATAATTAAATAATAATTAAATAATAATAATTATATATATATAAAAACCCCAACAATTAAAAACCATACAGCACATACATACCAAACATGAAATATAAAAAGCCTGGGGGAGATGTCTTAGTTCCCCCAGGCCTGGCGATACAGGTGGGTCTTGAGTAACTTGCGAAAGACAAAGAAAAAATGTGGTGCATTACTTTCTGGGTGACCCTCATATGTTAGGGTACAAACAACTATCAACCACTCTCCTTAATACGTATAGGAGTATGGAGGTGAATATAGATGAACGTTTAGAATGGGTGGCTTGGCCACCGGTCAAGGTGGCAGGTTATAGAAATGGAATCAGCCAGGCTGATTTCTGAATCTGGGTGTAGTGTTCTTCTGGAAGAATGCAGAAATAACCACGATGATAGGTCATAGACATGGAAGAAAGTCTTAAGGTGAAATGGATTGGGAGGAATTGATAATATGTGACCATCATCCTTGGCTAAGAAGGGAAGGGCGCTGTTGTAAGCTGCTGGATCTGGCAGTATCCAGATGCAGCTCATGGAGTAGGAAAAATAGACTTCCATCTCTCCACCACTTAAAGCAATAGCAACAAAAAAAAGAGCGTGGTACATGTGAAAAACTGTGTGGGCAGAAGCAACAAAACGTGTAACGTGAGCATCAGTGTCATTGGGCAGAACCTGGACCTCCTAGTTTAAATCATTTTTGATGCAATATAGGATTACCTCTCATTGGAGAAAGTCTAAAGCTTATTCAAAATATCAGTGAAACTGTGCGTAAGGGAATGGGCATGAAATCAGACAAGAGCAATGGCACCAGTGGAGGTCAGATGCTCAGTCTTCCTTGTAACATAAACAAAGTGATCATGGATGGCAATGCCCAGTGATTGGAGGAAAAAGGGCATGTCCACTACAGGCTGAACTGGCCAAAAGGAATGGGCATATCCCAACTCCTGACCCTGTCTACAATCAAATCTTTGATGAAGTATGTCAGATACTATGTCCATGGTAGCACAGAAATTGCATTGGGGAAAAAATAGATTTATTTATTTATTCATTCATTCATTTATTTATTTATTGGATTTGTATGCCGCCCCTCTCCATGGACTCGGGGCAGCTAACAACAATGATAAAAAACAATATGTAACAATCCAATTAATAAAACAACTAAAAACCCTTATTATAAACCAGACATACACACAAACATACCATGCATAACTTGAAATGGCCTAGGGGGAAGGAATATCTTAACTCCCCCATGCCTGGTGGCATAAGTGAATCTTGAGTAGTTTACGAAAGACAGGGAGGGTGGGGGCAGTTCTAATCCCCGGGGGAGTTGGTTCCAGAGGGCCGGGGCCGCCACAGAGAAGGCTCTTCCCCTGGGGCCCGCCAAACGACATTGTTTAGTCGATGGGATGCTCCTGAAACATCCCATTTTAACTTTCCTCAACTATGAACAGGGAAAGAGATGACATCATCCTAAGGACAAAGGGTCAAAAAATAGTTACTGGGTCATGTTCTTGCCATGGTTAAGAGTAAATTTCTCTAAGAACAGAATGTGCAATTTCGACTTCTCCTATTAATATAATCTGACATGAGCATCTTAGATAATAAGCTGTACAAAGTTAGATGTGGCGTTGCAAACAAGCTACCTCTATGAGTCTATGTTTTCCTACCAATCAAATGTCTCTCAATGGATTCCAAAGAATATAACACAAATTTAAACGTCTACAGTATGAATAAAACAGGAAGAGAGGCTATTCAAAAGTCATAATCTACAAAAATTGGAGGAACAAATTAAGAAAATTGAGTCATATAGAAGGGTAAGAGAGTGCCCCCTGAAGTAATTCAGTTTTTCACAATTTAAAAAAAAAGCAAGGAAGGAGCTAGTCTGATCTCTTGCTATAGTACTTGTAATAACAAAAATTATAAGTTTATATTTAAAACAATCAGCTACAACAACTAATGAACACCTACAGTGAGACATTTTATTAGCTGTAGAACAGAATGAAAAATAAGTAATATACCGTATTTTTGGAGTATAAGACGCACCTTAGCCTTTGAGGAGGAAAATAGGGAAGAGAATCTGCTTACCAGATATTCATATGGCTAGGGTCCTTAGTCTGGTCAGCTTCAGCACATTATTTTCTCCCCTGGTTAAGGGCTTAAAAAAACCTTTATTCTGAGACAGTAACAATGAAAGAGCTTGCAAGCCATCATTAGCATCTGGAAAGAAACAGAGCAAGTAGAGCAATGGAAAAAACCCTGAAAAGACTTAGGGTTTGGAAAGCATTCTTCTTTGTAGAGATTAACAATGAAAGAGCTTGCAAGCCATCATTAGCATCTGGAAAGAAACAGAGCAAGTAGAGCAATGGAAAAAACCCTGAAAAGACTTAGGGTTTGGAAAGCATTCTTCTTTGCAGAGATTAACAATGAAAGAGCTTGCAAGCCATCATTAGCATCTGGAAAGAAACAGAGCAAGTAGAGCAATGGAAAAAACCCTGAAAAGACTTAGGGCTTGGAAAGCATTCTTCTTTGCAGAGATTAACAATGAAAGAGCTTGCAAGCCATCATTAGCATCTGGAAAGAAACAGAGCAAGTAGAGCAATGGAAAAAACCCTGAAAAGACTTAGGGTTTGGAAAGCATTCTTCTTTGCAGAGATTAACAATGAAAGAGCTTGCAAGCCATCATTAGCATCTGGAAAGAAACAGAGCAAGTAGAGCAATGGAAAAAACCCTGAAAAGACTTAGGGCTTGGAAAGCATTCTTCTTTGCAGAGATTAACAATGAAAGAGCTTGCAAGCCATCATTCGCATCTGGAAAGAAACAGAGTAAGTAGAGCAATGGAAAAAACCCTGAAAAGACTTAGGGTTTGGAAAGCATTCTTCTTTGCAGAGATTAACAATGAAAGAGCTTGCAAGCCATCATTAGCATCTGGAAAGAAACAGAGCAAGTAGAGCAATGGAAAAAACCCTGAAAAGACTTAGGGTTTGGAAAGCATTCTTCTTTGCAGAGATTAACAATGAAAGAGCTTGCAAGCGGGTAAGAGCTGGGGACATTGTTAGCACCTGGTTTGTCCTGGAACAGGTAAAGCAATGAAAAAAACACCCCACCTACCAAGACAGGATTGGGAAACATTCGTCACAGATCATAACAATGAAAGAGTTTGTAAATGGGTAAGAGCTAGGGAAATCATTAGCACCTGGTTAGGGCTGGAAATAAACATTTGGAGCAAGTTAGACCAATGGGAAAAAAAACCTACAAAAACTTAGGGTTTGGAAAACATTCTTCACAGAAAGAAACAATGAAATAGCTTGGGAACATCAATAACACCTGGTTAGGGCTGGAAAGAAACATCTGGAGCAAGTAAAGCAATGAAAAAACAAACCTACACAGACAGGGTTTGGAAAACATACTTCTTCTCAGAGAAAAGCAATGAAAGAGCTTGCAAGGTAAGAGCTGGGAACATGGTTAGCACCTGGTTAGGGCTGGAAAGAAACTTCTTTGGAGCAAGTTGGAGTAATGGAAATGACCCTGCAAAAACTTAGGGCTTGGAAAACATTCTTCACAGAGAGAAACAAGGAAACAGCCTGCAAGGTAAGAGCTGGGAAGATCGTTAGCAGCTAGTTAAGGCTGGGGGAAAAAAAGGTACATTCAGAGTATAAGACCCACCCTAATTATAAGCCTCCTTTACGAAGGAAAAAGGTGAGGACACTTACAGATGTGATATTTTGGCAATTTTTACTGATTTCTTTGCTTCTACGCATGTGTAGAAGCAAAAAAAGACCAAAAATGGCCAAAATCCCATATGTGCGAGGATCCTTTTAAATCTTGTATAAATTTTTAAAGTTTTCTGATTATTTCTGATTTGTTCTATTCTGTTGTGAGCCGCCCCGAGTCTTCGGAGAGGGGCGGCATACAAATCTAAATAATAAATAAATAAATAAATAAATAAATCCTTGCATGAATTTTTGCTTGCTGCGCGTGCACAGCAGCCAAGTCTCACATGGGGCGCAGGGGTGCATCGGGGCATGCAACTGTGCGCGCATTGCCATTTTTATTAACTAATCAGCGATCCCAGCTGTGGCCCATTACTGATCTTTTCAAACTCTACCTTGCTAGGGAATGTCAGGGGGAGGTTATCAGTGAAAAGGTGCTGTTGGGTAGTTACTTCCCACTTCTGAACATATGATGGCATAGAATTTTGTAGAAATTGAAGATTCTGAACCAGAGGTGGGTTCGGACCGGTTAGGACTGGTTCACCCAAACTTCACCCAAACTGCTGGTGATGTCACGATGACATATCAGAACCAGTTCAGTCAGTGCCAGTCTGTGTGCATTGTCATCTCTCTTTTTTTGTATTTTTTCATAATTTATGTTTTTGGATTTTGTGTTTGTTTGTAATTTTTTCTGGGTTTTTCCCCCTCCTCTGCACATGTGCAGAAGTTAGGTTTTCGGCACTGCGCATAGATCACCATTTTGCTTTGGAGGTTTTTTTTTTTTTAAAAAAAGATTTTTGGCCACTGTGCATGCACACATGTGCGCTCATGAAACTCAGCCATGTGGCATGGGAGAAAGCAAACTAGCAGCGAGTTAAGTTAGAAGTCACCCCTGAACCATATTGAAGTCAATGCAATACTTTACAGTAATCTAAATAGGAAGTTGTTAGTTTATGGGTTGCCATAAAGAGAATATCTGAGGATATCAAAGTCACATGAAGTGCTAATACCACTTTATAATGCCTTTGTAAGGCCACACTTGGAATATTGCCTCCAGTTTTGGTTGCCACGATATAAAAAATGTTGAGATTCTATAAAGAGTGCAGAGAAGAGAAACAAAGAGTATTAGGGGACTGGAGGCTACAACACATAAAAACAATTGCTGGAATTAGGTATGTCTAGTTTAATGAAAACATGGATTAGGGGATGACATGGTAGCTATATTCCAATATCTCAGGGGTTGCCACAAAGAAGAGGGAATCAAGCTATTTTCCAAAGCACCTGTTGACAGGACAAGAAGCAATGGATGAAAACTAATCAAGGAAAGAAGCAGCCTAGAACTAAGAAGAAATTTCTTGACAATTAGAAGAATTAATCAATGGAACAACTTGCCTCTAGAAATTGTGAATGCTCTAACACTGGAAGGTTTTAAGAAGAGAATGGACAACCATTTGCCTATAATGGTGTAGGGTTCCCTGCCTGAGCAGGGGCCTGGACTTGAAGACCTCCAAGACCCCTTCCAACTTTTCTATTCTATTCTATTCTATTCCATTCCATTCCATTCTACCCTCGCTTCGCCTCGCCTTGCCTAGCCTATTTGTTTTGTATCATAATAGATTGTATGGTGATGAAAAGTGCTAAGTTCTATAGAAGACTCTTTTCCTACTACAGACAAAAACGTACACAAAAGTTATCCAAACTTTAAACTTTAGAGGAAATTTAACACCATTCAGAACAAGCTGGATTTAAAATAGAGATACAACTCATCTATCATTAGCATTTCTATCTTCTTTGGAATGAGCTGCAAGGTTTTGGTCCTCATCCAGTCCTTTACAGCAGCCAAGCACCAGTTGAACAGTTCCAATGTCTCATCTGAATCTTATGACATTTTATTGTTAATCTCTAAATGCTTTCTCCCTCCCTCCCTCCCTCCGCCCTCTCTCTCCTTTCTTGAAAGGATTTAACAACATGGGGAGAAAATGAAACGTTACAGAATCCCATCATATAAAAGTCATAAGAAAAAAAATTATCAAAAACTTTCTTTTGGAGATTGGAGCAAAAGCATTTCAGAGTTAACCTACTCAGATCCCAGAAGAATATCAAAGTATTGAAAATCAGTGAGAGATCTACAAGTTGATCTCTGGGTTTTCCTTTCTTAGCATTAATTGTTCAATAGAGGGCTAGACAACTTCAGTGCCAAATCCAGGTCTAAAGCCTGATTGAAAAGGTGTGCACAATCCATTACATCCAAGGATGCAATCGATCATTGTTAAAAATGCAATCGATTCATTGTTAAAAAGCTATTTTCCCACTCACTTTCTCATTAAATGTTAGACAAAATTTCAGAAGTGCAGTGATGAATTATTATTTTTTCTACATCTAGATCCTACTAAAGTATCATGGAAAATACATAGCAAATGCACATTGCCATATATTTTCAGCTGCTCATATATGATCCTCCTTTCCCTTGTATATCTTCCTTCTAAATTATTCCAAAGAAAAAGATCAGGTTGAAATTTATAAAATGCCCTAGAGACGGTTTTGATTAATTAATTGAAACATTAAGAAACGCTTACCATTTCATGATCACTGCACTTTCCTTGGCTACTCCAGTCACATACAGGTGGTTCTTGACCTACAATGATTCATTTAGTGACTGTTCCAAGTTACGACGACACTGAAAAAATGTGATTTGTGACCATTTTTCAGTTACAACCTTTGTAGTATAATCATGTGGTCAAAATTCAGATGTTTGGCAACTGGTTTATACTTATGATCATTGCAGTGTTCTGGGATGAAGTTATCCCCTTTTCCAGACTTCTGACAAGCAAAGTCAAGTGGAATCAGATTTACTTAGCAACCTTATCAACTGCAGTGATTCACTTAACAACTGTGGCCAAAAGTATCATAAAATGGAGCAAAACTCACTTTAAAAATTCTCATTTAACAACAAAAAATGGTGATCGTAAATCCATGGCTAGAAAAGTTAAGTTATATGCCAACTTGGAGAGTTATCAATGAGCCCTCCATGAAGTAAATTATTCTGTTCACAGGTGATGTTTCAATTGATCTTTTTATTTCATTTCCCACGTCTGTTAACTAAATGAGAAAGCTATACTGACTAGAAGAGCAATTCAGATGGCTGTGCTTGCAAGGAGCAGATAAAGATCCAGCTCTATTGGCAGCTATTCCCAAATACACCGTTGCAATCTATAATCTCTTTGTACCAACTTAGCACTTAGGTACTGCTAAAATAGAAGAAATGCAATACAAAAAAAAAAAAAGGCAAAAGAGGATACAAATTGCAGAGGTGTGTTTATATGCCTTTATGTAAATTTAGAAGTAATTGCCGTAATTTAAACAGAATATAATTAATCTCACTGTTGGCAGCCAGTCTACCTGCTCAGTGGTATATGCAATGCAGTGAGACACATTCAGATCTGTACTTTAGGGAAACAAAACAGCCACTTCATAAACACACAGCACAACATAGGAGAACAAACCCACCAGGACAAGATTCAGCAGTCCATCTGCATTTTAAAAACAAATGGCACTCTTTTGAATATAGCGAAATCCACATTTTGGGCAGAAAGGCAGCTGGTTTGAAAAAGGAATGAAAAAGGCCATCTATGTCAAAATTGAGCTTCCCTCTCTCAACAGAGGAGGAGGGATATGACCAATGAAGGACTGCTGCCCAGACTGGGGGGGGGGATGCCATCTGTGTAGTGGAAATGGAGCTGAGCGTGCAAATCCAGCTGATTAGCAACTGGGCGCATGTGCCCAGCGTGAGATTTGCAGGAAGTGAAATCTCGTGTGAGGACACAAGCGACTGTGAGATTTTGGCATTCTTTGCCTTTTTTTGCTTCTGCGCATGCATAGAAGCAGAAAAATGGAAAAAAATGCTGAAATCTCACTGTCACACATGTCCTTGCGTGAGATTTCGCTTCCTGCAAATCTCATGCTGGGCATGCATGCCCAACCCCTGCTTGCGTGCCCATGCCTGCCGCCCACCCACCCACCCCTGCTGCCCAGATGGAGCTGTCCTGGAATACAAAGGTAAGTGCGGCCCTTCACTGCATATGACACCAGAGGTTTTATCCAATTCGGATGAACCAGTAGTGGCATCTGCGGATGGCCCCACCTACCCGCCCAGCCGTAATATACAGTGGTACCTCTACTTAAGAATGCCTTTACTTAAGAACTTTTCTAGATAACAACTGGGGATTCAAGATTTTTTTTGCCGCTACTTAAGAACTATTTTCTACTTAAGAACCCAAGCCAGGAAAAACTTTCCAGGAAATTTGAGAGTGGCACAAAGGCCTGGCCAGTTTCCTGCCATTCCCCTTTAATCCCATCCATCTTGGGCTTTTCTGGGCTGCCAGAGGAGCCTTTCGGTGGCGCTTAAGGAGGCTATGGCAGCCCAGAGTGAACAGAGCATTTTCCTTTCTCTGGATGCTTGTTGTGGTGCTTTGCTGTGGTGATTCCCTTGCATTGCCTCCCATACACCTGGCGTGATGTTGCCCCCTGGAGCATCTGGGCACAGAAAGGCAAAAGAGGGCGCTTTGCCCCGGCCAGATCAACTCGGCATTAGCCAAAGTGAGGAGTCACCACAGTGAAGGAAAGGCTCTGGTGAGAGGAGAGGGGAGCCCTTCAGCATGGGAAGGAAGAGGCAGCAGGTAGCAGCAGCAGCTGCCTTTTGGGTCAAAGGAGTGGGAGGTTCCCCCCTCATGCCCTCCTGAGTTTCTCTCTCTGATGCAGTGTATGGGACGCTGCCTCGCACTGGGCGCATGGAAGGCGCGTGCTCCTCCTCGCTGCCTCAGCATCCCTCTTTTTTTTTTAAGCTTTAAAGTTTGGATTTTTTTTTATTCCCCTCTCCTCACCTTCTTCCTTCGGCAGTGACTGTCCTCCTCCTCCTTCTTCCTCCCACCCAAATTCCGAGCTTTTATTTCTTTCCTAATGGGTTTGCATGCATTATTTGCTTTTACATTGATTCCTAAGGGAAAAATTGCTTCTACTTAAGAACTTTTCTATTTAAGAACCTGGTCACAGAACAAATTAATTTTTTAAGTAGAGGTACCACTGTAGTTACATTTATTCACATATTTGCAAATGTGTGTGCTCACATTTGCAAACCGGTAGCAAAGTGAATACCACCCCTGTATGACATCATCTATCTCCAGTCTACAATAATGTCCTTTCAACCATTTCCACTATTCAGGTCACCCTAAGGACACAGATAAACCTCCAAGTGGCCTCAATGACTTTCTAAAAGAATACAAATGACAAGCTGTCTACATAGAGTATAAATCCTTCCATTCCCAACTCAGAGTTAAAAAAAGCTTCTTGGATGAGAAGTGAAAAGCAAGTAGGATGCTTGGCTGCATAGCTAGAGGTATAACAAGCAGGAAGAGGGAGATTGTGATCCCCTTATATAGAGCGCTGGTGAGACCACATTTGGAATACTGTGTTCAGTTCTGGAAACCTCACCTACAAAAAGATATTGACAAAATTGAACGGATCCAAAGACGGGCTACAAGAATGGTGGAAGGTCTTAAGCATAAAACATATCAGGAAAGACTTAATGAACTCAATCTGTATAGTTTGGAGGACAGAAGGAAAAGGGGGGACATGATCAAAACATTTAAATATGTTAAAGGGTTAAATAAGGTTCAGGAGGGAAGTGTTTTTAATAGGAAAGTGAACACAAGAACAAGGGGACACAATCTGAAGTTAGTTGGGGGAAAGATCAAAAGCAACGTGAGAAAATATTATTTCACTGAAAGAGTAGTAGATCCTTGGAACAAACTTCCAGCAGACGTGGTTGGTAAATCCACAGTAACTGAATTTAAACATACCTGGGATAAACATATATCCATCCTAAGATAAAATACAGGAAATAGTATAAGGGCAGACTAGATGGACCATGAGGTCTTTTTCTGCCGTCAGTCTTCTATGTTTCTATGTTTCTATGAAATGCCTTCAAAGAAAAACAAGAAAATTTAGTTGCCTTTTGGAACCCCCCCCCCCCCCCCCCTTTTGGACATTTAAACACAGGTTACACTCAAACACAAAATTGAAGCTTAAGTGGCTGGTGAGCATCAAAGGAATCTCAAACTCTGATGAGACAGGGGAAGCAATGATTTAATTCATTACTGTATTATCTGTGGGAGCTATCAGATGTATTAACAATTATGCCTTAGCATTATATATAAATGTAGCTTATTTAAAAAAATTGCAAAAACCCTTCTCTCTACCAAAGTACTGACTATACTAAATTTAAAATCTAGGCACATTTTATATTTTTTCAAATGTAAGTGGGATGGAGAGGGCAAATTTATGCTCATTGAAGACTGATGGCTTGAAAATGATAAAACCCGGGAGTTTGCACAGCAGGCAGGCATTTTAGAACTGCCACAAACCTATATGTGATCTGTCACCGTTTATAGTTTATTTATACTAAGGATGTTTTCTTGTTTCTGTGGTGATCAGATTTATGATTTGCTGGTACCAACAACATGCAGAACAAAGTATTTCAAACACTGAATAGGAGCTAGGTGATTTGCTGTCAAGCTAAAATACTGGTTTGCACATGGCAGATGCTGTCTTCATTTGCATTGTGTCTTCTCCAAAATGCTCATTTTTAAATCTAAGATTTCTGTGGCAGCAAACAGTTTGTTGTGTACAAAGGAAGCAGAGATATCATATCAAGACTGAACAATATTGAATAAATGAAATTGTCAGCTTACACTTAGTTTTTCTTTCATTTTAAAATATTCTTTTTACTTAAAAAAAAATGTTTATTTTTTTCCCCTACTGATAAAACAAAAGACATTAGAGTTTTGTTTTCCCGCTGCTTGTTTTATTAAAACATGTAGGAACACTAACCCATTGAGTCGGTAAAAATTGCAAAAATTATTCCATCAGGAAATAGACTGCATTGCATTTAAAAACTAGGCACAGTTCTATTTTTTTTTTCAAATGTGAATGGGATGGTGCTGATCACGACAAAAATAAATGAACAGGAATGATTCATTTGACTGATACTGGCAATTGGTGCACAGTTAATTTGATAGTACAGTGTTCCCTCGATTTTCGCGGGTTCGAACTTCGCGAATAGCCTATACCACGGTTTTTCAAAAAATATTAATTAAAAAATACTTCGTGGTTTTTTTTCCTATACCACGGTTTTTCCCACCCAATGACGTCGTACGTCATCTCAAAACTAATAATTTTTGCAAATAAATAACAACAAAAATAATTATTGTTAATAAATAATTATGTTTATAAATATCAGGATTGCTAAGTGTCTTATTCAATGGTGAGTACCAGTAATAATGGTGAGTAAATGGTTGTTAAGAGAATGGGAAATGGTAATTTAGGGGTTTAAAGTGTTAAGGGATGGCTTGTGATACTGTCCATAGCCAAAAATGGTGTATTTACTTCCGCATCTCTACTTCGCGGAAATTCGACTTTCGCGGGCAGTCTTGGAACGCATCCCCCGCGGAAATCGAGGGAACACTGTAACTCAGAAATTTCCGTTGAGTGTCCACAACTGTTTTGTGTATATCTAAGTCTGTGGTAAAATCTAAAACTTTTCCCTACCAGTTCTGTGAGCATGGCTTATTTTGTGGGCATGGCTTGGAGGTCAGATGGATGTGTCTTCAGGTGGGCATGGCTTGGTGGTCAGGTAACTCATTGGGTATGCTTCATGGTCAGGTGACCGGGTGGGCATGGCCAACTTTTATAAAGTGAACAGGTGTCCCACTTTCCATGGGACAGTCACGCTTTTTCGCAATTTGTTCCGTGTCCTACGGCATTTTTAAAAAGTCCTGATTTTTTGAAACAAGCCACCGGGAAGCCACAAAAAAGGAAGCTCAGCTTCTGGTCTCGCAACTTTTTGTTCTTTGCCCCCTCAAACTCCTGCAGCCGTCAAATAAAACATCCGGTGCCCCTTCCCACCTTTCTCTACGCCTTTTTATTTTTCTTTCTTTCTTTTTATTTGCTCACTTCCCCCCCTTCCTCTTCCACTCTTGCTCGCTCCTTGCCCTCGGCTCCACACCTTCCCATGTCCACTGCTGTGGAGCTGAGCCGCCCAGGCAGGAGGGCTCACTGGCCACGACAGCAAAGGTGCTGGAAGGAAAGGGAAGAGCGGCCGAAGCATTCACCTCCCCTCCTCCTCTGACAGCCCGTCTGCTGTGCTTGGAGGTGGGCGGGCGGAGCAGCATTTGCACCGGGTGGAAAAACCTATCTGCTTCTTCCCAGCAGCAGCTGACCCGGCGAAGACAGGTGGCTCTGTTCCAGCACAGCATTCACCCCAGCTTACCTGGCAGGCAGATGAGGGGTGCAGTGCTTCAGGCAGGCAAACTGCAGAGCAGAGACTGGGCAGGGCAGGGTGACTGAGTGCTGACTGGGGAGACTGGTTTGGGGTGTGGCCAGCCAGGCGTCGCTCCGGCTCTGTGAACTACTGGCACCCGTCACTACTGGTACACAAGAACCAATCCAAAGTGGGAGCATTTCACTTCTAATATGAGTTCTCCTCAGTTGGTTACTCTGTATTATTTCAGTGTAAGTTGTTTGTCCCGAACATTTCTTGTCAAATTAGGTTTGAGAAGATCCAACTTTGTACACAAAGTAAATCCTAATAATAACATTACTGCAATTTGAGTTGTGTTGTGTGTACTGCTTTATAATAATTTGATTCAGTAGGATGTTTTCATTGTTCACAAATTCTTAAAACTTTGAAGAAACATTTCATCCATTCATTGTTGGATGATAAGATACTGTTGTTGCATGGTTCTATTCTTTTTTTCTTCTTCAGAAAGTTCCAAAACTTTTCCACTTGTGAATTGTGATCCCTTGCCACTTACACATAGTTGTGGAACATCTGTACTTCCAAAGAGTTATTTCAAACAATAGTAATACATATGGCTATGCTGAAAAAATATCTCTTGTCGTTTTGTATAGACTAAAAAGATTGTGCTCATAACAAGCCTGCCAACAATTCTGGGTAGGAAACCCCTTTGCCTCCAAAGATGCAAAACACGGTTTCCAGCAAAACATCAAACAATCTGTTCTTCAAACTATGGTCATTAAATACTGGAGCCCAACCTTTCCTGGGAGATACTGGCCATGAAAGGCTACATCAGTATATTAATCTTACAAACCTTCTTTATTTTTATTTTTTGCAAGATAGATCAATCCTACTGGTGAAGTAGTGTCGGTTTTTTGGTGTACGGCGACCTGCTTAGCAACCTGAGAAACTTTGCAAATTGCTCACTACTATTATTAGCCCTGTGAACTGCATTGTTCTTTACTGTTCTGAGATGCATCTTTTTGAATACTTGAGCTTTCAAATATGAATAGTATGATGTCGCTCAGCCCCCACTTGGTACAACTGCTGCTAACTGTCAGTTTATCACAGCTTCGCTAAAACTGTACTCTTTGCAGTTTATTCCAACCATTCCAGGTTTATGTATAGATTTTAGACAGATCTCTCAGAAAGTTCTGGGTCGTAATGGAAAACCCTCAATCTTTGTGAGAGAAACATGTCAAAAAAAATATTTCCCATCTGATGTGGATTTTCCAGATCATTTACCCTGTAGAGGTAAATATGGCAATTTGTGTGATTGCATGTCATTTTGAATTCTCGTCTATGTGTGTGCCTCCCGATGGACAAGTTCCATTCAAGCCATTGCTGTAAACACAATCTCTTTGTTTGAGGGGGAGAGACTGAGAATTGACAGTTGAGGCTGATGAACAGTGATGAGAGTAAACTCCCTTCTGTACAAGTAGTTAACATATTTGACGTCCTAAACCAAACTTTCTTGCCTATTTGAGCATTCAGTTATTGAGCCTTATGTAAAAACTATGTAGCATTCATTCCCATCTTTCTTGACAAGTGACATAACTACACTGATAACAAATGGTTGTGGGAAACTCCTTTCCTGAAAAATTGGATATTTTAAAAGGCAGGATATTATACTTCCCCAAAGGGAAAAATGGAGAAACATGCTCTAAAGCAGTGTTTCCCAACCTTGGCAACTTGAAGATATCTGGACTTCAACTCCCAGAATTCCTCAGCCAACATTCGCTGGATGGAGAATTCTGGGAGTTGAAGTCCAAATATCTTCAAGTTGCCAAGGTTGGGAAACACTGCTCTAAAGGGAGACAGAAACCAATCCCAGTCTCCCTGCCTCAAGCAGAAACAGAGGAGGCCAGGTTTTAGAAATGCAGATTTGGCAATCCATTCAGAAAGACTGCCTCAGGCAGGAAATTCAGATAAGCAAAATAATAAGCAATATAATTAAGCCAATAGTTGGCAAAATTAGCTCAAACAAACACCTCGGATTTGCATTTCCTCTTTTGCCGATAGAGCCAACGATGACCCCTACATATTCCCTACATGACACCTAGGGGTGGGCTGCTGCGTGGACGGGGAGGGGGGAATGCAGTGGGGTAGCAAAAATGGAGCTCCACCCCAGAGCTCCCAATGTGCACTGAAAGACATTGAAAGAAAAAGCAGGGCGCCCTGCATAAGCCACGCCCACAGTGCGGTAGTAAAATGTTTGGTAGCCCTTCAATGGTGACACCCATAGAAATCCAAAAGATATAAAGACCCACCCATTCTTAACTCCATTTTGTCAGCTGTCTCAGAACAACAAACCCTGGTGCTTCTGTTCATCAATAAATGGACCTTCTTTCCAATTGGCCTACATTTAGTTTCCAGTGTCTTTGTCCTGGATTGGAACTGAACCAGATGGATTTTTCTCCCAACATGACTTTATAAGCCTAATTCTCTGGTAAATACAGGTTACATGAATATTTTTTTAAATTTATTTATTTATTTTGTTCAATACACAATACATATAGTAGAGAATAGACATGAGGTAATATAAAGAAAAATATAAAAATAGAGGAAAAGATATATGAAAGGAAGAAAATATATATGATATATGAGATAAAGGAAAGACAATTGGACAGGGGATGAAAGACACACTAGTGCACTTATGTACGCCCCTTACTGACCTCTTAGGAACATGGAGAGGTCAATTATGCATAGTCTAAGGGAGAAATGTTGGGGGTTAGGGGTTGACACTATTGAGTCTGGTAATGAGTTCCACGTTTCGACAACTTGATTGTTAAAGTAATATTTTTTACAGTCAAGTTTGTAGTGGTTAATATTAAGTTTGAATCTGTTGCATGCTGTTGTGTTGTTGCAGTTGAAGCTGAAGTAGTCATTGACAGGTAGGACGTTGCAGCATATGATCTTGTGGGCAATACTTAAATTGTGTTTTAGACGTCACAGTTCTAAGCTTTCTAGACCCAGGATTGTTAGTCTATTTTCGTAGGGTATTCTGTTTCGAGTGGAGTGAAGAGCTCTTCTGGTGAAATATCTTTGGACGTTTTCAAGGGTGTTGATGTCCGAGATGTGGTATGGGTTCCAGACAGATGAGCTGTATTCAAGGATGGGTCTGGCAAAAGTTTTGTAAGGCTCTTGTGAGTAGTGTGAGATTGCCGGAGCAGAAGCTATATAGGATCAGGTTAACAACTCTAGAAGCCTTTTTGGCAATATTGTTGCAATGGGCTTTAGCACTTAGGTAATTTGATATTCGTATTCCAAGGTCTTTTATTGAGTGTGGGTTGGCTGTGGGAATTTGTTTATTCAGTTCATATGTGCGGTTAGGATTCTTTTTGCCGATGTGGAGGGTAGAGCATTTGTTGGTTGATATTTGAAGTTGCCAGGTATTAGACCAATCTGAGACAAAGTCGAGGTCTAATGCTTATGTGGTTGAAATTAGGGAAGATTCTAATTCATTGGGTGGGGAAGGGGAAAGGTAATTTATTAGTCTGTATTCTTTTGTAAAGAAAAAGAAGATCCCCATAATGTTGTAATGGTTACATATGTCAAATGGATACCATGTTATGACCTGGATTGGTCCATTTGATATAACAAGTAACTCTCTACAGACCCACCATCTGAATACATCTTGCCACGGAGGATTAACAGAATTACTATTGATATTGTGGGACAGAGTCCCCAACCGTATAAACTGGCATCAGTCTGTGGCATGCCAGCAACTGGGCCACACAAACAAACAAAGCCCCATCTGCGGGATACAGGCAGTGCAAAATCACGCTTACTCTGGTCTGTGGAAAAAACTTTCTCCACAGAATCAGTCACTGTGCCCAAAGGTTTGGGCCAGTGATGGGCTCCTACGGGTACGGTCAGGTACGCAGTACCTGTAGCAAAATTTGGAGCTCCACCCCAGAGCACTCAATTTGCACTGAGAGATGTTGAAACAAAATGCATAAACCACGCCCACAGTGTGGCAGTAAAAATTTTGGTAGCCCATCACTGGTTTGGGCTCACTGCTGTGGGAGACTCAAGGAAGTAGGAGTACATATTAAGGGGCACGGTCAGGCAAATGTTTCAGGATCTCAGATGCGGCACATCAGGCCTGTTTCATCTTTAAAATGTTATTACACCAAGAGTTCCAATGTTTAACTTTAAAAATATCATGCAGCGCTCATAGTTCTTAACTGCCCTTGTCGTTATCCGACAATATATATCAGAGACAGTGATTTTACTCATTACTTTTGTTAGTGGTCTGAGATGAATTAAACATATTATTTGGACAACACTAAGACTTGAATATTTATAGGCTTAACACCATTCAGGGAAGGAAATTTTTCTTCAAAGATACATGCAAATTTACACTAAAGGGTCTTGACCCCGGATGAGAAAAGATTTCAATTTCCAACCATTTGAAAGGTATTAACCTTGAGGTACTAAACATATAGTTACAAGTTATTGATTCATAACATGTGCCAATTGTTCTCTGTCTCTCCTTAACCTTATCTAAATATGCTGCTCCTAGTGTGGAAGATTGCTACTATTGATTTCTTGAACAAAAGGAATCACAGTGGATACAAGAAGCTTGTGCATATCCAACATTGCTTTTCACTGCACTGCAGAAATTCATACCAAATACCTTACACATTGCATAGGGTATTTTTAAATCTGAAAAACAATTGTACTGTTTTCTAAATAGAGATAAACAAAACATAACGTCATATATTCCTAGACATGACTATTTAGCTAAGTTTTAACTAATACAGTAGTACCTCTAGATACGAGCTGCTCTACATGCGAGTATTTCAAGATACGAGCCACAAGGGAAGAGACATTTCTGTTCTATTCCCGAGCTCAAATTTGGGATACGAGCCGAGTGTCCACTAGGTGGCGCAAGAATCCTTGCTTTTGGTTATCTCGCAGGGGAAAAACAACTTGTTCTAGATACGAGTTGCCTCGAGATACAAGCTCCCTTATGGAACAAATTATGCTCGTATCTAGGGGTACTACTGTATTGTAAAAAAAAGAGTGAAGAACTGCAGCAATAATTAATATGCTGCACTCAAAATCTCTCTATATTATGTACAATATAATATTATAAATATTTGTATCATATCGTTTAGCGCAGGTGTGTCTAACCATTTGGCTTGGTTGGGATGTACTGAACAAAGAGAAATTTGCTATAGGCTTCTGTTGAGATATTCATGAGCTGGAAGAGCCAATAAAAATTGGCATAGTGACTCAGTCAGCCAATGGGAGTTAACTGCTACTGAGTCTGTACAGGAGAAACTGTAAGCTTAAGGCTGGGTATGGTTCCAGTTTCCATGAGGTCTTGTTTGAAGTCTGTTCAAGTCGTGTTATGATCTCTGTAAGGTTTCTGCTCTGAACTTGCTGTAATGAAGCTAATTCTCTGTAATTGAATGAAGAGAAATACTCAGCATATGGTATTGTAAATATCTCTTATTATGATTATAAAGAAGTTATCTAATTCAGCTAAAATCAATGAACTAGGTGAGCTTCTGGTTTATTTTATTTATTTTTCCATGGAGAAAAATTTCCAGTAGCTTTATATAAGATATATAAAATAGTTAATGTATGTAAGTAATATTTTTTCCTTTAATTTTTAATATTTTTAGTATGATCTTGTGTGGCTGTATTACTAGCTGTCCAGGGGCCCATGTGATCTGTGGGCCATGGTTTGGATATGCCTGGTTTAGAGACTTTATTAAATCCTGTATATTACAAGACTAGTACATAAAATATTAGAACGTGGTTTCAGTGGAAATACTAAATTATCAGGCCATAGTTGCATAATTTATTTGTTATTTAATTTGAGTTTAATAGCAATTATGGGAGCTGGGATTGAGAATAGCTTGCATATAAGAGTTTAATAGAAGATCCAAAAGGAATGAATAAGATTGATAATAATAGGAAGAGCTCTTGAATCCTTTTATTAATATGGACTAAGCAGCATAGGTATAACCAGGATCTTTTCAGGATGAACCAGAGTAGTATGGAAAATTTATGATGAATCCAGGAAAAAAGGTCAGAACAAAGGATTAAATTCTTTGACTAATTAGGGATTAAGCAGTTAAGCAGTTACCAGAATCCTGAAAATGTAGAAAAGAACAATTTGAGTGATGCTTAGATTTTCACAGGGATCACCACCATTAGCAAGTTGCCAAATCTGCTTCTAGAATCTTTGACTTTCTGATTGAATTCATCATCTAGCTACCTATACCAGTGATGGCAAACTTTTTTTTTTTTTGCAAAAAAGGGGGAAATGTAGAGGGGTTGTGTGCATGCATGCCCAAACTCATAATTCCATGTGCTCCCCCCCGAATGCGTGTATGACCCCCTCACCCTGTTCCCAGCACATGATAGCATGCCTGTTTTTCACTTTCCCCAGGCTTCAGAGCCTTTCTAGGGGACTGGGGAGAGCAAAAATGCCCCCCACTTTCAGAAATTGGCAAATGGGCCATTTCCGGCCTCCAGAGGGTGGGGGAAGAGACCATTTCCCCTCCCCAGTCTTATAGAAAAGCTCTGGATCTTGGGGAGAGCAAAAAATGGGCCTTGTGCATCCCCTTCAATCCCTCCATCCCTCCGTCCGTATCTATCTATCTATCTATCTATCTATCTATCTATCTATCTATCTATCTATCTATCATCTATCTATCTATCTATCTATCTATCTATCTATCTATCTATCTATCTATCTATCTATCTATCTATCATCAACTAAACATGAGCCAACAATGTGCAGCAGCAGCTAAAAAAGCCAACACAATCCTAAGCTGCATCAACAGGGGAATACACTCGAAGACCAGGGAAGTCTTAATACCACTCTACTACGCCCTGGTCCGACCACACCTGGAGTACTGTATTCAGTTCTGGTCACCACACTTCAAAAGAGACATTGAAACTCTGGAGAAGGTGCAAAAAAGAGCAACCAAGATGTTTAAGGGATTGGAAACCAAGACTTACGATGAGAGACTGAGGGAACTGGGCATGGATAGCCTAGAGAAAAGGAGGGCCAGAGCGGACATGATAGCAGTCTACAAGTATACGAGGGGATGTCACAGAGAGGAGGGGATCACTTTATTCTTCAGGGCACCAGAGGGCCGGACGTGGAACAACGGCTGGAAGCTGACCAAGGAGAGATTCAACATGGAGATAAGGAGGAACTTCCTGATGGTCAGAGCGATCAACCAATGGAACAACCTACTAGCGAATGTTGTGAACTCCAACACTCTGGACATTTTTAAGAGAAGATTGAACTGCCACTTGACTGGTGTACTATAGGGTTCTGGCTTGGGCAGGGGGTTGAACTCGATGGCCTTCATGGTCCCTTTCAACTGTAACAATATCTATCTATCTATCTATCTATCTATCTATCTATCTATCTATCTATCTATCTATCTATCTATCTATCTACCTACCTACCTACCTACCTACCTACATACCTATTGTTAACTATCTATCTACCTATCTATCTATTAATCTGCCTGTCTGTTTGATGTCTGTTTGTCTACCTATCCATCCATCCATCCATCCATCCATCCATCCATCCATCCATCCATCCATCCAATCTTACCCTTTAGTAGTTGTTTATCATTGTGTCATTGTCTCCTTCCCAAAGAGAAAGTTGCTGGTCCAAATTCACCCAGCTGGTTTTGTACCTAGGATGGGTTTGGAACCTATGGTCTCACAATCTCTCACTTTCTAGTCTGATGCTTTAACTGCTACACCAAACTGGATCTTCTTTTTCTTATATACATACAAACACACACACACACACACACACACACACACACACATGCACACACACCATAATCCTCAAACATATTTCTTAAAGAGATTAAGCTCCACTGAACTCAACAGGATGATTTATCTGTTAGTTGTATAATCTCAATAATGCACCTTTTTAAAGAAAAAATTAGAACATAACTTTGCATACATTTTTTATAACAGATAGGTGGCTATTGTGTAGTGTGAGGAATATAGGAACATAAATAGGATTATAGAGAGAATTGAGCTGAATCTCAGAAGTTTATGTGTATTGGGGTATGCTGCATTGATTTTTGTGATTCTGATAGGAGAAACAGGTTGTGTCTGAAATTAACCAGAGACAGCTGCAAAAAAGGAAGGCATTTTGCCTGCAAAAAGTAATAGATATATATATTTCCCCTTTGTAAAATACCAGAGGAGAGGAGTGAAATAATTCCAAAGAATAAAGTCAAATGATCGACTACATGGAATGAATACTTTCATTTTCATCTGAAAATGCTCACCAGGGGTTCTCCAGTCGCAATGATTAGGAAGGGGAGGATGTTTATCTGCAGCAAAGATTGAAATACTGAATTAAACTGCTCTCTGCTTGTAGCCACTGCATTCCCATAGGAGAAAGTTAGCATACACAGATATCTGTGGGGAGACATTTGGTAAAATAGGTATTAAGGCCAAAGTTCTGCTTCTTTTGTACCTATATTGGGTGTTACAAGGCAAGTGCAAAAAGGTGACACTTCTGTTATGATGCCACCATGCAATTTCTGTCGGTTTTGGCATCATAATGGTTAATGATGGCGAAGTTAGCATAGCCAAGTTGGTTAAGAAAAATAAGCACGGTGCTGTTTATTTTTCAAAGATATCCAAGAATATCAAACTTGCCTGACCACCTTTCATTTCTCATAGATCTAAACATCTGAAATAAAAGTTCACATAATAACGATTTTCCTTTACTTCATAGCCCGAAACTAAGTTAATAAATGGAGAACATGTTCTCTGTGTGCCCTTACTTGACTTCTCATAATATAAATACAGATCCTTGCCATCTGAAGTTCACATACTAATTTTGTTAGTATGTGAACTAATGATGTTATTTTCTAAACGCACAAATGGGAAAAGTCTACATACACTCAACTGGCTTTTCTCTATGTTGCTTTCTTCTGCAGGGAATGGGGAACAATTCTACTTCAAAAAGAACTGGGTGGTGCAGTGGTTAGAGAGTGGTTAAAATAAGAGAGTCCTGCAAGTTACTTCTGCTGATCACTGGTTGCCAACAGTGTGGCAGCCAGAATCTCAGTAGGCTCAAGGTTGACTCAGCCTTCCATCCTTCCAAGGTCGGTAAAATGAGGATCCAGATTGTTGGGGCAAAATGCTTATTCTCTGTATACTGCTTAGAGAGGGTTGTAAAGCACTGTGAAGTGGTATATATAAGTCTAGATGCTATTGCTATAGAAGTCCAGTCCCCTTTCCAGATATAGGAAAATTAGCTGACTTGTCCATCCATCGTCTACCGCACGAATCCCAGCGGACGATAAGGTCCCCCAGATTTGGCCTTCTCCGGGTCCCGTCGACCAAACAATGTTGTTTGGCGGGCCCCAGGGGAAGAGCCTTCTCTGTGGTGGCCCTGGCCCTCTGGAATCAACTCCCCCCAGAGATTAGAATGGCCCCCACCCTCCTTGTTTTTCGCAAGTTTCTCAAGACCCACCTATATCGCCAGGCATGGGGGAATTAAGACATCTCCCCCCAGACTTTCTTATATTTTATGTTTGGTATGTATGTGTTGTATGGTTTTTAAATTGTTGGGGGGTTTTAATGTAATTTTATTATTAGATTTGTTCCATTGCTATACTGTTTTTATTATTGTTGTGAGCTGTCCCGAGTCTTCGGAGAGGGGCAGCATACAAATCTAATAAATTGAATTGAATTGAATATTGGGCATTGCAATCAAAATCTGGGACAATCAAATCCATGAATCAAAATAATAAAGTTTAGTTTACCACTTAGATGGATGTTTAAAACAAGAGAGTCCAGTTTCCATCTTGTTTTTGCTTTTTTCGAAGAACGGGGTGGGGCTTTGAGTATTTTTGGCTAATACTGGTTGAAAGTAGGATAAAGGCAAAGGCCTAGCGAACAACAACCAAGTTTGAATCTAGTCATTTGCACAGCAAGATAGAGCTAGTAAAGCTAGTTGTCCTATAGCAGTGATGGCGAACTTATGGTATTCATGCCACAGGTGGCAGATGGAGCCATATCAGAGGGCACATGAGGCACTGCCCTATGTCAGCTCAGCACATATGCACACACCAGCCAGCTGATTTTCGGCCTTGGGGAAGGCCATTTTGCTCTCTGGAGGCTTCAGGGTGTTGTCGGGCTCTCTGGTAGAATCCTCCCAAAAATTCACAGGTATAAATTTCAGACACACACACGTTTGAAAATTCAAAACAATGTTCTTTATCATGAAAATTCACTTCAACCAAGCCCTCTTTTGGTATAGCAAAGAGCACTTGTCTCCAAACAAATTGGTAATTTGTACAAGTCCCTTATCAGTTCTGTGATACTTAGCTTGCAGCTGTGAGGCAATTCAAAGTCCTTCTTTCACAAAGTGAAACACACTTTGCCCTGGTTTAGTTTCAAAGCAGGGAAAAATCAGCACACAAAAGGTCAAAGTCAGTAAAGCAGTCACGAAACACAACGATCAGATAATCCTCCACAATGGCCAAACCCACAGGCTGCTATTTATAGCAGCCTCACTAATTACCACAGCCCCACCCAACCACAGGTGGCCTCATTTTCGTTGATAATAATCTCTCAGTTGTTGTTGCCTATGCATCGCTCTCCGCATGCGTGGCTGCATCATTAACTCTTGTTCTGAATCCAAGGAGGAGCTAGATAACTGATCTTCTTCTGAGCTGTCTGCCACACTCTCCTCCTCCCTGTCACTCATGTCTTCTTGGTCAGAGGAGCCTTCATCATCAGATTCCACTAGGGGCAAAACAGGCCTGCAGCATGTGGATGTCTCCCCCACATCCACAGTCCTTGCGGCAGGAGCTGGGCCAGAGCTTGCCACAACACAGGGAAGCTTCCCTGAAGCCCCAGAGTGTATAAAATGGCCCAATGGGCAAACCAGCATTTTGGAAAAAAGGACTTCTGGTTTGCTGGTTGTGGTTTTTTTCTCACTCCGGGGTTTCAGGAATGCGAAAAACAGCACAACAGGCAAAACCAAAGTCTTTTTTTTTTTGAACTTCCGGTTTGCCTCTTTGGCTGTTTCTTCACCATCCCGGGCTTCAGTGAGGCCTGTGTGCATGCATGGGGGCAGGAGGGGGTTGTACACATGCACAGGGGGTTGGAATGGGTGTGGACATATGCATGCATGCTAGCATGGGCAAACAATCCCATTTGGCATGCAAGCCAAAAAAGGTTTGCCATCACTGCTCTATAGGTTCTCTATTATTTTATAGAATGAAACCCACATCATGCAAATGTATAGCATTTACTTGAGATCTTGGAAATGAAGAGCAACTGGTCCTTGAACTGATAATGGTTGAGACTGAACTCCTCAGAATCCCTTTTCTTTTGGTTTCCTCCTAGCTCTCTAACCTGGCTATCAACAATGGTCATCCTTAACAACTAAGAAGCATGCACTTCAATTCCAAGAATCCCTAAGCCAGCATTAGTGTACAAGTTGCAGTCATTCTGATCTTGTCCTTAGCAAGTGTCTTAGTGATGGAACAAGCTGAGCATTTCCTTTTTCCTGGAACATCAGTGGCTGAGGGATTTCTCTGGAGCTTTGTCTAGACAACATAAGGAAGGTAACGAAGAAGGTTGAAGAAGAAGAAAAAGGGTTTGGTGACTTATCATGGCAAACAGCAATAACCTAAGCCAGCCATACTTTGTCTTTGCCTGCATCCACTACAAGAATCAAACAGTGGTATAATGTTGTAATATGAGCAGACAGCTGGTGGAAATGCATTCAAAACACAACTGAAGAAGAAGAAAGCAAATCTCTTCTATGAAGCCATTCCTTAGAGGAATTCCACTTTTATTCATTCAAAGATTTTTCGGCTATGGCTGAAAACAGACTGTATAAAAATATCCTTTGGAATAAAGCTAGCAACTCTCTTTGAAATTCTCTGTTAAGTGCTTTAAGTAAAAGGAAAACTCTATAAATTTACTATCCCTGTAATTCAGAAAGGAAATAATGTTCCCACTTCTCTTGACTCAATAGAAAAATGTTGCCATCCTCTGACTATTCATTTAAAAAATGGCTATCGTATTCAGGGGAACAATGGTAGCTAGAAGAGTAGGCCATTCATAACAAAAGGAAAATACATCTTTGGTTTATGGCCAATATAAATTGAGATAAGTAGCAAGATTTTAAATCTGATGCTCTAAGAGTTATTATAGAGAGATCTGTGCAGGTAAAATACTATAGAGATAATATTATCCTTATAACAGGGAAGGAGCTCCTGAAGCTGCTGGCATTGCAGCTGTCCCCGCTCTCCACAGCTTGGAGCACCAAGTGGAAGGGATGCTCGGCTATTGCAAAGAAGCGGAAGCTCTGGATGCGCCACACCAGCTTTGTTCTCTTTTAGAACCGCTTTGCAAAAGAGCTCTCAAAGAGAATGAAACTTCTTTGCAACAACCAAGGACAAAAGAGTTTGATCGGAGAGATGCCAATGAGGAAGGTGACCAGGTTGAAGAGAATGGATAAACAAATGTGGGGAGGCAAAGGAGAGAGAGAAGAGAGAGCATTGGGCAGGAACCACAGGAAAAGGAGGCTCTTCTTCATCCCTACCTGGAGAAGGATGCTCTCAACTCCCATCCATTTCTGGGTTAGGGTGGAGAGCCACCTTGAGAGCATTCTTGGGAATAGCTCCACCACCTCCCAGTGATGGGCTAACAAAATTTTTACTACCACACCATGGGCATGGCTTATGTGTTTTGTTTCAACATCTTTCAGTGCAAATTGAGTGCTCTGGGGTGGAGCTCACAATTTTGCTGCGTTCCTGACTGTTCCTGTAGGAGCCCATCACTGCCATCTCCCCACCTCAAGTTCAGCAAGGAAGCCCACTCTTCCCACCAGATCTACCCATGGAAGGAGAGAGATCCTGGCGGTCCAGCCAAGCTGCCTCTCCCCAAGCTAGAAAAGAAAATTTATTTGCTTCCTCGTGCCAGGGAGTGTAGTGGTTCTGCAGGGTCTTCTGGTTGGGAGGCCTGAGGGAAAATTCATCTCCAGAGGGCCACCCACTTGCCTATCCACCAGCAGGGCTGGCCTGGGAGCAGCATGTCCCATTGTGGCTGGATGTGGGACCCAAGGCAGAGTGGAGGTTGAGCAGCTTGCAGCCCAGAGCAGGGCTTGAAAGGTGGTCAAGCCTCGCTGTGTTCCCCCCCAAATGAGGAGTTGCCACCTCTTTGCTGGTGCGAGAAGCTTCCAGCTGCCACCTCTGCCTCAGTTCTGGCCAACAAAGAGGAAGCTGCTGCAAAGAGGCTTCAGAGGCCGAACCTTTTTTTCCTTTTCCTCCTTCTGTTGTGATACATTTTGGGAGGGAAGCGGGACATGTTATCCCCTTGTGAGGTTTTGTTTCCTGAGCATGCGCAGAAGCAAAATCGCACTCAGATACGCGCACGCCCACCAGTCACCCAGAGCTGTGCATGGAACACACAGGTAGGATAAGTAGGAAGCCCGCCTGAGCCACGCCCACTATCATATGACCAACAAACTACACCCACAAAATAAGCCACGCCCACAGAACAAGTAGTAAAACTCACCCCTGCCTTGAAGGATAAAGAATGAATAAAGAAGTAGAAACATTCTTATACGGCAAAAAAAAGTTATGCTCATCTCAATACACTGTCTATGGTCTTTACGTTTTTCATAACATAGATTTTAACTTTAGCTAATGAGGCAGAATATCCTACCATAGAAAATTGGGAGTTAAACCAGACATTAGGTGATTATCATTTTTAGGATTTTAAAACCATAGCTTTCCTTTGGAGTCAACGAAGAGGCAGAGTGATGCGGCATATAGTGCTTTTGATGTATATGCCATTTCATTTTTGCCTTGAGAGGCAGTTTGGGTAAGCAGTACTGTACTTCATTCTTCTACTGTGAAATAATATACATATAACCTCAAAAATATATACCTATATTTGACAGTATGTATGGTAGAGGGATGCATGTTCCTTTTATGACCTGTGGATTTCAACTCCCAAAGTTCTTGAGCCAGCATGGCTGGCTCAGGAATTTTGGAAGTTGAAGTCCACAAGTCATAAAGGGGTAATAGTTCCCCACCTTTGGTTATATGGGGAGGGGGGCAGATACTGTATTAATATATATCCTCAGTTTACAGGGGGTAAGAAATTTGTAAATTAAACACATTGATTTGAAATGTGCAATTTAAATATACACATTTATATACACAGTGTTCCCTCACTTTTCGCGGGACTTTTCACGAGACGGCCCGCGAAAATCGAATTTCCGCAAAGTAGCGATGCGGAAGTAAATACACTATTTCTGGCGATGAACAGTATCACAAGCCTTCCCTTAAAACTTTAAACCCCTAAATTGCAATTTCCCATCCCCTTAGCAACCATTTAGATTATTACTCACCATGTTGATTTATTAAAGTTTATTTAAAAAATATTTATTAAAGGCGGACAAAAATTTGGCAATGACATATGATGTCATCGGGCAGAAAAAAACATGGTATAGGGGGGGAAACCATGAAGTATTTTTTAATTAATATTTTTGAAAAACCGTGGTATAGACTTTTCGCGAAGTTCGAACCCGTGAAAATCGAGGGAACACTGTATTTGACAGTATGTATGATAGAGGGATGCATGGTCCTTTTATGAACTGTGGATTTCAACTCCCAAAGTTCTTGAGCCAGCATGGCTGGCTCAGGAATTTTGGAAGTTGAAGTCCACAAGTCATAAAGGGATAATAGTTCCCCACCTTTGGTTTATATGGGGAGGGGGGCAGATACTGTATTAATATATATCCTCAGTTTACAGGGGGTAAGAAATTTGTAAATTAAACACATTGATTTGAAATGTGCAATTTAAATATACACATTTAATTTGTATTTAATATCTATATCGAAATGCATACTTTATCCATATACATATTGATGATATAATTGGGAACAATTGGTGCCTTCATGTAATGATACACTTGTAGAATTATACCTGTAATGATAACTTGTAGGATAATACATGTAATGATACACTTGTAGGAAAATTGGCATATCCGTGTAAATCTCCATCAGATTATAAACAAGAGCAGACCATCTAGCCGACAGTAAAATGACTAAAACAAAGATTACACTTTTTCCTTTCTAAGTCTTTTGCATAGAACCAATTCACCTTAATTTTTTTCAACTCTATGAAAGTTCTTTTCATTATCTGCCTATCTTGGAGCTTTAAATAGCTAGTTATCAGTTCCAAATTAATGTGTTTTCTTCAGAGAGACTCTGGGGAAGAAAAAGAATATATTATTTTACTTGCTCAGGAAACTATCATAGTCATGTTGCGTCATGAAGAAAGTATTCTAAATCCAATGCTGAGTGATGCCTTTGTGAAGGTCAATGGCAATGTCACACACACGCACACACAGAAGCATAAGCCTTTACAATTTTTAAGACTCTCAACCATGTATTTTTAAAAATTGGAAGGGGAAAAAAGTTACAATGGGAATTTCAGCCACAAGACCAAAACTATGACCGCACATGGATTACTGAATCCAGTTTTGGTTCCCATGTTATAAAAAAAGATGTTGAGATTCTAGAAAGAGTACAGAAAAGAGCAACAGAAATGATGTGGGAACTGGAGGCTAAAACATATGAAGAACAGTTTCAGAATTTGGAAATGTCTAGTTTGATGAAAAGAAGGAGTAGGGGGTGACATAATAGCAGTGTGCCAATGTTTGAGGGTCTGCCACAAAGAAGAGGGAGTCAAACTATTCTCCAAAGCATCAGCAAGCAAGACAAGAAGCAATGGATGAAAACTAATCAAGGAGAGAAACAACCTGAGTAGAAATTTCCTGACTCTTAGAATAATTAATCAATGGAATGACTGGCCTACAAAAGTTGTGGTGCTCCAATACTGAAGATTTTAAAGAAGAAATTGGACAACCATTTGTCTGAAATGGTTTTCCTGTCTGTGCAGGGGGTTGGAATAGAAGCCTTAAACACTCCTTACAAACTCTGTTATTCTGTATTTTATTCTATGGGTTCAAATTAGTCAATTAGAAGTAAGTATTGTCAGTGTCAGATTACATATATGAACAGAAGAAAGAAAATGACTGCTGTATTCCACAGCTTTGAAAAAAAGCTTTTGAAGGGCTGTAAAAATCTCAAAAATATCTTCCTATTATATTACCTGGTGATCAATATCTGTTGTTGAATTTTCTTTCTGTCAGAAATATTAATTTATTTGCATATCATATTTCATATATTACCAATCTAGGACAAAAAAGAGCATCAAAGAATTGAGGCCTTTAAACTATGGAGAAGAATCCTGCAAGTCCCATGGACTGCAATGTGATCTTACTGGTCAATCCTAGAGGAGATCAACCCTGACTGCTCTTTAGAAGGCCAGATCCTGAAGATGAAACTCAAATTCTTTGGCCACCTAATGAGAAGGAAGGACCCACTGGAGAAGAGCCTAATGCTGAGAAAGATTGAGGGCAAAAGCAGAATGGAACAAAGAATGGGGTGGCTGGATGGAGTCATGAAGCAATAGGTATGAGCTTAAATGAGCTCCAGAGGATGGTAGAGAACAGAAAGACAATGGGGTCAGGATGGGTCATATATGACTTTTCAACTAACAACAACCACAACCGCAAAAGGACAAAAAATACTAGAAGTTTGGAGTAGGGCTACATAAGAGGAAAAAGATTTTCTCCAAAGTGGCAAAAAGATATTGGATATTATGTCAGAGTGAAAGATATTTTTGCTTATAAGTAGTGATGGGCAAACTGAACCCACACAATTTGGGTTCGTACTGAATTTTGCGGTGTTTGGTATGCCGAACACGAACCCAAAATTTTTCCAAACTTCGGGCAAAGTTCGGGGAAGTTTGGAACTTTGACATCACCGGCAGGTTGCTAAGGATGCCAAGGTGATCACTTCCTGGATTCCATGGAATCCAGGAAGTGATCACCTTGGCATCTTTAGCAACCTGCCGGTGATGTCAAAGGTCCTCCCCTGGAATCTCTTCATGGGAGGGATTCCCCATTTGGGTTCGAGTTTGAGTTCGGTTTGGGTTTGGCCGAATTTTGCGTAAAATTCGGCCAAACTTGCCGAACCCGAACACCGTTGAGTTCGCCCATCACTACTTATAAGATAAACTTACATTCTTCCTTCTATGCATTCCAAATCAAATCAGTCCAAATTTGGTAGCAATATGAACTTCCTTATCCTATTTCTGTCCACTGATGACCATGCAAGTTTTAGCTGGTTCATTTTCAGACTGGATGTATGAGTATGAAGAAAGGATTGCTCTTCTAACGACTTCACCATCAAGATTATTTATTGATATGAGAAGATCATTTACTTGTACCTGGTGAGAATTTGGTCACCATCGAATTTTTCCCTACAGAGAGTGGGCTTAATGCTTTCTATATTACACAAGCTGCGGTAGTGAACATCTGAATTCAGGAGGAGAGGGTAAAAGTACATTAAAAAAAAATAATCCACAAATGTTTTACCGGAAGCAAATGAATAAAACATCTCTTTCTTTCAGCAGCAAGTTACAGCTTCTTACTAGATGATGGATGCACTTGAAAGAAAATCTCATCTTTTTCTATTGACAAAGGTGACCCAGTGGAAGCTGAGCATTCAATGCTGGTCACTCTGCAGACATATACATTACTCATATACTGAGAATAGGGGAGAAGGGGGAGGAGTGCTGAGAACAAAAGAGAAGGACGCCGGAGCCCAAGCCCTAAGCAATTCTCTATTACCTTTCGCATCCGAAATGAAAAATTCGGTCTGCTCTGCAGATATGCATGCACAACACAGAGATACTCTGTATTGCTAAGACCTGAACAGATAGGCATTATCGTAAGTTTTTATGCAGTGGACTATCTGCCACAGGAAGCTGCAGACTGTTAATTTTTAAAGCGGGTGAGCTGATACGCATGCTGTGAAGGATGAAATGGTAAAATTGTAGAGTGAATATTGTATTTTGTTCTAATACCGCCCCATGAGAAATATCCTCTGCATGCTGCTAATTTGATTATTAGAGACAAGGTTTAATGGAGTCTCCTCCCTGATGGCAGGGCAATGAAAAATCAAATAGAGTTCGAATGCTGAAATGATAAGCGTCTGAAACTCCACCACTGTATTCATCCTTAATGTGGGGCTATCTGGAGGAGATGAAATTAAGCACATAGCTTAGGTGTTCTCTGAGAAAATAACTAAAGTTTATTCTCAGTCTGAATTTCATTACATAAGTACAGGGCTGCAGAGAGCCTCTTAAATCAGTGAATCACAATCACCAAGGGTTCCAAAATTTTAGAGTCATTGCTACCATTTGCCCAATGAGGCTTATAAGACACAAAGAGAGCACGGAGTATGACACCGCAGTGTAAAGTTTGCAAGCCACATTGGCGAAATGTTCATGCACTTGGGCTCGGAGGATAACTTATCATAATGTGCATTACACAGAGGAGAGCAAATGGTTGCAGAGCAAACTTTAGAAAGACCATCTAAAAAGCACTGTTTGCCTCTTCAATAAAAGGAGTGGTGCAGAATGTTCCTATTGTATATGCTTTTTTCCAAAATAGTGTATCTCAGTTTCCACCTCTTCCTTCCAATAATTATTCTTTGGCTCATAGCATGCTCACTTCTCCTTTTCTTCCTCCATTTTTGCACTTCTAGAAATCTTGAAGTTCCCACAATCAAATATTTTATTTTATTTATTGTATTTATATGCTGCTCATTCCGAAACGGACTCAGAGTGGCTGACAATATTTATAAATACAATAGTTTTAAAAAACCGTAAAAAATATAACAATAAAATCCGCAGTATGATAAAAGCGATAATATCATTAAAAAAAACCATTAGTACATTACAATCATTCATTAAGATGTTCTTAAATGAGCTTGCATTGATGTACATAGGTTTTCTTATAGGTGTGTATGGTAGTCTTTCATAAGTTGAGTTGACCACCATGATTCCTGGGTCACCATCAGTATCCATTTGCTGAACAACAGGAGCAGCCCAAGAAGGGAGATGACTGGTTGTCTGCATCTTCTTCTATAACAGAATAACAGAGTGGGAAGGGACCTTGGAACAGTGGTGGGATTCAAATTTTTTTACTACGTGGCTTGGTGGATGTGGCTTAGTGGGCATGGCAAGGGAAGAATACTGTAAAATCTCCATTCCCTCCCCACTCCAAGGGAAGGTTATTGAAAATTCCCCTCCCAATAGTTGGAGGCAGAGAATAGATGGGGGTATAGCCAACGTACTCAAAATTTCCACTAGTGCTTCTCCAGAACTGGTCACAACCTGCTGAATCCCACCTCTGCCTTGGAGATCTTCTAGTCCTTGCTCAAGCAGGAAACCTTTTCAGACAAATAGTTCTTCTGGAGGTTAAAAATATCCAGTGTTGAAGCACCCACTATTTCTAGAGGCAAGTTGTTCTAATAATTAATTGTTCTAACTTGTCAAGTAATTTCTCCTTAGTTCTAGATTGCTTCTCTCTTGATTTGTTTCCATCCATTTCTTCTTGTCCTGCCTCCAGGTGCTTTGGAGAATAGGCTGCCTGTATTCAAGTTATTCAGGTTATTCAAGGTATCATTCATTGCTGGGAACCTTTTAGAACAGGGCTGTCAAACTCATGTTGTCATGACATCATCATATGATGTATCGGGACTTTTTTCTCTTTCACTAAACCAGGTATGGGCGTGGCCAGCGCATGATAGCCCAGTTCTAGATGTCTTCCCCTAGATATTTTTTCCTGTCCATTAAGATCTAGTAGGAGAAGCACCTTTTGAGTATCAGTTTTAATGCATCGTTCTTTACATTAAAAAGAGATGTTATTTTTTTTCCTCTAGTGGTCTTTCTTCTTTGGAATGGTGCTCAATGAAAGATCAGATAAGCACCAACTCTGCTGCTATTCAGGAAATGCTCCAGAATGTTTTTGGAAAATGTATGAGTCCGCTTTCAACAGGAGGCAACTGTTGCTGTTAGCATTGTTGGCCTTGGTGTGTCCATGGATTTGATTGTTTTTCTTTTTGTTTTCTTTTCTCCTTTTAATTTTCCCCCTCTTTTACTTCTGTATTATTGTGAGCTCTTTGGAGCCTTATTGGAACTGAGCTGCATATAAATTGCAGAACTTAATAAATAAACACAAAGCCAAAGGCAAAATGGTACTGTAGGAAGCAGAGCCAGCTACCAATGTGTACTCCCTGAGCCCCAACACTATCGTTGAGCTGCCCAAGCAAGTAAAAATCTATTTAAATTGCTGCAACTCAAGAATTCTAACCTGAAACTGTGGCTGGGAAGTGAATGATTAGTACATGGCTAGCCATGAAGTAGAGTTAGTCTGACTTTCTCTTGTGATGCTGTCCAGAGCTGGAGATCAAGTAATAGATTCCTACCTATGTACCTTTTGTCAATCCCTACTCAATTGCACAAGCACAGAAAAAAAGTACACATTTTCTTATAAAATTCTTTCCAAAGGCAAGTTTTGAGTTTCAGGTGTTAAAGGATGCTACACACATAGCATGATTAAGCATTCTATTAGATGTTAAAGAAGATGCTGCTTTATCTCATAGAGAGGGAGAAAGAGGGCAGGGGGCAATGGTGCCAAGAGAAGGTGAATATTAGATATGGGACACCTGGAAGCAAGAGATGAATTTTAATCAAGGAAAGAACCAACCTAAAACTAAGGAAAAAATTCCTGACTGAACAATCAACCAGTGAAATGACTTGCCTCCAGAAGTTGCGAATGTTTCAACCGTCGAAATTTTTAAAAAGAGATTGGACAATCATTTGCCTGAAATGGTATAGGGCAGTGATGCCAAACCTTTTCTTCCTCGGGTGCCAAAACCGTGTATGCATGTGCAAGTACCCACACCCATAATTCAATGCTCCCCTCTGCATGCATGTGTGATTACCCCTGTGCTGCCCCACCCCATGCATGCATGCATAATCCCCCCACTCCTTCATTTCCTGACTTTGGATGGGCCTGGTAGGCCCATTTTTTGCCCTCCCCAGGTTCCAAAGGTTTTCTTGGAGCCGGGGTGTGTGTGCAAAAATGGCTCCCCCCCCAGAGGCCCATCAGAGGCTGAAAACGCCCTCCCAGAACCTTTGTACAAGCTGAAAATCAGCTGGCTGACACACACATGCCCTCTGGAGCTTAGCTAGGGAAAAGGCTTATGTGCTGGCAGATATGGCTCCATGTGCCATCTGTGCCACACGTGCCATTGGTTCACCATCTAGAAGTCTAGAACTAGGTCCCTTCCAACTCTATCATTCTGTTAAGTTCTTGAGGAAACACATTGCTGATACTTTGTGTATGTTGGGGGAGATCTACAGGGTCTCCAAATACCCCTGATATAAAAATTAATGGTTGCGCAGGAGATGGCAAAAGCAGAGCCTCTGGAGTGACCAAGGAGGATATTGTGTTCATCAGCATTCATGTAGAAGTGGTGAAGCTCACCAGGTCGCATGGAGAGCTGACAAAGGAGACTGGTAGTAGCCTTATAACATGGTAGGCTAAATGCCCTGCAGCAAAGATGATGTCACTGACCAGGTAATGGTGCTAGAAGTATGTTTAGCAGAGGCCAATAACCTAGCAAAGTATGACAGTGATAGCAATCCAAGGATGCTCAACCTCAGTATTTGGAAGGTCCAGGCACTTAGGCGACAGCACCCACTGATAGGAGGGCAATGATTTCCTGGAGGACCAATCTTCATCCTATAGTTGTTGCCAAGCTTCCACTCTGGATAGAGGTCAGTTGTCCCCTATGTTTGGTTGTGAGACTAGAAAAATATTTTTGTTTATTTCATCAGTAGGTAAATGCTCCTGGAGCCTTCCCTCTCTCCTGTCTAAAGAATTGGTTTGTAAACTAGAGCAGACTTATGCTCAACAGGGACCATTTTGGTAGATGGTGTGAAGCAGAGGTAGATTCCTCCTGGTTTGGATCAGTTCACCTGAACCGCTGGTGACCTGCTGGTAACATCACAATGACATCACCGAGCTGGATTGGTCAGTGCCAGTCTGTGGGCACCACCACCTTTAAAAAAAAAATCCTTCTGCCGAGTTTTTGACACTGCTCATGCATTGCCATTTTGTTTTTGGTGTTGTTGTTTTAAAAAAAAATTGGGGAGTTTTTGCACTGCGCCCACAAGGCATACCCACACAGCTCAGGAGGAAATGAATCGGCAGTGAGATAAGTTGGAGCCCACCCTGGTGTGTGGCAATCAAGGTGGAACAATCAACAGTGACGACTTTTAGTTTGCCTTTTAGTTTGCCTTAAGACTTGAAAGTGCTGGGTTTTATATCTGGTTGCCCAGGTGAGATAAAGTATGAAGTGGAGTGTAATGTATTGTTTGTAGGGATAATTATGGCAAGAGGTAGTTGTTTGATCTACTCAGTGTTGTAACTACATTGGCAGTTGTGTTCCTCAGACTTAGAGTATTATCTACCTTAAATCTACTTTCCCTGGGTGCGCACAGTCAGAGGTCACTTGGGAACTAATGGTTACCTTAGAAAATGTGGAGATCCTATTCAGGATCTCCTTGTCGCTCTCCACTGGGAACGTGGAAGGGTGGGGAGTGGGCAGGGAGGGTTCCCTAGTACCTTATTAGTTGCTCTGTTCCTGTTGTTTTATCTTCCAGCTGTATTTCTTTCTCCGGCAAATGGGGGAAGGAAAAAGTTGGATTCTTAGCGATGCCAATTTAAAATCCTGAGAAGGACTGTTTGGATTTAGCAGCAAAGCAAGGGTAGAATCCTGACAAGGGCTCTTTGGTTAGTATGGAGTTTAAAGTTAAAACATGGAAAGAAAGGTAAAGACTTCAGGGAGTGAAATTAACCGGGACCCATCCTCTGAAAGATTGAGTCATATCTAGGGTTCTACAGGGTAGGTCCTAGCAATTATACAAATGACTCACTCAATCCTCCAGAATACAGATGATTGGTCAAGGATAGCCCATTCTGAAGGCTGGTTCCACTCCAGGATGGAGAATGGCACTGATCATACTTGTTGATCTTCAAGGGGATTAGGATGGGTATGGTGCATCCATCTTGGCTCTTAAAAACCTTCAGTACCATCAGCCATGGTGTTTTTGTGGACCAGGAGGATTAGAGGTAAGGGAGCATGGTGTTGCTCCTTCTTCCAGTGCAAAGGGAGGGAGTGTGGGGAAGTATGTATCACCCTGTTCATTATTCAATTCCATACTTTCAGCTGAATGGCTGGAACAGGCCATTTGTGCATGAAGATAGGCAGACTGATTCTGTCATCTGAAAATAAGAAGATTGCAAGAAAGAACCTGTGCGATGTTGGAGGTTGAGCCCAGGGATTTATCTGCACTTAGAATGAGAGGTAAGCTTATTGCTAGCCTAATTTTCCCCCTCTTATTCTTGAGGGACAACCTCTGCTTTCCTTGCACAGATTTGTTCTTGGAGTGTTTTATTAACGTAACATGGATCAATAGTAAATATCATGTGGCTTATATACTTTCCTCCACTACTTCAAAAGAGCTTACCAAGGCTCAAAACGTGAGCAACGAATAAATAGCAGCTAATGTGGATTTGATTTTGTTAAATGTGATTTATTAGAAAATTGAATCTGGCTCTTTTTAGAATCACGGTGTATTATATTTCACACATTTCATTACCTCTGCCAAATGCAAAGTTTCCTGGTCCAGCATTTTACATTTTTGTTGTTGTTTTAATTTAAAACTTGGAATTCAACCAGCCTTGTCTATGCTGGCAGGAGGCTTCAGATGAATACTTGACAGAAGTGAATGAAGAAAGATGGTGTAATGAGATGCTTGTTACTGAATGATGGTTGGTTTAATGAACTCTTCTAGGTTGCCTGGAAGGCTCCAAAGAAACAGATCAATATTAAGGAGCTAAGTATCTAATTTGAAGAAATTAGGTTTGATCCATTTCCCGATTTCTGTTTTTATGTTCCTCTTCTACATCTGAGGCAGCAGTGGATTGCACCCAGTTTGGCCCGGTTCTGCGAACCAGTAGCAGCAACAGGAACTGCACCCATCCATTGGGATGCTTCTGAGCATGCGCAGAAATCTCATGCCCAAACCAGTAGCAAGGGGTTTTAGAAACCACTACTAGTCTGAGGCTCTGTGTTTCATTTTGTGAATACAAAATCAAAGGTTTAGGTTGTTTATGAAATCCTCTCCCCTCTATTCATATCCACAAACATTCTAGCTGCCTATGATTTCACCACATTGTTATGGATTGATGGTAGTACAGTGAATTTTTATTCATGTCAGTAACCTGAGGATGAATAAAGCAGAGAAATCAAGTGGGTGTATCTATTCTAAAGGAAAAAAGGAAGGCTGGGCGAAAAAAAAAAAGTGCCCAGAATATAGAAATTTTAAAAATAAGAGTTCTATGATTTTTCTCTTTGCTAGCCATGTTTTTTTTTTTTAAAAAAAGAGCCAGTCACCCAGTCTAACAAGCAAAATTTAAGGCTGGCTGTGAATTGGATAGCAGGTGAAGAGATGGGTATTTTTTTTCCCTGGAAGAGAGTTAGAAAAAACTAAGCCAGTGATGGCGAATCTTTTTTGACTTGTGTGCCAAAAGGGTTGGTGTGTTTGGACTAGTGTAGGAGCCCACATCCACGTGCTCCCCCATGCTTGTGAACAATCCTTCATAAATGCACACTTACACTATCCCCCATGCATGCACACTTGCACTGCTCCCCCTGCACATGTGTACAGGCCTCACTGAAGCCTCAGGACTCCTGAAGGCTGAGGACGGCAAAAAACAGCCAACCGGGCCAACAGGAAGGGTCTGTTGGGCCCTTTTTTGCCTTTCCCAGGCTTCAGGAGGGTTTTGGGAGGGCATGGGGAGAGCGAAAATGGTTTAAAAGAAGGCTGAAAATCAACTGCCAAATATGGTGTGTCATAGGTTCGCCATCACTGTACTAAGCTTTAATGAGTGAAAATAATTTGTGCATAAAAATGTGTCTGAGTGCTAAAGATTCCAGGGAGAAGACCTTTTCCCATGTACATCAGTCTGTTGTTTTGAATGAGAGGATTCAATAAAGCAGCAGGGAAACACAAGGCTTATTGAATTGAGAGGAAGTCAAGTCAGTACCTCTGTCTTTATGCTTATAATTCAAATGTAGCTAGCCTGTATTTCCTTCCTTTGGAAAGATTCTTTCTGAACAAAGAGTTGGATTCAAATTGGCCTTATCAACAGGCACTAGAATTCAGCGAAATTTTCAATTCTGGCAGGCTTTCAAAATTCTATTATCATATCTACAACAGCAAAAGTAGCATTCCTGGAATATTTGCAGCATGTTTCCTGACCTGGTATACTTCAAAGAATTATCACTAGTGATGGGCGAACTGAACCCGCACAATTCGGGTCCGTACCGAATTTTGTGGTGTTCGGTATGCCGAACACGAACCTGAATTTTTTTCAAACTTCGGGCAAAGTTCGGGGTTGTGTTCGGCATTTGGAGCTTTGATGTCACCGGCAGGTTGCTAAGGATGCCTAGGTGATCACTTCCTGGATTCCATGGAATCCAGGAAGTGATCACCTTGGTGTCCTTAGCAACCTCCCGGTGACGTCAAAGCTCCGTCCCTGAAATCTCTTTGTGGGAGGAATTCCCCAGCTCCTTCAAAGGGAGGTCTTCATGTAAACATTGTTATTTTTATGAAAAAGGACGCCGCAGAGGCGCTGCAAGCAAAGTGCGGTCCTTTCATGTAAAAATAAAGTTAGACACATAAAAGGCCAACTGTGAAGGGTCAATGGCCATGGCATTAATAACACTTACATAAGTGTATCATTTTCTAGCTTTACACTTATACTACCAAATTTCCTTGCTTTGCTTCCAAACTCAGTCTTGGATTTTATTATCCATATTTTAATTAACAAGATTTCCTTGTAATTTTATGAGCATAATTAAGCCTTTCAAATTGCAATCATTTTGGAAACAAAATGATGAAGTGTTTTAAGATCTTTGTTCCAAAGAGACACATTAGATTTAAAAACAATCATTTTTTAATTACTAAGGTTATGATGGACATGTTAGCATTGAAGGACCACCTTCTGATTCTTTTTGGGAGGCAAAGGAGGTGCTTGTTATATATCCACGCCATAGTGCCCAATCCATTAAATAAATAAATAAAACCCTGTACATTTTGGTAAATGAACCAATGCTTCTCTTGAGGGTCTGTCACAAACTTGCTGAAGCAGTTAGCTCTTATTATATAATGAGCTCTCAAACAAGCAGGGAAATTATGATTTATCAAATTAGCTATCCCCAAATTGGAGAAGCCACATGATATGGGATTCCCACCTTCCAAACTTTTTGTATTTTGCAATATTGTGATGCAAAGCATGATCTCAACAACGGAAAGCCATCTAACTCTGTCTCAGGAAATAGTCTGAATTTTGATTCCAAGGACATTTTCATTCATTCTAGCTGAAGGGACACATAAATCCAGAAACCTGTGCTTGAGATCTTTGTTATTTTTCACATAGTAAATGAAAAATATGGAGACAACAAGCTAATACATTTGTCTTTCTATAAAAACATTTCTGATGATTCACCATAAAAAAACTTCAAAAACCAGTTAACAAAAATAATAATCAGTGTCTGTGTTAATTATTTTAGAACAAAATAATCCATACAATATACGATCAAAAACAGAGCCAATATTTCCTACAGAGGGCTTGCTCAGAGTTAATGCATAAAGGAATCTAGGACAACTTGCCATGGCCAACGTACCACAGCCAACTCACCATGGCCAAGTTATTGTGGGACAACTTGGCATGGGATGGCGAGAGTTACGCTAATATCGAAGAAATGGTGGAATAGAATAATTAAAGAAAGAATTCAAAAGAAATGACAAAATATCAAAAATGGCACATGAATGACAAAAATTAAAATATTTTTAAAAACTGTTTTAAATAAGGAAATTGAATTCTCAAATTGTCCTGCAGCAAGTTATCCCTCAGTGATTTGTGAGTTGGCTGTGGCAAGTTGTTCCATTCCATCTATAAAGTACCAGACAGAAAATGCTGGAGAGATGCCAGTTTTAAACTAGGAAAGTTTGGTGAGTTACATCCATACCTAGCTTTCCTAAGTCCCTCAAGGTTTCAACAGAACTTGAAAATTTACAAACAGGATAAAAAAGCACCTCTGAAATTGAAGCCAAGAAAGTTCAACCAAAAATTGGTGTTAGTGGATCTGATAATCACATCCCAAAATAGGGTCCGTTTTGGGGGTCAAATGACCGTTTCACAGGGGGTGCCTAAGACTATAGGAAAAGACAAATTTCCCATGGTGTTAGGAACTAAAGCTTCTATTCTGGTGCCTTGGAACATATTTTTAAAATCCGACCAATCAGGCATTTACAGTGGGGGTATCCCTCTGACCTTCCTGCCAATCAGCTAGAATTGGTGCTAGACTTATGGTTGGGAGTCACCACAACATGAGTAGTATTAACATGAGGAGTATTAAGTCGGCATTAGAAAGGTGGAGAACCATTGTTAGAAGATACATCAGTAATGGGGGGGGGGGGGGGAAATCTTCCAACAACTTTTTTTTCAAGATTTACAAGAAGCTAATTTAACAATCAATGGTGGCAACTTTACATGTATTTCTGACTCACTTGTATGTAAAAGCAAGAATATTTATATGTATCTTCATAAAGGAAGAAGGTCTACTAAAATACATTTTAAAATACATTTCTACTTAAATAGTATTAAGTTGACATCTCTCTGCTGAAATTAAAAGGGCAAGTTTTAATTTCCTATGCTGGAACTCAGCAATGTATAATTTCTGAAATATTTTTTAACAATAAAATTGCAGATTATACTCTAAACATGTATGGTTGTTTATATAAATATAACTATTTTTTTCATATTTTGTTCAGGTTGATAACTAATCTCCCCATAGTACTCCATAGTACTCTCACAAGAAGTATCTCTACCCCAAGAGGCATTGATTAAAGACAGCTGGTGCAGTGCCACAAAATCCCATGCCATACTTTGTTTTAACTGTTAGGAAAGAATTAAAGTATCCTACCTTGCCAACGTACTGATAATCAGAGCCTGTGTATTCCTCTAGAAGGAAGAATTGATTCCACATCCAGCTTCTTTTGGAACGACTAAGCTCTTTCCTGCTGTTTCTAGATAAATCCAAAACTTTTGGGTTTTCTGGAAAACCAGTAGTTTTTTTGGATAATGGTATAGAATAACTTTGGTGAAGAGGACCAAACCAAAACAGGAGCCAGAAGCAATGGTAAGTTCTCATGATGGCAGTACAAAATGATGCTGAAGTGATGATTTCCCCCCAACCTTAAATACAAGCTGGTTCTCTGTGCTGAAGCCAATCACATTCCTTCTTTGTTCCTTAATGTTTTTTTCTTCCCCAAGTCTCGGAGGAACTCTGAAAGAAAAAGAAATGACAATTTATAAAGCATTTAGAGAAGGCTATTTAGCACTCAGTACAATAGGGGAGATGACAAAAAGGTAGATGCCATTCCTGCAAATAGAATATTATATGGTTCTTAGTTGCAGATTTCCATTTACATAAAGCGAAGGCAACCTCTCTGTTGAGTAAGAGGAATAACTGTGTAATTTATTTTGTTTGCTGTTCTACTTACTTGAAATATATTATTTATGGCAATTTGATGATGTCTTCTACATGGTTCACGATAACCCTATTTATTTATTTATTTATTTTAAAAAAGTTGGTTTTCAGTTGGTGCTAATTGAGAACCATATGGCATAAGTGAAGACTTCCTCCAGATGTGTAAACCATGCACTGTATCATTTGTAAATTTCTTGATTAGCCGTAGATAATGAGGTGGAGCATAGTCTAATCAGTGTACCCTAGGGAGCTATGTGCCTTTTTGTATTAATGAATATTACTGAAAAAATGATTTAGAATCCTGGGTATTTGGGTGGTTCATTTTTCATTCCAGTATTTGTCCTGAAGGTATTTCTTAAAAATATTGATTCATCTCCCCCAT
This sequence comes from Erythrolamprus reginae, assembly GCF_031021105.1. NCBI lineage: Eukaryota > Metazoa > Chordata > Lepidosauria > Squamata > Dipsadidae > Erythrolamprus > Erythrolamprus reginae. The sequence continues at coordinate 167,568,705 of NC_091952.1, read as the reverse complement.
CATTTTAATGATTGAGCAGTCCATTTCTAGGAAAGGAATTCCATTTTTTTGGTGTTATAATTTGAAGAATTTCATTTTTCTCATGTCTTGGTAAATCATGTTTGGTTTTATCTGTCACATTCAATCCGTACCAGCAGAAGCTAATAATAGGACATCAAATGTGGGGATCAAACTATCCCTTGAAGGACACTGAATAAATGTACTGTAAAATAAGAATGTAATAATACTACTTTCATTTAGAAAAGCCCTACATATGCAATATTGCTGTGTTTGAGGAGGAAATGGCAAAGAGCAGTCCCAGGATAAATGAACCCAACTTTTCATATGATTTGTTGGAACAAGTGAGACTAGTAAACACAATAACTCGAAAATGGGACATATTAGTAAATTGTACTAGACAGAAGAAGACTGGAATAACATCACTCTTTAGCAACCTCCCTCAGACAATTTAACATCAGGATACTACTGTAACTCTCAGCTTTCCAGATGCTTAAAACTTTATTCGGCAATTACTCTCACTATTATTCAACTAGATTAATATGATTATGGACAGACTACAACAACAAAGTAAGAGAAAGGACAGTGTGTGATAATGTTAAAGAAGAAAGAAAAGAAAATTGAAAAAGAATAAAAAAACACCAAGGTCATATATTGATGGATTTCAGTGAATGGAAGTCATATTTCATTGACACAGACAAGAAGGAAGATTCCGACACAACAGATGGTTTGCCATTTGCAGAGCAAATAAGGCAAGCTTTTATATAAGGTCTGTGCTTCCGAGTTTTAAGGCTAAGACTTTTCCTTCTGCCTTTCTAAGTTAACAGATGTTAGGTCCCTTTCTTCGTGGTTGTGGGAAGTAGTTCAACTATGTTGACATAATGCTTCTCCATGGTTGCCTTGCCAGATTCATCTCCTTTTTCTATTTTCTCCTTCTCTCTGAACTTGTTGTTATTCAGTGCTTCTCACTCTGCCTGCTTCAGTACATAAGTGACACCTCTTCCATTTCCCTTTTTTTCTTGGTAATACTTTCCTCCTTTTATGTCTGTCAACCTAACTGACCAAAGAGGAGGTATTTCCATTTCTTCTTTGGTTCAGGTGGGTGAGAATCTCCCAATTTCACCCCTCCTCTTTTATGACAACAGATAGCAGGAAGGAAACTATTTTCAATTCTTCCACTTTGTTGGGAACACCCCCAATTTCAAATGTCACAATCTTTGGGTGGAATAATATCTGCTTGTCATTAGTCATCCAACTATATTCCCCCTCAAACAATGTCTACTGCCTCTCGCAGAATTGGTAGCAGATTACACATCTGATTGCATGGCTAGTGCAATGTGCAGGCATTGCAAATTGAACTGCCAAAGAAATATGGTGGATAAATGTTATCTTTCTCCTCCCAAAAATGTTCAGTAATAAGAATTCTGTAGGAGAGGATTAGGTGGAGCCTAAGGGAGTTGTCATAAGTCATAAATCCCTGAGAGCCCACAAGAGTCCAGCCCAATTGAATGCCCTTTTATTCCCATTCATTTCCTTTGATTGTTAATAAGTCAGATTTTTGTAGAGAGCTTAAGCTTGCAATAAATCTTTCTACTCATTTGCACTGCTTGAATTTCCTAATTTCTCTAGCACTTGACAAAGCCTTTTTAATGACTCATATATTTTAGCTTGTCCCTGCCAAGATCCAAGACCATGCCCTACTTCAGTTACTTTCTCTTCTCTGTCTACCAGTGGGTATGGTGATATGCATAAACTGCCTTATAATGCTGTATTATTGACAGATAGAAAAGAGTTTTTAAAAGTTATTTAAAAATGAAAAAATTATGCCAAAGAAAAACATATTGGTTTATTTTCTCATCAGTTGTAACTCAGCCTTTTCCATATTTCCAAAAAAACCAATCCTTAATGCCTGAAATAATATCACTTTTCCATTTCTCAGAAAAATTCTTCTGACTACCACCCATGCCTCATACAATAATCATTTGTTCAAAGACAGAGTAAAAAGTTTTGAGAAATAAGTCAGCATCACATAAAAACCTTTAACATTTAAGGATTTCACCGTGAATCCACTTAAAGAATACTAAAATGCTATTGCAAAAAGATATTAATGGTTGCAAAGTCAATAAACTCACTTTTTAAAAACTTGTCCAACAAAAGAAAACCTGATGGCTCTCCTTTCAAATAAATTATTTGGGTAGAAGAATTATATTGTTCTGCAGGTAGTCCTTGACTTATGTAGCAGTAAGTCAGATAGGAACCAGCAAAGCTATGAAACTGAGACAGGAGGAGATAAATGCTACCTATGTCTCTTCTGCAGCTTTTGAGGTCCATCAGACAGCTCTACACTGATGCCTCTGAATAATTCTGGAAGTTTATTACCTGAAATTTTAATTTTTATCAGTACAAAATAAAGGACAGACAATAGTGTTTCCCCCCTGCTACTTCTGGCCACTGAACCCAGTTCAAATCTCATTTGGATATCAATGGATAAACGTATCTTAGAGAACTAATTGAAAGAATATTGCTTATGGCCACAGTCCTACCATAGATGAATGGTTACAGAAAGTTTGACATACAATGAAGATGAAAGCAAACCCCTTATATTTTAGACATCGGTATGGCTGTGGTGTCTCAGTGACTAGATGGCTCAGTGGCTCATTGGCTAAGATGCTGAGCTTGTCAATCAGAAGATTGGCAGTTGGCAATTCAGCGGTTTGAATCTCTAGCGCTACATAACAGAGTGAGCTCTCATTACTTGTCCCAGTTTCTGCCAACTTAGCATTTCTAAAGCATGTAAAAATGCAAGTAGAAAAATAGGGACCACCTTTGATGGGAAGGTAACAGCGTTCCATGTGCCTTTGGCATTTAGTCATGCGAGCCACATGACCACAAAAATGTCTTTGGACAGTGCTGGCTCTTTGGCTTTGAAACAGAGATGAGCACCGCCCCCTAGAGTTGGGAACGGCTAGCACATATGTGCAAGGGGAACCTTTACCTTATGGCTGCACATGCATTGTATGGGTTAAAAAAAATACATGCAACATATATGTCAAACACACACAACAATAAAACAAACCTCTTGTAGATTTTATTGTAATTTCCTTGATTGTTGTGAGCTGCCCTGAGTAGGGTGGCACACAAGTTTGATAAATTATTATTATCTCATATTGTTCTGACTTCAGAGGTGAAAATGAATTTGATCCTGTTAGCCTTTCATAAGGCCTTGAAGACCTGGGGACATGTTTCCTGACATTTATGGGGGATTTTTTGCCTCAACTGCCATAGATATTTAATTTTATACTACTTTGTAACTGTTTGTAATTGTGTTATGATTGTTTGCTGACCAGAGTCACTTGTTAATCTTTGATTTACAACAGTTCATATTAGTAATTGATTAGTTACAACAGCAATGTGATTTATGGCTATTTTTCACATATAATTGTTGCGGCATCCCCATCATGGTCACATGATAAAAATTCAGACTCTTAGTAACTGACTCATATTTATAACAATCATGTTACTAACTCAACAATAGCAGTGATTCACTTAACAACTGTTATAAGGAGGGCAGTAAAGTGGAACTAAACTCACTTAACAAATGTCTCACTTAGCAACATAAATTTTGGGCTCAATTATGGTCGTAAGTCAAGGTCTACCTGTAAATAAATATTAATGGAATAGGGATTAAACCAGAGATAAAGCTGAGATTAAAAAAAACCTCTGAACCAGTTAATGCCCACAATGCTACTAACAGCCTTCTGATTTATTCACCGATTTTCAAAATGAACCTCCACTTTTTAAAGAGGAGGTTTCTAATAGATTATTTTCACAGTGGAATGCTAGAGTTATTTAAACCCAAACAAGGTAACTTTATAGGACGTAGGGAACTCATCCTCTCTTGTACGAGGGTCACCCAGAAAGCAATGCACCACTTTTTTTTCCTCAGCTACAGTAATGGTACTAATGTGAAACTTTAGATATATTTGAATTGTCAGAAGTGCATGTGTAAATTTTGCGTTTCTTCAGACAGATAGTGTAGAGGCAGCAATGTTTCGAAATGACGTCTGTAAGTGATGTACATTACAAGCAGTGATGGGCTCCTATGGGTACGGTCAGGTACGCAGAACCAGTAGAAAAATTTTGGTCAGGTACACAAAACCAGTAGAAAAAAATTGAATTTTTTCCCCCCTTCTGAGCTCTTGGTATGTTTTTTCTTATCACAGTAAATGAGGCTGAATGTGTATAATTTTAGAAGAGCTGTGTGTGTGTGCATGTGTATAGACACATACACACACACACACACAGCTCTTCTAAAATGTATGTGTATATACACATACAGTTTATATAGTAGATAATGTATATTTGTGTGTGCCTGTGTGTAATATTTATTTATTTATTTATTTATATTATTTATTTATTAAATTTGTATGCCGCCCCTCTCCGTAGACTCGGGGCGGCTCACAGCAGTAATAGAAAAACAATATACAATACAAATCTAATAATTAAAACTAAAAACCCATAATTTAAAAAACATGCACACAACATACCATACATCTGTATGTACACACATGGCATATATACATAGAATTAAATAGTATATTTTGGATGTTCAGTAATAGTAAATAGATAGGGATATTGTATCTCTTTGAGGCAAGGAGAGGCCAGGCACCCTAACCCTAACCCTTGATGTGAGTGACATCAGGTTGTTCACTTTTAAGCCAGTCACATGACCTTTAAGCCACCCTGCCACATGATTGTCAAGCCACATGCCCAGCAAGCCACACCCACAAAATAAGCCACACCCACAAAATAAGCCACAGCCACAATGTAGTAGTAAATGTTTTTGCAACTCTTCACTTGTTACAAGCAGCATATCATCATTGAATTTCTCACTGCGGAGAAAAAATATGTTGGGAACATTCACAAATGTTTGTGTACAGTTTATGGAAAATCTACAGTTGACAGAATTATGGTTAGTTGCTAGGCACAGAAGATGAGGCCATTAGAAGACAGTGCACAGTGCAGAGATGGCTTCATGACCAGAACAAGGAGTGGTACTGACAAGACATACACTCCCTTGTGTCTCGCTGGAGGAAGGCCATGGAATGGGACAGAGATTATGTGGAAAAATAGGGAGTGTAGAAGAAACATCATTCTTTCTTGTGTGTAAGTTTCATTGTGTTCAATAAATAATTGTTGAAGAAAAAAATATGGTGCATTATTTTCTGGGCGACCCTCTTATTTTGTTTGAAGGCTTGACCGAAGCACTTTCCCCATGTAGGGCTGGGAAAGAGGAATTCCACAGGTGAGTTAATTAGGGTTGAAGTCCTGGTGGGCTGCCAGCAAACAACTGGCTTGTCATCCTGCCTGCTCTGAGTAGAGAGGGAAAGTGATTGATGATGAGTTTTGTTTTCGCTCCAGGTGCCTGGATTCTTCTCCTTGGGAAGGAAAGTTTCTGTAGGCATATATGTAGCTGAGCATCCGCACCTACTGATTATTCTGTCATTAGTCCAAGCTAGTTGGCATGGGGAGGGGGTGGTGGAGCTCACCTTGTCTGAGGCATCTCCTTCTTTTCTTTTCATTACCCCCATACGTGAAACCATCAGTGAGCCATTATTCTTTCAGTCAAGCTGGAAAGAGCCAAGGAAGATTGAGAGGCTGGCCATTTAAAGAAACAGCCCTCCAAATGTCAATTGCCAGGGAGCAATGGCTCCTCTGAGAGGACTTTTCTGCACTTCAGATTGGTCGTTTTTCACCGCTTTGATATCGCGGAAGAGGTTTTTAGAGCTGTCCTGGATGAAATATGGTTTTAGAGGAAGATATCACAGCTGTTAAATGTGATGTTTTAATGTTTCCCTGGCTAGAATATGATACAGATATCCATAGCAGGGAGTTAATTGTGAAATATCTTACTTAACTTATTTTTGCATGAAATTTTTATCTGACAAAAATCCAGGGCCTTCATGTATCCAAGCATCCTTATAAATTAGAATTTACATGAGCACCGCATATTAACTAAAACATGGTGTCTTTTCTCTTCCTTTATTCAGCATCATGTGGCTATAAAATTCAGCTCAGGGAAATAATAAAAAGAAATGAATCTGCAATTCTGGGCCGTTTGACCAGATGGGATCCCTAACAAAAGAGAAAATGGAGGAATTTGTATATGTGATGAACAAAATATTCTGCATGAAAGGTGAGGCAAAAAGCAATAAGACATCATAGGATTGTAGGGTGTCTGATAGATTTAGCTTGTTCTCATGCCTGCAGAGTGATTATTTCCAAAATTCTATTTTTTCAAGAAGCAATTAGTGAAATTAGTTATTGAGGCTGGGTGTTTGTTCTTTTTCTGTTGTCTGTCAATAATTAATTAAATTTGTACAGAACTCGATTACCAATATTCTGGGTAGCTTCTGAGTAAAACAGTTTGTACACATACAATAGAAACACAAATGAAGAATAAAAGATAGCAAAGGTGACAGAAACCAGACTGGAATGGACAAAAGTAACAGACATTCCCAACCCATTGGGGCCTTCAATGAACCTTACCAAAGGCTGGGCAAAGAGCCATGACATTTGGGCCTTTCAAAATACCAGAAGGATGGGGGCCGTCCAGATCTCAGGGGGCAAATCTCATCTCAAGGGACAAGCATTATAACTGACAAGATGCCTGACAGAAGGGCGTCTATTGGATACCCAAATAGATACTATTAGATACCCAAATAGATACTATCCCTTAGACTCTCCACGATTGACCTGTCCAGGTTTCTAAGAGGCCAGTAAGGGGTGTACATAAGTGCACTGGAGTGCCTTTCGTCCCCTGTCCAATTGTCTTTCCTTTCTTTCACCTATCTTATATATTTTCTTCCTTTCATATATCCTCTCCTCTAAGTTCACTTTCACCCTCTTTTATATTATCACATGTCTATTTTTCTTCCTATGTATTTGTGTATTGGACAAATGAATAAATAAAATAAATAAATTTTAAATAAAGGCAATCTGGATCTAAGGGCATACACACACACATATACAGGCAAAACTCAAAAAATTAGAATATTTATTTATTTATTTGTTTGATTTTTATGCCGTCCTTCTCCTTAGACTCAGGGTGGCTTACAGCATGTTATCAATAGCATTTTTTAACAGAGCCAGCATATTGCCCCCACAATCCGGGTCCTCATTTTACCCACCTCGGAAGGATGGAACGCTGAGTCAACCTTGAGCTGGTGATGAGATTTGAACCGCTGACCTGCAGATCTACAGTCAGCTTCAGTGGCCTGCAGTACAACACTCTAACTGCTGCGCCACCCCGGCTCTTGTTATGGTGCAAAAGTTCATTTATCTCAGTAATGCAACTTAAAACTTAATATATGAGAGAGACTCATTACATGCAAGGCAAGATAGTTCAAACTGTGATCTGTCATAATTGTGATGATTATGGGATACAGCTCATTAAAACCCGAAATCCAACATCTCAGAAAATTAGAATGTTACATACAATCAATAAAACAAGGATTGCACATTGAACAATACCAGACCTCTGAAAAGTATAAGCATGCTTTGAGTACTTTGTTTGAGCCCCTTTTGCACCAATGTTTGCCTCAATGCGGCATGGCATGGAAGCTATCAGCCTAGGGCACTGCTGAAGAGTTATGGAAGATCAGTGGCCTTCTACTCTTCTGCATTGTTCAGTCTCATGTCTCTCATCTTTCTCTTGGCAATGCCCCATAAATCCTCTATGGGGTTCAGGTTAGTTGTTGGCCAATCAAGCATAGTAATCCCACAATCATTGAACCAGGTTTTGGTGCTTTTGGCAGTGTGGGCAGGTGCCAAGTCCTGCTGGAAAATGAAGCATGAAGTGCTCCAAAATCTGGTAGATGTCTGTATTGATCCTGGATTTGATGAAGCACAGAGGACCAACATCAGCAGATGATATGGCTCCCCAAGTCAACACAGACTGTGGAAACTCCACACTTGATTTCAAGCATCTTGCAGTGTGTACCTCTCCATTTCCCCCCCATTCTCTGGGTCCTTGGTTTCCAAATGAGATGCAAAAGTTTCCACAGTCTGTGTTGATTTGGGGAGCCATGTAGTCTCCTGGTGTTGGTCCACTGTGCTTGCCTTGCATGCAATGAATCTCTCTCATATATCATGTTTCACCTTACATTACTGAAATAAATGAACTTTTGCATGATATTCTAATTTTTCAAGTTTCCCCTATATGGATTGTATGCATGTGTGTGATCTTACCTAGCTTTTTATTTATTATCTTCACAATATAAATTCTTCTCTGATGTAGTGTCAGGAGTTTAGCTCTAACAACAAATTTAGGAAGGTGGGGAAACGGACTTCACACTTTAAACAGTTTTCTCCTCAAACTTGACATCAATTAAATTGTTTTCTAAATCTAATATCTATAAATAATTTCTCTCAAACACCTTTAAATCCAAGGAGCAAAAGAAACCACATTCAATCTGCCCTTTAGGAGGTTTTGTTTTTATTATTTGTGCTCAGGAATCATAGATACTTCTGAAATGTTTCAGTGGAAAGTGACAGCATTGTTAAGTGGAATAAAACTAAATAATTGTCTTCATGGATAATATGGTTATACATGATACATTAAAGAAAAAGAATGGCAAGATAGCAAACTTTGTGCAGAATTAGATTAATGAATTTGGATTCCTACCATCTTTACAGAAAGCAATGACAAACATAATGAGCTTCTTATATAGGTCCAAGAATTAAGATAAGTACAGTGGTACCTCTACCTAGGAATGCCTCCACTTAAGAACTTTTCTAGATAAGAACTGGGTGTTCAAGATTTTTTTGCCTCTACTTAAGAACCATTTTTGACTTAAGAACCCGAGCATGGAAAAAATTCCCAGGAAATTTGAGACCGGCCACTTTCCTGCCATTCCCCCTTTAATCCTGGCCATCTGGGCTGCCAGAGGAGCTTTTTGGTGGTGCTTAAGAAGGCTTTGGCAGTCCAGAGCAAACAAAGCATTTTCCTTTCTCTGGGCGCTTGGACAGGGAATAAACCTCTGCCAGTGCTCAGAGAAAAGAAATGCACCCTTCGCTCTGGGTAGCTGAGGAGTCACCACAGCGAAGGAAAGGCGCTGGCTACAAAGTGAGTGAGCGAGAAGAGAGGGGAGCCCTTCAGCATGGGAAGGAAGAGGCAGCAGGTAGCAGCAGTAACAGCCAATGTATGGGAGGCAGCCTCACGCTGGTTGTATCGGAGGAGCGTGCTCCTCCTTGCCGCCTCAGAGTCCCCCCCTTTTTTTTAAGCCTTAAAGTTTGGATTTTTTTGATTCTCCTCACCTCACCTTCTTCCTTTGGCAGTGACTGTCCTCCTCCTCTCCTCCCTTCTCCTCCTCCCACCCAAATTCCGAGCTTTTATTTCTTTCCTAATGGGTTTGAACGCATTTACTTTTAACATTGATTCCTATGGGAAAAAATGCTTCTACTTAAGGACGTTTCTACTTAAGAACCTGGTCACAGAACGAATTAAGTTCTTAAGTAGAGGTACCACTGTATATGCAAGAAAACATAACCTAGATACAGTAATTCAAATCAAAACCTCCTATCTTTGTTTTGGGTATTGCAGTTTGTCTTTACATCTCTAATGTGCCAAGCTATATTCCATTATACCAATCACTGGCAACCTTCGGTCTTGAAAGACTTACGATATTGTGCTCTGGAAAGAGTTCCTAGAAAAGCATCTAGTGTAGCTAAAAAGGCCAATCCAAGAATGGCAATCCTTTCCACACTGAGCCCAGATCCATTCTGTCCCCTGCCTGGCCATCGGATTTCACTGTTTCCGAGACTGCCTCTTTGCCTCAGCCTGCCGAACCAGTGTCTCCTCGAAATGGAGAACGCCATGTTGCATATTTAGCCTCCAAGCTGAATGATCAGAGGTCAAGGTTTCCCTGCTGTTTAATGTCCATTCCCAAGGCCTTTAAAGCCCTCTTACAAATATCCTTATATCACAGCTGTGGTCTCCCTCTGGGGTTCTTTCCCTGCACTAGTCCACCATAGGGGAAATCTTTCAGAATCTGCCTATCATCCAATCTCACAACATGCCCAAGCCAATGAAGACATCGCTGTTTCAATATATAGAAGTTGTAGAAGTCAAATAAATAAATAATACCAATCAAACCAATAATGAATGATATCAGTATTCATTAATTCAGACGTACTTACTAAGCTTATTACTTATTTAAGTCCAGCTTTTTACTAAAAATAAAACAGTTTGAAGAACTCAAAAGAGTATTTAGATAGTATGTGACATTTCAAATATTTTACAAAGGCAGTGTACATTTTTTTCAGATTCCCCATAATCCATATTAACATATATTCTCACTTTCCTCAAGCAAAAGATAAGGCACAGAGCAGCAAGTTGGAAAAGAAAGATAGCAAATTGTATAGTACTATATAGTAGAATTATGGGTCTCTTTTGCAAGATGTAGTATATACTTACCACCAGATGTGGGTTCCTCCTGGTTCAGACCAGTTTGCCTGAACTGGTAGCAACCTGCTGGTGACATCACAATGACATCACAGAACCAGTTCTGTTGGTGCTGGCACCACCATCTTTTGGGGGGAATTTTTTCCTGTTTCCCCCCCCCCCTTCTGCGCATGCGCAAAAGCAACATTTCTGGCAATGCACATGCATCGCCTTTTTGTTTTTGATTATTTTTAATTTTGGGGTGGATTTTTTAGCACTGCACATGCACGCAAGCACTTCATGTGTGTGCACTCTTAAAGTGCAGCTTCACAGCACAGGAGGAAGCAAACCATCAGCCAGATAAGTTAGAACCCATTCCTGCTTACCAGTGTGAAGAAATATTAGAACACTCCAACTCTTGTTCCACTTCAGATTCCAAATTAAATTAGATTATATATACTTCTATAAATGGATTAACTAAATCTGAAAACCCTCTGAAAACCAAGATACTAAGTTTACATTAAATTTAATAGGGCATCACAATCTCTGGCTTCTGTACTCAAGTACTAATTCAGATCTTGGAGTAATTAAAGAAGTCAGTGATACTTTCTATTTCAGAACAAATATAATAATCAACTGGACAAGAAGTATTCTAAAGTCCCAATTAATCTCCCAAGAAGCTTTCACTCAGTCTCAGAAGCCCACTTTCTTGTTAATAGGATTATGATTAAGCCATCATTTGCTTTGATCACGTTGTATGAAAATCTTCAAATAGGTGATTGCTCAACTCAGCACTTAGGTGTTCAGTAGGGTAGATTTATTGTTTCAATCAACAAGAGAAAAGATACATGCATGTTGAATTTTAGAAAGATCAAGTTTTTATCTAACTGTTTGAAATGTCTATCCTTTGAGTTTTTCTTGGTAACTAGCTTTCCTTGTACCTGGTTGCTTTAGTTAAAATGGGCACATCTGAAAGAAGGACTTCTGAAAAGATTTAAATAGCTATGAAGTTCTTGCTACAGAGAGATAGATTTTTCACAAATTCATGTGTCAGCAGAGATATGAAAACTGGAAATTATTTCCATAGAAGTTTATAATAGTGCCACTTGAGTTTGGGGATTTTATTTCACTATTCTAAGTCTTTTTTAAATTCCTTAGAAGAAAATCATGGTCTCAAATTAATACAGATCAATAAATTACAGTCATTCTGTCTGATTTTAAAAAAATCATTTGTATATACTTATTTGATAGGGCTCATATTCTACACCAATTTAAAGGACTTTGAGCAGGGAGGACATTGCAATGTCCTCCCTACTCAATTCTACTCCAATTAAAAGGACTTTGAATGGGGAGGGTTGATGAGCAACAGTGGCAGTTTCCACTTGCCCTGGCACCCAGCATCAAAAACAAGACCCGACATCTGAATATATACAGAACTGTGATTGCCTGTAAAACAGGGCTGTCAAACTGGATGCATAACACGCTGGCCACCCCCACCCCCCAGTTTAGCAAAGGGGAAAATGTGCGTGAGCATCCTTGCACCAGATTTCGCTTCTGTGCACATGTGCAGAAGCCGAATCCTGTGCCAGGCTATTACTGTGGGGGGTGTATAAGTGCATATATATGTATGCACATGTTTATGCACATGTGTGCACAGATGATTGGCAGTTGCTTTCTTGAACAGAAAGTGGAAAGGCATATTAACTGGGGACAATACGATAGCCTGCAGTGGCTTATAAGCAGGTAACTCAGTCCAGACAAGATTTTCTTAAAACTAGCTTAGAGTCGAACTGGCATCAGCACAGGATAGGGGCATCTTAAGGTTGCAATACAGTGTTCCCTTGATTTTCGCGGGGATGCATTCCGAGACCGCCCGCGAAAGTCGAATTTCCGCGAAGTAGAGATGCGGAAGTAAATACACTATTTTTGGCTATGAACAGTATCACAAACCTTCCCTTAACACTTTAAACCCCTAAATTGCAATTTCCCATTCCCTTAGCAACCATTTAGATTATTACTCACTGTGTTTATTTATTAAAGTTTATTTTATTAAAGGCAGTTGAAAGTTTGGCAATGACATATGACATCATCTGGTGGGAAAAACCGTGGTATAGGGAAAAAACCCATGAGGTATTTTTTAATTAATATTTTTGAAAAACCGTGGTATAGACTTTTCGCGAAGTTCAAACCCGCGAAAATTGAGGGAACACTGTATAGATATGCCCATAATTTAAATATATAAATACACAACTACATAACTGTCACATGTACGAATCTTCATTTATAAGGTCTATTCCTTACCTCCGTCCAAAATTTCAAAGTTATTCAATGGGTCCACATGGATACCACAGAGATGCTAACAATTAATGGGGCCATTGTATGTTGGGGTGAAGTATAGGCAAAAATAGAAGACCAGTCATAAAATGAAAAAGCCATTCCTGCATGTGCACAAACATACTCATATAGAGAAGGAAGAAACATTTATCACTATCACTATAGCAGTTCCTAATTTGTCCCTGTTTGGTTGCTTCACTCGGCTTGCCAACACTGAATAACGTTTGGGGTGAGTTATTGTGCAGGGTGCACTCAATAAATATTGCAGTTGAATTGATTGAATTGCCTGGGAGCACTTAATATAGTTAAAATAGAAAATGAAGAACATAGCATGGGTTTGAAGGATATAAGCCTGATACAGAAAAAGAATGAACAAGAACTCTCCAATTCTGTTTACTTAAATATGAAGATACAGCGCTTTAAAGGATAGCTTGAATAATGCTTATGTTCCCATTCCTGATGATACATAGCACTGCAGAGCCATTCATAATGAACTTGATTTAAAATAGCAAATACGCAGCTCTGAGGCAGCTTTCAAATTACGTTTCTTACAAGCATTACCTTGAAAGCTTTCTTTCATTTTCTGAGTTATAAATTAGATTCTAAACTACTTTTCCTCATCATCCTCTTCTCCATGGATCAGACTTTTCTAAATTATAGCCACATATAAAGAAAATGCTATTTCCAGAAAGGAAGAAAAAGAAAAGGAAAAGGCTAATTGGATGTTCAATCATATTGAATATTTGGATCAAGAAATAACTTCATTATATATAGTACATGCCTATATCTTGTCTTTTTATGTATACTGAGAGCGTACGCACCAAAGACAAATTCCTTGTGTGTCCAATCACACTTGGCCAATAAAGATGCATTACTGGACTTTATGAGATTGAAATTGCCTGGCAAAGAAAGTTATGGTATCTGTTTGTAAAAGGCACTGGATTATCAAATGGAATATATGTATGTATGCATATATTTATTGCACAAATGTATATGGCTGACCATCTCTCTCTCACACACATAAAATGATTCTGGATGGCTTATAAAAAGCTATAAAGCAACAAATACAACAGAATGATGATTCAGGTAACCATCAAAAGACTGCATACCATCTGTGTACTCTCATAATGAATCACTCCCTCTTGAGCCATTAATACCCTGAAAAGTGGAAGAAGCAATTTCCATAAACGAACTCTGGATAACCCTTCAATTGCACTGTGTTTCTCATTTACATATTTGGGTGCTCATTTTAAATATAAACATAAATAAATATAACAACGTAGATCTATTTTGCCCATAGATCATGGCAAAACAGATGAATTTAGAGGACTCAACTTGTGTGCCTGAAAGGAAGAGCAGTAACAATGAAGGGGAGGGAGCCAGGACAAAAACCTTTAAAGCAATAGGTGCTTTATCCCCCAGGGAGGGAAAGAGGCAATACACAATGAGCAAAGGGGCAATAGAAATCGCATCGCCATCTGTCATCATGAATAAGGCAAAAGCAGTAAAGCCAATTGGAAGTGGGCCTATTACGTATTAAATCAATCAGCATTACATAAAAGCAAGCATCTCTTCAATGGGAATTTTACACTCTGACGATGTCAGAAAGGCTAACAAATGCTTAGTATATTCAAATTTGTAAATGTTTCAGAGATCATGATGCCTATCGTTTCTTCAAATACTGTATAAGTACAGTGGTACCTTTACCTAAGAACGCCTCTACTTATGAACTTTTCTAGATAAGAACCAGGTGTTCAAGATTTTTTTGCCTCTTCTCAAGAACCATTTTCCACAAACCTGAGCCTCCAAAACTGCAAAAGGCAGGGAGAAGCCTCCGTGGGGCCTCTCTAGGAATCTCCTGGGAAGAAACAGGGCTGGAATAGGTGGGGCCTCTCTAGGAATCTCCTGGGAGGAAACAGGGCCTCCACCCTCCCTGTGGTTTCCCCAGTCGCAGGCATTATTTGCTTTTACATTGATTCCTATGGGAAAAATGGCTTTTTCTTACAAACCTTTCTACTTAAGAACCTGGTCACGGAATGAATTAAGTTCGTAAGTAGAGGTACCACTGTATACCTGAAACTCGCATGTTTAGGACAATTTGGTGTGTGTATGTGTGTGTGTGTGTGTGTGCATGTGTGTAGGTCACTTCTTGCCTCCAGCTTTGGAATTATTTGAGGGGAAGATTTTAGTGCACATTCTTTATGGTTCAGAGGCTTGAGGAAAATAGAATATTTGGAAGCTTTTTCAAACAAATGTTAAAACAAGGGTAAGCATCGGATGCCCTCTAGATGTTTTACACTTGAACACCCACCGGTTTCTGGTGTCATGATCTCTGCAAGCAAAGACAGTGGCAGCTAGAAGCAAAATATCTAGAAAGTCCTGGTTTTAAAGATTAATTCTGGCACTTTCTTGTAGGACATAATCTGATTCTATTTGTGATTTATCATTGCTTTTGTTCAAATACACACCAGTAGCTGCTCTTCCAGTTTCCAGCACTTGTGAAAACCAGATGCCCAATGCACCGGAACCTGAAAGATCAATGAGTGATGGCTCGTATGCCCAGAGAGATGGCTCTGCATGCCACTTCCGGTACATGTGGCAGAGGTTCGCCATCCCGGATCTAGAGGTTGGCTATTTCTGTGGAGTTAATATCTTCTGCAAATTTGATAAGTTCCCCTTCTATTCACTCATCTAAGTCATTTATGAAGATACTGTAGAGTACTGGGCTTAAGACAGAACCTTGTGGTATCCCATTGCTTACTTTCCTCCATTAGACATAGTACTATTAAGAACTACTCATTCAGTACGGTTTGTCAGTCAGCCACAAATCCATCTTATGGTGATGCTATCTATCTGACTTTTTTCTCACTTACCAAGAAGTAGGTTGTGGTCTACCTTGTCAAATGCATTGCTGAAGTCTAAATATACTATGTCCACAGCATTTTGCTGGTCTAATAATTTAGTCACTATGGCAAAGAATGAAATAAGTTTGATTTGGCATGATCTGTTTTTAACAAACCTGTGCTGACTTATAGTTATTACTTTATTACTTTTGTGAACCGCTCTGAGTCCTCAGAGAGAGGTGGCATACAAATCTAATAAATAATAATAGAAATAGCAATAGTAATAATAATAATAATAGTTGTTGTTGTTGTTGTTATTATTATTATTATTATTATTATTATTATTATTATTATTATTATTATTATTTACCCATTTCTGGAAGTTTGCAAATTTGTTCTTTTTCCAGTATATGTAAAGTTGAATTCAGGGGATTCTATGTTGTTTGGAAGATTGGAAAGGACCCACATTCTGTAGTAAACCCTGCCCAGCTTAATATTTCTGGGGGGTTACTTAGTCCACCTACATTGTAGAAAGAGCCTATTAGACAATTACAGCTTAACTTACAACCATTTGTTTAGTGATCATTTGAAGTTACAACAGCACTGAAAAAAGTCACTTATCACCATTGCAGCATATCTCCATGGTTCATGCGATCAAAATTTGGGTGCTTGGCAAGAATTTCAGATGGAATCACGTGATTGTCTTTGCAACCTTCCCAGGCAGCTTTCAACAAATAAAGTCAATGGAAGAAGCTGGATTTGCTTAATAATTGCAGTGTTTCATTTAACAACTGTGACAAATAGGGTCTAAAATTGGGCATGACTCATTTATCAACTAGCTTGCTTAATAACAGAAATTCTATTCCCAATTGTGGTCATTGACAGAGAACTACGTGCAGCCCAAACAAGACTCCATCTTTCTTTAGGAGGCTAACTATTAACAAGTCTCATATTCTTATAATGGTAGCAAAGCACTATCTCAAATCCTAACTTTCTGGAATGATATCCTGTCCTACAGGTCAGCAGTCTTCAAGCTTTCTGGCATCTCTCTCTCTCTCTCTCTCTCTCTCTCTCTCTCTCTCCCTCCCTCCCTACCTACCTACCTACCTATTTGATTTCTATGCTGCACAATCCCATGGGACTCAGGGCAGCTTTCTGGGCTGCTAGGGAGTTTAAACAGCTGTGACTTTTGGGAGCTGCAGTCTAATTTGTTTGGAAAGCACCAGCTGAGGAAATGCAAGTTTATGTAATTGTTGGAAAAGCAAGATTTGAGACTCTGGAATCTTATCTAAAGTAAAGACTTTGAATCCTATTACTCCCCTCCCCTTCTTCTCTAGTTTTAGATATCAGCATCAGCATGTTTATTCAAGATGAGAAGCTAGACTTGTAAAACATCTTATGAAAGTTGGGGGGGGAGGGAATCCTCAAAATGCTTTTTTCAAGATTTGTTTTCTTCACACACATCCGATTCTGCTCTGCAGTAACTGAAGGAAATGATCCCCACATATCCAAAGGTGCTGAACCCATATTCCGCAAAGTGTGAGTAAGATAATGTGATCTGAACTCTGGATGAAGCTAAGAGGCCAAGTACCTCATACTAAGGCAGTAAAGAAGATGCCCATCCTTAATTTAAGTATCGGTGAAATACAGCAGTGTAAATGGCAGAATATAAGAGGTTATTGCTGGAGTGAATTCTATGCATATGAATCATTTCCTTCTCATGATTCCTAGTCAAATTCAAATAATTCCAAAGCCCCATAAATATGTCATTTAAATGAACTATTTGAAAATACCGAAAATGAGCTTGGCAGTTAGCAATCAAAGAATTCCAATTTATAAATCACATTTTCACTTATTGTGCTGGTAATGACTGTTTTACCCCTGAAAATGCAACAATCATTCAAACGGTATATGGGTAGTTGCCGAAAGCAGGACTGGGAGAGAAGTACAATTAGGGCTATTTTATTCCAGCTTTGTATGGGATATTGACTTTTAAAATATGTTCCCTGCACTTTGATTCCCTCGAGGGCTTGAAACAATGGACCTGCTCGCTTGCTCAGGATGGTGCAGAATCTTGATTATTACTGAACTTTCTTCTCTTGCAGTTGAGCAATCACTGAAATCCACATTATATTCTTAAATTCCCATATATCATAGTTCTAAGAACTTTTGCTGTTGTTCAGTCACTAATCATGTCTGATTCTTTGTGACCCCGTGAAGTATAGAATGCCAGGCACCCCTATCCTCTACCATCTCCCAGAATTGCCCAAACCCATGTTCATTTTGCCGATGACACTGCCTAATCGTCTATCTCATCCTCTGCCATCTCCTTCTCCTTTTGCCTTCAGTCTTTCCCAACACCGGGGTCTCTTCCAATTTGGTGGGCGAAAGCATTTGAGCTTCAAGCTTCAGTATATGTCCTTTCAAAGAGCAATTGGGATTGCTATTCTTTAGAATTAAAGTTGTAAGAACTACAAAACTCACATTTTGTTTAATATTAGACATGAACTTCTTTTTTAACATCCCAAGCAAGACCAGGTCTACATGTTCTGGGGAGTCTTAAATCATCCACAACTAATCAACACTGAAAAGACAAAAAAAACCTCTATTACTAGAAAACACAATATTGTTTCCTCTTTTCCTGTTGTTTGTGTAGGCGGGCTTCAAGGAAACATCTCAAATATGTGTGTTCTATGCCTTTATATTAACACATATAAAAATGAAAGGGCCAGTTGATTGCAAATATACTATTTTGAGCCAGAGAGATTGTGTATCCTGCACTTGCTATTTCATAAAGAGTCTTCAATTGTTGTTGTTTTTTAAACTTTTAAAGATATACATGAAAGAAATTTTTTCAAAATCATACTGCTGTATTTTTGGGAGTATAAGACACACCTTTCCCCCCACACACAACAAAAGAGCATGAAAATGTACTCTAAATGTAGACCCGCCCATCCACCGTCCCCGTACATCCTTCGGACATTTTCAGCCTCCGCGCATTGCATTTTTGAGTGGTTCAAGGCAGCCGTAGGCATTGAAAGTCTGGTTTTTTTTAAAAAAATCAAGGCCCCATAGAAACACAACATTTCAGTCCTCCTGGATGCTGCCCTCTTGTACAAATATTGCTGGGGTTCCCAGCAAGCCTCCTGTGCCTTTGCTGCCTTGGTTAGAACCGGAGATGTGTAGAGTTCAGGACTCAGTTGGCAAAGCAGAAAGTGTAAGGCAAGGCGCTGTCACCCGAAAATGCTGTTGCTGTGATCTCCGCTTCCTCGAACCTCCCAAAAATGTGGTGCTCTTTTTCTTGCCTTCGCACACCCAGTTTTTTTAATCCAGCAGGAGAAAAAACAACTTCAAGGTGTATGAGGACATGATTGCCAAGTTCTGTGCACATTGGTGAGTAGCCTTGTCTCTGGCAATGAGCTGCCTCCTTCCTTGGGCCTCCGCTCACTCCCACCCACCACCTCACTGAGAGAGAATCCAGATTTTAAGGCATTTGGCAACTTTTCACTTGGATCCAAGACCCTTTTTTCCCGAGGGGCACAGAGGACTAGCACCTTGGTTGGGCTGTTTTACAGAAGGATTTTTATGAATAGGTTGGCTGATTCTCCTCTTCCTTTTTTACCAGAAAAAGCATGCAAGTACTCCTGGAATGAAAAGATTTTCCTCCCCGATCCTCGTGTTTCATGCACCATTTTTTTTAATCAGGGAGGGGATTGTGGTGCTGCCACCTGAAAATGCTTTCCTTCTGGATTCAAAAATGGGGCATGTGGAGGCAAAAAAAAAAAAAGAACATGGTGTTTTTGGGTGGTTCCAGGCTGCAGAGATCACAGCAAAAGCATTTCCGGTGGCAGTGTCTTGCCTTATGTCTTCTGCGCAGAACCCAAAAACATGATGCTCTTTTTCCTCCCTGATTCAAAAAATGGGGCAAGTGGGAGCAAAAAAAAAGCATCACATTTTTGACTGGTTCCAGGCAGTGGAAATCATAGCAATAGTGTTTTCAGGCAAGCAGTGCCTTGCCTTACATCTCTGGCGCAGAGTTTGCTTCTCCAATCAGATCCTGACCTCAGCACATCCCAGGGCTGCTTCTGGAATCAGGCTCTGATTGAGGCAGCAAAAGCGCAGGGGGCTTGCTGGGAAGTCCGGCAACATGTTTAAAAGATGACAACGTTGAGGAGGACTGAAATGCTGCATCTCTATCAGGCCTTGCTGCAAAAAAGCCAGACTTTCAATGCCTATGGCTGTAGATGGGAAGACAGGGGCATCTCAGGAGTGGAACTTTTGTTGCCAAGGCCCTCTTTTGCCCCCATGAAAATTATCCCCTCCCCATCCCAGTTAAATCTGCGTAGGGTGATAGGGTTTGTTTTAAATGGATAAAAGGATCTGGGCTGCTTGCTATCAAAATTCGAGTGGAAGTGAGGATGCTCCCAATCCGCGCCACCTGGAACCATCAGAAAATGCGAGACACTGAGACTGGGATGATCTGTGGCAATCCCTGCAGCCTGGAACAGCTGATTAGTGGTATTCAACCCGTCAATCAGCTGCTCCTGCTGAATCAAGCTGCAATAACACGCTGAAGCTGACCAAGGTGTTGCTGCAAGGACGCTAGCCAGATGAATACCAATGGATGCTGGTAGGCAGAGGCAGAACCATTTTTTCTTGTTTTCCTCCCCCCAAATTAAGGTGCATCTTATACTCTGGTGCATCTTATACTCTGAAAAATGCGGTAATCCTTGGGTATGCCCAAAGAAACCAAGCTTACTTTTTCTCTTAGACAGATTGTTGATACACTTCCATCTTTCCTTTCGCAAGTGTAATATCTGAAGAACATTATCATTTTCAAAATTTTACTCCCTATTAGATATTCTCCCTCCCTCCCTCCCTCCCCCACTCTCTCTTCCACCATCAACCATCGTGACTTTTTTGCTCCACTCTTCTACAGAGAGGCACTTTTATATTAAAATCTTAAAGCTTTCTTAATACCACTTTTTACTAGTCTACCATTTCAGGGGCTTTAGGATTTACTGAATAAGCTAATATTCCCCAGCCGTAACTCAAGAGCTACAGTAAGCTCAAAAGATTGAGGCTAATATCATGCTTAAGAACTTCAAATCCACTTAAATATAGACATGTTATTATCAAATGTATGGAGATTTGTGACTGCAGCTAGTGCATAATTTACTAGTTTTGTTTGGAGCGTGGGATGACAATCAGACAGATAACTGACATATGCCTCCCTCCCCCCTTTTAACAGTAGGATGCATTAAAGTTAGGGATATGGGGGTGGAAGGCCTCAAAAAGGAGTTGTCAACTTATTTATTGTTCCAGATTTCATCAGGCTTTTATTCATTCTGCTTCTACAATGCTATTACTGGGGTTTCTTTTCTAAAAATGGCATGTGGCATTTCAAGAGAATATCTCTTTTGTTCAGCAGAAAACAGTACGAGTTACAGCCTACTATCTGTAGCCCAGGTAACCTGGAAGGTGCTACAAGATATGTACAAACTATCTTTTATGGACAGGACTCATGGAGTGAGAGAAATTGGAAAAAAACATGCACTGCTCCTATTTCATCCACTGGAGTCCTTGATTTCCTGCAGTTAAATATTGTTAATGCTATGTGCATAATTTGTTGGGTGTTATAATATGTAAAGCAAACCAGCAATGTATGTTTACAGGATTTAGTACATTGTTGCTTTAAGAGCTGGTGATGCAGTAAGCCATAAGAGGGAGCCAGAAGCATCTCTCTTGGGGGGAGAATTATTGTAAGAATTACTGTGCATAGTAAGAACTATGTGTTTGTATACGTACATGTATTGAGAAGATTGGTTGATGTATTTGTAAATGACTAGGATTGTTACTGACTCCAGTATTTGATAAATGTAAATAATATTGATATACTCAAGCTATCTGGTCTTGTTATATGTAATATTACTCATATCTCTAGATTATTGGTTGGATATCTGCTACCTCCACAGTTTTCCTCTGTATATCTTTTGTAACTTAAGAGTAGCACATCTTACTCATCATCTAACATATATTATTCAGAAGAGGGAAGCTGCTAGGAAAGGCCACTCACTATGTGTCAAGGGATCCAGGGAACTTTGGAATTTTATGATTATGGAATGGTTTGTGAAAATGGTCTTGGGACATGGATAGAAAAACTGCAGGCTATAGAAGGATCAAACAAGTTTTAGTTGTGTGCCCAGAAGAAATGGAGACATGGCAAATGTTTCAGAATGGAATTCTTTAATGGCCAAGTGTGATTGGACACAGAAGGAATTTGTCTCCAGTGCATATACAGTCTCCAGTCTCAGTGTACATACAAAGAACAAAGTAATAGATCATAGATCATAAAGTATAAGATGCAAACAAACAAGTGATAAATCGTAAGATACCAATAGGAGAGGGAAGAAGGAAAGTTGAGAAGGATAACAGCAATACAGCCCTACTACATGGGTAAATCTCTTTAGGCATAAGATAGTGCTGTGGGAGGTAAGGGTTTAGCAGAGTGATGGCCTGGGAGTAAAATACTACATTTGTGTCTAATTGTTTTGGCATGCAATGCCCTATAGTAACATCCTGGTCTAGCCCTTCATGGCATCAGACCAGAATATCTCCAGGACCACCTTCTGCCACACAAATCCCAACGACCGATTAGGTCCCACAGAGTTGGCCTTCTCCAGGTCCCGTCGACTAAACAATGTCATTTGGCAGGTCCCAGGGGAAGAGCCTTCTCTGGGGTGGCCCCGACCCTCTGGAACCAGCTCCCCCCTGAGATTAGAACTGCCCCCACCCTCCTTGCCTTTCATAAACTCCTTAAAACCCACCTCTTCTGTCAGGCATGGGGGAACTGAGATAACTTCCCCAGGCCTATACTGTTTATGTATGGTATGTTGTGTGCATGTTTTTTTAAAAATTATGGGTTTTTAGTTTTAATTATTAGATTTGTATTATATATTGTTTTCTATTGCTGTTGTGAGCCGCCACGAATCTACGGAGAGGGGTGGCATACAAATATAATAAATAAACAAACAAACAAACAAACAAATAAATAAATAAATAAGTGAGAGAATGTCTCTTGGACTGAAAAGGTGAGGAGGAGACATGTATTTCACTTGAAAGATTGTTGTTGGCCTCATGTTGTAATCCATACAAGAAGCCCCGCAGCAGAGATGGGTTCCTCCCAGTTCAGTCTGGTTTTATTGAACTGGTAGTAACTTGGCAGCCTGGCTCGCTGGGACCAGCAGGGACCCAGGCCTGCCACATCGAAGCCGGTTCTCTCATTTTTTGCTTCTGCGCATGTGCATAAGATTTTTTTTAGTAATTCATATCTGCCCCTCTCGCATGGTATGTCCCTGAGTGAACTGGCGGGAGAATCCAGAACCCACCCCTGACTGCAAGAAGTACTAACTCTGATTTTACCATAAAGTTACATTAAAAGTATCTTGCAAGTCTGAAAGTACAGTGATCCCCCGCTCGTTGCGAGGGTTCCGTTCCAGGACCCCCCGCAACGAGCGGGTTTTCGCGAAGTAGCGCTGCGGAAGTAAAAACACCATCTGCGCATGTGCAGATGGTGTTTTTACTCCCACAGCGCTAGCGAGGAGCTGAAGATTGGGGGCGGCGCGGCTGTTTGCCGCCGGCATGGAGGGCTTCCTAGCAGCCCCCCAAACCCGGGTTGGGGGTCCGGGGGGCGCTGGCTCTCGGCGCTTTCGAGCTGAGTCCGGGAGCGAATTCGCTCCCGGACTCAGCTCAAAAGCGCCAATAGCAAGCGGCAAGGAACGGCTTGTCCACGCCGTTCATTCTCGCCGCTTTCGAGCTGAGTCCGGGAGCGAATGCGCTCCCGGACTCAGCTCGAAAGCGCCGAGAATGAACGGCAAGGAACGGCTTGTCCACGCCGTTCATTCTCGCCGCTTTCGAGCTGAGTCCGGGAGCAAATTCGCTCCCGGACTCAGCTCGAAAGCGCCGAGAACGAACGGCAAGGAACGGCCTGTCCACGCCGTTCATTCTCGCCGCTTTCGAGCTGAATCCGGGAGCAAATTCGCTCCCGGACTCAGCTCGAAAGCGCCGAGAACGAACGGCAAGGAACGGCCTGTCCACGCCGTTCATTCTCGCCGCTTTCGAGCTGAATCCGGGAGCGAATTCGCTCCCGGACTCAGCTCGAAAGCGCCGAGAACGAACGGCAAGGAACGGCCTGTCCACGCCGTTCATTCTCGCCGCTTTCGAGCTGAGTCCGGGAGCGAATTCGCTCCCGGACTCAGCTCGAAAGCGCCGAGAATGAACGGCGTGGGCGGGCGAAGGGCGGGCGGCAGCGAGGAGTTTGCGTGGGCGGTGGGGAAACTCCTCGCTGACGCCAGCAAGAGGGGGAAGACTCAGGGAAGCCGCCCAGCAGCTGATCTCCCGGTTGCCATCTACGCATGCGTGCCCACGGGCACGCATGCGTAGATGGTATTTTGACTTCCGGGTTGAAAAATAGCGAAGTACCCTGTTCGCAATGGTTGGGGACGCAATAAACGGGGGATCACTGTAGATCTTTCCTCCTCTCGCTTTTGCAGTCCAAGAAACGAGGACGGATCCCTTTGGAGATGTTTGTTAGGCCCCTGATTCCATCTGTGGACTCAGTTAACACTTGTGCACCACTATCTAATATGCAGCTCTTATTCCTGTTCACCCAAATTCACTCTTGCATCACAGGATATTAGGAGTCATATAAAATGATTGTAAAAACAGTCCTTCAGAAATTCTGAGTTTGCAGCTATACAGGTACAATGGTACCTCTACCTATGAACGCCTCTACTTACAAACTTTTCTAGATAAGAATCGGGTGTTCAAGATTTTTTTGCCTCTTCTCAAAAAACATTTTCTACTTAAGAACTCGAGCCTCTGAAACTGTAACCAGAAAAGGCAGGGAGAAGCATCCGTGGGGCCTCTCTAGGAATCTCCTGGGAAGAAACAGGGCCAGAAAAGGTGGGGAGAAGCCTCCATGGGGCCTCTCTAGGAATCTCCTGGGAGGAAACAGGGCCTCCACCATCTCTGCTGTTTCCCCAATAACACACATTATTTGCTTTTACATTGATCCCTATGGGAAAAATTGCTTCTTCTTACAAACTTTTCTACTTAAGAACCTGGTCATGGAACTAATTAAGTTCGTAAGTAGAGGTACCACTGTAGTTCTCAACTTATGACCACAATTGACCACAAAATTTCTGTTGTTAAGTGAGACATTTATCAAGTGAATTTTTCCCAGTTTACCTTTCCTGCTACATTTGTTAAGTGAATCACTTCAGTTATTAATGGGGTAATGGGGTTATTAAGTGAATCAGTCTTCCCCGTTGACTTTGCTTGTCAGAAAGTCACCAAAAAATTGCCTGACCCCCAGAATACTGCAATTGTCATAAATATGAGTCAGATGCCAAGCCTCTCAATTTTAGTCACATGACCAGGGAAATATCTCAATGGTTGTAAGCAGTGGTGGGTTCCTCTTATCTTCATACCAGTGCACATAGCAATGTTTCACGTACACACATGCTCACATGCACAGAAGCAAAAAAATCATCAAAAATCGCTTGCGGGCAAGCATTCCATTGCGCAATTTTGCTTCCACGCATGTGCAGAAGCAACCCCTCCAAAGAAATTGGTGGAAGAAAGTGGTGGCCTGGCAAAGACAGCACTGGAGCTGTCATGCACAAATTGTGCAATCGGTGGGCCACTACAGGACTACTGCACCAGGGTGCACCAGTAGGAACCCACCTCTGGTTGTAAGTGTGATAAATGGTCATAAATCACTTTTTCCAATGCCATTGTAATTTTGAAAAGTCACTAAATGAACTGCTGTAAGCCAAGGACTCACTGTTGTGTGGTAAGAGTTAAATTTCAAATACCACATCTCTCCTTATTACCACAGCACTGCCAGCCACAATTTAACATTGCCACTACTTCCCTTGAGGTAGAAGTTAACACCAGTGGTGAAATTTACTTACCTTCCCTAGGCATGAAAAGAAAAGAAAACGGTGACGTCTGGGTGGGTGGGTGGAGCCTTGTGCTACTGCTGCTATTGGTTCTCTGAACCATTGGTGGCTGCAGCTACCAGTATGCCCAGTGGTGGGCTACTAGCTGGAAGTATTATTATTATTATTATTATTATTATTATTATTATTAATTAGATTTGTATGCCGCCCCTCTCTGTAGACTCAGGGCAGCTCACAGCAATGATAAAAACAATATACAATGACAAATCTAATAGTTAGAATCTAAAATAACAATAATACATTTTAAAAAGTCTAAAAAACAAGAAACCCCAATATATAAAAACATACATGCAGTCATATCATACACAAAAAACAAAACAAAAACAAAACCTACATAGGCAGGGGGAGATGTTTCAGTTCCCCCACACTTGATGACAGAGGTGGGTTTTCAGGAGTTTACGAAAGGCAAGGAGGGTAGGGACAGTTCTAATCTCTGGAGGGAGCTGACTCCAGAGAGTCAGAGCCGCCACAGAGAAGGCTCTTCCTCTGGGTCCCGCCAAACGACATTGTTTAGTTGACGGGACCCGGAGCAGACCAACTCTGTGGGACCTAACCGGTTGCTGGGATTCGTGCAGCAGAAGGTGGTCTCGTAGATAATCTGGTCCAGTGCCATGAAGGGCTTTATAGGTGATGACCAACACTTTGAATTGTGACTGGAAACTGATCGGCAACCAATGCAGACTGCGGAGTGTTGGAGTAACATGAGCATATTTGCGAAAGCCCATGATTGCTCTCGCAGCTGCATTCTGCACAATCTGAAGTTTCCGAACACTCTTCAAAGGTAGCCCCATGTAGAAAGCGTTACACTAGTCGAGCCTTGAGGTGATGAGGGCATGAGTGACTGTGAGCAGTGACTCCCGGTCCAGATAGGGCCGCAACAGGTGCACCAGGTGAACTTGGGAAAACGCCCCCCTCGCCACAGCTGAAAGATGTTTCTCTAATGTGAG
Organism: Erythrolamprus reginae; assembly: GCF_031021105.1. Classification (NCBI taxonomy): domain Eukaryota; kingdom Metazoa; phylum Chordata; class Lepidosauria; order Squamata; family Dipsadidae; genus Erythrolamprus; species Erythrolamprus reginae. The sequence goes on along the minus strand of NC_091952.1, from coordinate 167,542,115 downwards.
CTGTGGATTGAGGAGGATGCCCAAGCTGCGGACCCTCTCCGAGGGGGTCAATAATTGCCCCCCCAAGGTGATGGATGCACAGATGGAATGCTAAATTGCGCTTGCTGCCATGGCTCGTAAGAGCAATTTTGCTTCTGCACCTGTGGAGGTAACAAAATCATGCACAGAGCTACAGGTGTGTCTGTGTTTTGGCGAGGGTTTTTTTTGTTTCCGATCATGCTGAAACACAGGCGCACCTGTGGCTCTGTGTGTGATTTTGTTACCTCCACAGGTGCAGAAGCAAAATCGTGCTGGTCCCGCAAGCACTTACGAGCCACGGTGGCGAGCGCAATTTAGCATTCCAGCTAGTAACCGACCGCTGAGTACGCCTGAACCAGACTGATTTCATCCTTTTTGAACCGTTTTCTTCCTGCCTGCTCTGGCTTCATATATTGGAAGTTTGGGGTGGGGTGTAGGGAGAGGGTTGACAATGGAATGGAAATGGCAATCTACCCCACCAAAATAAATTGCAATAGACGATAACTCCTTCTCCTCCCTCCTTAAACTAGCTTTTAAGCCTTTAATTTATAGGATTGATCTTTTGTTTCTTCCACCAAACCTCATTAAAGTATAATGAGAAAATCTTTAGCAGAAAGGTTGGAGCAAATATGCTGTTGCCAGCATATAACTCTTTGCAATTGCTATTCCCCTCCTCCCCCTGCCATACTTTTGATGATAGTTGTTTTCTGGCATGGGATTGATTTTATATAAGTTTCCAGAGGGTGTGTTTTTCCCCCCTTTTTTTTCTTTTTGCATTTCTGCAATTAGATTCAAGCTACATATGCAAATGTTTCAAACCCAATGGCACATGAAATTCAATGCAGGAGCTGCAGCGTGGTAAGAAATATGCCTGGTATCATCACAAGATGGTCACAGTTATAGAGCTATTTGGTCAAAGGAAAAGTAACTGATTAAGTCATCTTTTGGAAGACGCAACAGGGAATTATTTTGTTTGGAACCACGACAGGAAAAATACGGATTTCTCTATTTCGGATCTAAGTCTCGACCTACAGCCTATTCTTACTTCATTTTACAAAAGGGTTGGCCATAATTTTTTTCTCCCCTCGGGTGCCTCACTCTATTTCTGTGCAGCCCTAGGTCAGTGATGGCGAACGGGTGCCACAGGTGGCACGCGGAGCAATATCTGAGTAATTGCCCTAGCTCAGCTCCAGTGTGCATGTGTGTGCTGTCCAGCTGATTTTTGGCTTCCACAGAGCCTCCGGGGGGATGGGGAGGGTGAAAAGACTTTGGAGCCTGGGAAGGGTGAAACACTAGCCTACTGGGCCCACCAGAAGTTGGGAAACAGGCCGTTTCTGGCTTCCAGAGGGCCTCCAGGGGGCAGGGGAAACAATATAACAGTGAACAAATCTAATATTAAAAGAAAAAGATATATAAAACCCCAGCAACTAAAACCATACAACACATACATACCAAACATAAAATATAAAAGCCTGGGGGAGGTGTCTCAGTTCCCCCATGCCTGGCGATATATGTGGGTCTTGAGTAATTTGCGAAAGACAAGAAGGGTGGGAGCCATTCTAATCTCTGGGGGGAGTTGATTCCAGAGGGCCGCGGCTGCCACAGAGAAGGCTCTTCCCCTGGGGCCCGCCAAATGACATTGTTTGGTTGACGGGACCCGGAGAAGGCCAACTCTGTGGGACCTTATCAGCCGCTGGGATTCATGCGCTAGAAGGCAGTTCCAGAGGTATTCTGGTCCAATTCCATGTAGGGCTTTAAAGGTCATTACCAACACTTTGAATTGTGACTGGAAACTGATCAGCACGGAGTGTTGTAGAAACGTGGGCAAATATGGGAAGCCCCACGATAGCTCTCGCGGCCGCATTCTGCATGATCTGAAGTTTCCGAACACTTTTCAAAGGTAGCCCCATGTAGAGAGCATTGCAGTAATCGAACCTCAAGGTGATGAGGGCATGAGCGACTGTGAGCAGTGACTCCCTGTCCAAGTAGGCCCGCAACTGCTGTACCAGGTGAACCTGGGCAAATGCCCTCCTCGTCTGATCTGTGATACCTTAACTGTAATGTTTACTGCATAGTTACAATGTTTACCTACATTGTAATTATGCTGAAATTTTCATTAAACTAAAGATACAAGAAATTTGCATTTTTGGGGGGAGACTAAATAAAAGGCTGCCTGGATTCAGGTGTGTGCAGCAGTAGATCAACAGACCAGCTCCAGGTTTTCCAAACATGTGAAGGGGCACCAGAAAGTCCCTTCAAGGGTACAGCAAGGGTTGAACTCTGGAGGTAGCATAGCCTAAGTGACCCCAGAGAGTAACAGACGGCAGCACTGCCAAGAATTGTGACAATAATGGTAAATACTAAGGGCAATATTTATTGATTTGTTTGCTTGTTTGCCACCCATCTCACATCCAATGACACTTAACGCTGGATATAAGCAATTAAGTAAATAAGTAATGTTCTTGGCTACATTGAGCAATGTGATGAATTATAACTGAATAGGACTGAAATTCAGCTAAGAAGGCAGGTAGAAAGCTTGGCTGAGGTTCAGTTTTCAGGAAGAAAACTGAGAAAGTGACATCTTGCTTGGTACCGTCAGTGTTGACATGGATAATGCTAAAATTGAGGCTTCAAAGACACAGAGCCAGAGGCTCCCAAAGTCCAGTCCAGAGTCAGCCATAAGAAACAAAAAGCAAGTATAGCAGGCAATTGTCCAACAGCATGCAAGTTCAGGAAAAAGCTGACACGAGTTGTAAATCCTAGAATCTGAAGCAGAGCAAGGATACATCAAAACAGCTACCAGGTGGGAGAATTGTTTCAAAGGGCCAGCAAAATAAATAGATACAGGAATGACTCAATTATGTGTGCTGTCATTTTAGCTTGCCATGTAGATGAGAATATTGCCTTTGTTTTGTCCTTCAAAGTTCCTGGTGCCTCCTGAACTAGGCAAGTTCTAGGATCTTTTCCCTCATTATCTCAGTCTGTTCCAGCGGCATATTTCTTCTTCAGGTGAGAAATCCCTTGGTGGCTATTGAGGCTGACCACTGGTTAGACCAGGCCTTTCTTTCTCTGAGAAAGAAAAGTCACTGAGACCATTTCAGGTATCAGGAATGAGGTGGAACTAACTTCCATCAAATCATTTCTCCTCTTGTTCTTGAAAATATGCTATGACTAGCCAGTGCTGTACATAATTCCAGATACTTTTAGCATTGTTTTCTAGAATCAATAAATAAAGAAAATGCACAATCTGAAGGAATTGTCTTTGCAGTGTTCCGTTGGACCATTAGGAACCACTTTAGGAGTGGAGCTATTGCTAAACGTTGATTGGCTAATGCAATCATGGCAATTATATTTTAAGGAGCTGTTAGAGGTTCATTGCCCCAGAACTGTTTAAGATGTGATACTGTTACAATAAAGGTTAGTTAAGTTATAGTTTTTCATCTCACCTCAGTTCAGGGGTGGGCTACTGCCCGGATGGGGGGAACGCAGTGGGGTAGCGAAAATGGAGCTCCACCCCAGAAAACCCAATTTGCACTGAAAGATGTTGCAAGAAAATGCATAAGCCACGCCCACAGTGTGGTAGTAAAGATTTTGATAGCCCATCACTGCCTCAGTTACTACTCCATCAGCTATTAAACGTAACAGTCTTTAATACCAGTTCCACAGAAACAATCTCAGTCTTATTTCTAAAGGTACAATGTTGCAGGTTCCAAAATCCAGATGACCAACAGATAGGAGCAAAACATTAGTATTTTAAATAACTTTTTGCTGCCATCTGCTGGTCATCTGGACCTCACATATCTTGGGTTTTAAAATTACTTATTTGCCATTTAAATCATTGGTTTTCTTCATATAACATGTGAAGTACATATTTTTACAGAAATGAGCTTAATTCACCATTAGAACATATGTTTGTGGACTTAATTTCAAGATTCAGATTTGACGATTGTATATAAACTTTCACATTCTACTTTTTTTCCAGATCCATAAAAAGGCACAAAATCTAATAGGATCTGAACAGTCTATTTCAGTTACCAGAGTTTATTTCACAATTTGCCAATATTGGTTCTTAGTAAACTTAACTTGCCTCCAATTTTGGAAGCCTATCCTAAAAGCTTTAGGTAAATCTTCTAGAAAATGGCATCTCATTTTCTTTCCTAGTTGGCTCTTCTGGTTTAGCCGTCAGCATTTCAGAAGATAATTTGAAACTGATTACCTATTATCCCAAATGGCTTTCTGCCATTCTTCTAGATAGACGGTTATTTAAACTTTGTTTTAAAGCTTAAAATTATCAATTTATTTTGTTTTAATTCTAAACAAAATCAATTCAAAGTGTTGGTTATGACCTATAAAGCCCTTCATGGCACCGGACCAGATTACCTCAGGGACCGCCTTCTGCTGCACGAATCCCAGCGACCAGTTAGGTCCCACAGAGTGGGTCTTCTCCGGGTCCCGTCAACCAAACAATGTTGCTTGGTGGGACCCAGAGGAAGAGCCTTCTCTGTGGCGGCCCCGACCCTCTGGAACCAGCTCCCCCCAGAGATTAGAATTGCCCCCACCCTCCTTGCCTTTCGTAAGCTGCTTAAAACCCACCTCTGCCGCCAGGCATGGGGGAACTAAGATACACTTTCCCCCGAGGCCTTTACAATTTTATGCATGGTATGTTTGTATGTATGACTGGTTTTTATATAATGGGTTTTTAACTGTTTTTTTTTAGTATTGGATTTTGTTGTACTGTTTTACTGCTGTTGTTAGCCACCCCGAGTCTGCGGAGAGGGGCGGCATACAAATCCAATAAATAATAATAATAATTAATTACTGTAAGCAGCTCTTAAGATCACCAGTTACAAAAATGAGTTAAACCTGAAGAAAAAAGGAAGAAGAGATACTAACCCATATATCTGCTTTTGCACCATTAATACACATATTTCTTATCTCTTAAAAAGAAGAAAAGTATTTAAAAAATCAAACTAAATATTCTGGTTTGGTGTGAATGTACTCACTTCTTGTATGTTACCTTTGACCATCTTCTTGATTCATAAATGTAAGAAATAAAAAAATGCTTCCCCCAACACTAAGCTATTATTATATTTCTGGCAATATATAGGGTGATGATGCTAGAGAAAGGTTGGATTAGAGACCCAAGGTCAATATTGGTAAATAAGAAATGAATGAGAATTGACAAGACAATCCTCTTCAGCATTTATGATTTAAACCTTTGAAAGGATAGAGCTGTCTTCTGCCCTTTCAATATACATGTGGAAGAGGAGGACTACATGACAGATGAAATGCATAATGTTTTTATGCTGTGAAATTCAATCTATATATGATAGATGTTAGCAATAACTTACTTTGAGCCCTTGGGGCCAAGGCAGGCTATAAATCTAAATAAACACGCATTCTTTGCTTCATTTTATTGTACCCAAACACAACACAGCTGGATAAATCAGACTTTCTGAATGAAAAAGAGGTCACCACTTAGCTACAAACCAATACAAACTGTCTGGAGAAAATCTCAAAGTAATCTTGGTAACTCCATTTAAAATATTTAATTTGCCATTAAGAATTTGAGAAGCCAGCTACTCTGAAAAGACCTTGCGTTATACAGACAGATGTTTGATTGGTGAGGTAATTTCCTTCATTATACAAATTGTTATTTATTTATATTATACCTTTATTATTTTTACAAATAACTCAAGGCAGTGAACTTTCCTAGTTTTCTTTCCTCTTCCTCCACAATAACAAACCTGTGAAGTGGGTTGGGCTGAAAGGGAGAATGACTGCCACAAAGTTACCCAATCAGCTTTCATGCTTAAGCCAGGAATAGAACTCACAGTCTTCTGACTTCTAGCCTGGTGCCTTAACCACATATTGAACTAGCTATCAGATTAATAGTATATCCTCAATATAGTATATCATTTCTGCAATCTTTACCACTTAAGCTAAACTAAAGGAATGCTAATACGTTTTGAAATGAAGGGAGGAATGTCAAAAGGTTAACTAAGATTTTTTTAAAAAATTAAGCAGAATGGAGGTTAAGTCTTCAGAAGAACTGAACAACTTATTTTTATATATAAGATAGACCTGCTCAATTTCCCCATTGACTGCTAACACCCCCTAGCCAGCCCTATCTCATTGAGAGCCATCCAAGTTTCCCCCTTATCCTTTTCCCCACAGCTATTAAGAGATTTCAAATTTTGGCCTTCTTTCCAAATCAATCTTTGGTTGCTCACTTTATTGTCAGCATATTGGCTACAAGGACCATTGGAGGGAGGTGGAAAGAGGATGAAGAGACACCCTCGCATCTTCCCTGGTATCTGCATACAGTCTACATGTTTCTGGTGAATGAACCATTTATATGCTCTCTCTGCATTCTTATTTTATATGTTTCTGGTGAATGAACCATTTATATGCTCTCTCTGCATTCTTATTTTAGCCCTTCCTTCCTTCCTTCCTTCCTTCCTTCCTTCCTTCCTTCCTTCCTTCCTTCCTACCTACCTACCTACCTACCTCCCAAAATCAATTAAACTATAACTTGAATGCAATTGGTTTGAGGAATGAAATGCGTCTCATGGTTCAATTAATTTGAGCAGAACTGCATGAGTATCTGAACTAAGATTTAGTCAGCAAATAAACAAGTTTATCTGAGATAATATAATCAGCTGCCACAGGATGCTTAAACTTATAATAATTAAACCATCGAGGTGACAAGGTATTTTGTAGTCACCAAGAACTTTTTAATAGGAAAAGTATTTCAAATGGAACAAAACTCAAATATTAATTAGAATTAAAATTAGGTCTACACACTGAAAGATAGATGTCTTAGTTGGAAAGTGGTTCTTAAATTATTTGGTTTGCATAAACGACTCTTCCCAGCATAGTGTAAAATGTTTTGAAATATCTTAGGTCATTTTTATGGTTTAACCAATGTCTTCCATAAAATGTGAGCCAGAAGAAATCCAGCACTCGTCACTCCCCTTTGCAAGAACCGAAAAGAAATAAAACAATGCTGGTAACTGCGGTTGCCAAGCAAGACTCATAGTAAAATGCAACATAGGAGGAAGGAATGTGAGACATTAGAAACCAGTGTCACTGCTACACTTTTTAGATGTACATGATGAATATCTGCAGAAACTCCTGGAGTAAGAAGTTATATGAGGAAAACAATTGCACTCCATAAAAAAGGAAGTATTTTTGGAACTGGAAATAGCCTGGCCAAATTAGACTGCCTATAATCTAGACTAAAATATTGTACTATTTGGACATAAACTTAAATAAACAAAGGTCATTATGATCCAATAACCTGAAATAATTGCATTCTACCAGCAATATAATTCTTATTGTCTAAAGAAGAAACTAGCACAAAATCCTCCATCCTTTGTAACTGGGCAGCAAGATCAATCCTGAAAGCAAATTAATTCTCTTTGTTTAGCCTTTCCGCTCCAAAATAAACAAAAATAGAATAGCCTCTTGCAGGTCAAGAATGTACTGATATTACATGTTTTACATGCCCAGATACTAGTAATGTAATACAGAAGCTGAAAAATAAAACCACTCCACCATAAACCATTCATAAATCAAAAGACAATGGGAAGATCAGGAAATGTTAACATTTATCCTAGAGTAAAACCAGTGAAGGGCTACCCAAATTTATTTTATTTTATTTATTTATTTTGTCCAATACACAATGAGGGTTTTAGTGGGTATATATCAATATACACATAGTAAAATACATGATGAAGATTATAGAGGAGATACTCATAGTAAAATATATCTAAGAAATAATAGAAAAGAAGATATAGGAATAGAATATATCAATGAAAGAATAGAAGAAGAGATATAGGAATAGAGGAAAGGTATAGGAGATATAGGAGAACAATAGGACAGGGGACGGAAGGCACTGTAGTGCACTTGTACTCGCCCCTTACTGACCTCTTAGGAATCTGGATAGGGTAAAGTGTTGGGGGTTTGGGGATGACACCACGGAGTCCGGCAATGAGTTCCACGCTTCGACAACTCGGTTACTGAAGTCATATTTTTTACAGTCAAGTTTGGAGCGGTTAATATTAAGTTTAAATCTGTTGTTGTGGGTGTGGCTTATGCAGAACTCCCTGAATTTTCTTTCAACATCTTTCAGTGTAAATTGCGTGCTCTGGGGTGGAGCTCCATTTTTGCTACCCCACTGTGTTTCCTCTCTCCCCGTCCAGGCAGTAGCCCACTCCTGAGTAAAACCAAATTAAAATTTGAGTCTGTAAACAGTGATGGTGATCCCCAGTTTCTTTAAGGTTTTAAGAAGCGATTACACAGATTCATGGGTGATCCTGTCAATTGCTATTGGACACGCTGGTCATAAATATATGCAAGTGCCAAGCTGAGTATGGCACTCTGTACTAATTGCTAAGAAACTACAAGGGGTGATTGCACCCATATCTTCCCCAGAGATATTTGTTGGACACTTTAGAGGAGAGGATGTTTGATCTGCTGCAATCGAGCCCTTTTCATGTTCTTATCAAAGGATTTTGTAGATTATTTATTCAGTAACAAAGTTTCAAAAATAAGAGGTTATAGTTAAAAGGGCCTGGTTTTCAAGGGAATGTGAGCTACACATGGCAGCCTTCCAGCTGAGAATAATGTCCCCGCTGTAGGAATGATGGTTAAGAGATGTGGAAAAATCTCAAACGGGAAAGAAATGTGGAGGAAGATGGGACATCAAAGCCTGCTCAACATGGACCCAACTGTTTGCCACCCCTACACCTTTTTATTGCATAAACAGAAATATATAAGATATTCAAGCAGCTTCACGATAAACAATTCTTTCCTGTATCTTGTACCAGAGACCTGGCATGACCACACTTCAATTTAGAGACTACAGAGAAGATGAGTCATATATTCTCTTTCAATTAATTGTATTTCATGTTGTCCCTTAACTCTTCACCCCACCTTAACACCATTATCATTATTGTTATCCTCTGCATTTGATTCAATTAAGGAAAGCAGTGGGAGGCAAATGCAATTCAGAATGAACCAGGAAATAAAGAACAATTTCAGACATGGAGAGCTTCTGAATTCTATAAACATAACATCACTCTTAGTTAGATTTTAAAGACACATACAAAGACGGGGCAAGGTGTTGTCGAGGTTCAACTGTGCAGAAAGGCAGGGTTGTTTTTCTTCAAGGTTACTGTAAAATTTTGCATATTTCAAAAGATTGCTATCTTGTATTGGCATTCATTTCATTCTAAGAGCGATAGGGAAGCCTCTTTTAATAAGGAGCTGAATGACTCAATTCCAAACCCATGCTTGAGTGTGAAGCTTCAATAGTGAGATATAATTAATAATTCAGAAAAGGAGGTCTTAAATCCTTGATGCACCATTCCATATTTTTATGCTAAGGAACATTGGGGTGGAGGGGTGTGTCCAAATAAGCAAGATGGCGGACGGAGGAAGGCTCACCCTTGTATTTGCATCACAAGCAGGGGTGGGCTATTGCCCGGACTGGGGGAGACGATGCAGTGAGGTAGCAAAAATGGAGCTCCACCCCAGAACACCCAATTTGCTCTGAAAGATGTTGAAAGAAAATGCAGGCCGTCCTGCATAAGCCACGCCCACAGTGTGGTAGTAAAAATGTTGGTAGCCCTTCATTGATCACAAGTATGTTTAAATGGGACAAGACTTAAACTATGATGCTCTGACTGTCAATTTAACATTTTTTTTACATCATCTCCCCCAATTCCTACATTTGGCATATACTTATGCCAAAATGAGCTGCCATTCATTAATCAAAGCCAATTTTATGGGAGAACAAATCAGGCATCAAAGTGGATCAAAGATCAGTGGAAAAAAAGAGAGAGTGGAACAAAAGCTTTGAAAGACAATTGAAGTGAAGAATAATTGAAATATAAAGATAGGGGTTGTCTCCTCAAGAAGTTTGCCTCTAGGAACTGATAAATCATTCATTTAATGAGAAAGACAGCACAAGCTTGTTACAGTTAAGATGGTACAGCATGGGTATGATAACACTCAAATGATTAGGTAACCGATGAAATTTTTAGAGTTAAACTTTTGGATCTCTTCTTCCAACTGGATTATGATATGAAAACTACTGAAGTTACAAAACTCAAACATCCACTCACAGTGGAGATATGAAAAGTTTATATCCAGATATCACACAGACACAAAGGTACATATATTGATGATGGAGAAAACAGCAATCAAGTTATTTGAAATTCAATTTTCTCTGTAATGTGAACCTTGAGATACCATATTTTTGGAGTATAAGATGCACCAGAGTATAAGACACACCTTAGTTTTTGGGGAGGAAAATAGGGGAAAGAATCTGCTTACCAGGTATTCCTCTGGCTAGTGTCCTTAGTCTGGTCAACTTCAGCACATTATTTTATCCTCTGGTTAGGGCTTTAAAAAACTTTATTCATTATTTATTTAATGAAAGAGTTTGCAAGCCAGTAAGAGCTGGGAACATCAATAGCACCTAGAATGAAATATCCGGAGCAAGTAGAGCAATGAAAAACCCCCTGCAAAGATTAGGGTTTGGAAAACATTCTTCGCAGAGTAACAATGAAAGAGCTTGCAAGCCAGTAATAGCTAAGAACATTGTTAGCACCCGGTTAGGGCTGGAAATAAACATTTGGAGCAAGTAAAGCAATGAAAAAAAAACCTACGAAGATAGGGTTTGGAAAACATTCTTTGCAGAGAGTAACAATGAAAAAGCTTACAAGCCAGTAACAGCTGGGAACATTATTAGCACCTGGTTAGGGCTGGGGAAAAAAACTTATTCAGAGCAAGTTAGAGCAATGACAAAACCCTGAAAAGACTTAGGGCTTGGAAAACATTCTTCGCCGAGAGAAACAAAGAAAGAGCCTGCAAAGTAAGAGCTGGAAAGATCGTTAGCAGCTAGTTAGTGCTGGGAAAATAAAGCTACATTCAGAGTATAATGCACCCAAATTATCAGCCTCTTTTAGGGAGGAAAAAGGTGCGTTTTATACTTCAAAAAATACAATATATAAAAATAATAGAAAGAACTCACAAAGTTTGGAACAAATCTTGGTGTCCATATGTATTCTGTGACATAAACTTTTGGTTTAATGCAAAAATATAACCTATCTAAAGCAGAAAATTCAACTCATGCTTTTAGATCACAAGAAACTGAAATACCGAAATGCTATTTTATATATGACTCCATGTACTTTGAAATAACTTCAGTGAGGATGCGAACCCCTAGAGTTTTCCATGATGTTGTACCAGGGGCGGATTACTATTACCACTACTACCAGTGCTCTGCACACTCTGCTTCGGCTGTCTTGGATGTGTGCGCATGCTATGTGCAAAAAATATGAAAAATTGAAACAAAAGATGGCGGCACCCATAGCACTGGCACTGGAGTGGTTGTGCACAAATTGCACAATCTGGCAGCCGTAACAGGTGCGCAGTCTCCTTCCACACTGATAGCAACCCACTACTGTGTCGTACCCTCTTCAAGAGTTGACAGCTATGCCTCTGAAGAACTATTGCCTGATAAAAGAAATAATACAAAATAACTCTCCCAAAACAGTACTTACTATTGCAATTGTCCATAATGAGTCTTTTATAAACAAAAGGAGGGAGAGATAAGATTAGGGGTTTGGGAAGTTCCAGCCAATCCAGATTTTGTTGATATTGTTACAGTTAACTGTAATATAAGTTTATTGTATAAGCTTCCTAGATTTCAACTCTCATAACACTCAATGGTATCATGAAAAAGTTTGTGGAACATGCAATAGTGGTTCACTAAACAGGTAGCCTGAAGTGATCTTAGAAGCAGATGTCTTAGAAGAACTTGAACGATTAAAGATAAATAAGGCAATGGGTCCAGATGGCATCCACCCCAGAGTTCTTAAAGAACTCAGATCTGTCATTGCTACCCCCCCTGACTGATTTGTTTAACCAATCCTTGTTAACAGGAGAAGTTCCTGAGGATTGGAGAATGGCCAGTGTTGTGCCTATCCACAAGAAGGGCAGTAGAGAAGAAGCTGGTAACTACAGGCCAGTTAGCTTGACATCAGTGGTAGTTAAAATGATGGAGACTCTACTCAAAAAGAGGATAAATCAGCACCTAAAAAACAATAACTTATTGGACCCAAATCAGCATGGCTTTACTGAAGGCAAATCATGTCAGACTAATCTCATTGATTTCTTTGACTATGTCACAAAGGTGTTGGATGAAGGTGGTGCCATGGATATTGCCTACCTGGACTTCAGCAAAGCCTTTGATACGGTTCCACATAAAGAGCTGATAGATAAATTACTGAAGATTGGACTTAATCCCTGGATAGTTCAATGGATTTGCAGCTGGCTGAAGCGTAGACATCAGAGAGTTATTGTTAACGGCGAGTATTCTGAGCAGAGTCAGGTTACAAGTGGTGTGCCACAAGGGTCTGTTCTGGGTCCTATTCTTTTTAATATGTTTGTGAGTGACATAGGGGAAGGTTTGGTAGGGAAGGTTTGCCTATTTGCCGATGACTCTAAAGTGTGCAATAGGGTTGATATTCCTGGAGGCGTCTGTAATATGGTAAATGATTTAGCTTTACTAGATAAATGGTCAAAGCAATGGAAACTGCAGTTTAATGTTTCCAAATGTAAAATAATGCACTTGGGGAAAAGGAATCCTCAATCTGAGTACAGTGATCCCTCGATTATCGCGAGGGTTCTGTTCCAAGACCCCTCGCGCTAATCGATTTTTTGCGATGTAGGGTTGCGGAAGTGAAAACACCATCTGCACATGCGTGCCCTTTTTTCCATGGCCGCGCATGCGCAGATGGTGGAGTTTGCGTGGGTGGCGGGTAAACCCCGATCTTCATCTGCTCGCTGCTGCTGCGGCCGCCCAGCAGCTGATCTGCTCGGCGGCAGCAGCGAGGAGCTGAATCGGGCTTTCCCCTTTGAGTGGGCGGTGGGGAAACCCCGATCTTCGTCTGCTCGCTGCTGCTGCGGCCGGCCAGCAGCTGATCTGCTCGGCAGCGCAGCAGCAGCGAGCAGACGAAGATCGGGGTTTCCCCGCCGCCCACGCAAAGGGGAAAGTCCAGCTCCTCGCTGATGCCCCCGCTCGCCCGCCCGCCCGCCGCCCGCTGCCCGCCAGCAAGAGGGGGAGAGATAGAGAAAGAGAGAGAAGGAAAGAAAGAGATGAGAGAGGGAGGAAGAGAATGTGAGAGAGGAAGAACCAAGATAGAGAAAGAGAGAGAGAAAGAAAGATGAGAAAGGAAGGAAGAGAGTGACGTCATTGGGTGGGAAAAATCACGATATAGCGTTTCGCGAAGATCAAGATCGCGAAAATCAAGGGATCACTGTATTGTATTGGCAGTTCTGTGTTAGCAAATACTTCAGAAGAAAAGGATTTAGGGGTAGTGATTTCTGACAGTCTCAAAATGGGTGAACAGTGCAGTCAGGCGGTAGGGAAAGCAAGCAGGATGCTTGGCTGCATAGCTAGAGGTATAACAAGCAGGAAGAGGGAGATTATGATCCCGCTATATAGAATGCTGGTGAGACCACATTTGGAATACTGTGTTCAGTTCTGGAGACCTCACCTACAAAAAGATATTGACAAAATTGAACGGGTCCAAAGACGGGCTACAAGAATGGTGGAAGGTCTTAAGCATAAAACTTATCAGGAAAGACTTAATTAACTCAATATGTATAGTCTGGAGGACAGAAGGAAAAGGGGGGACATGATCGAAACATTTAAATATGTTAATGGGTTACATAAGGTCCAGGAGGGAAGTGTTTTTAATAGGAAAGTGAACACAAGAACAAGGGGACACAATCTGAAGTTAGTTGGGGGAAAGATCAAAAGCAACATGAGAAAATATTATTTTACTGAAAGAGTAGTAGATCCTTGGAACAAACTTCCAGCAGATGTGGTAGATAAATCCACAGTAACTGAATTTAAACATGCCTGGGATAAACATATATCCATCCTAAGATAAAATACAGAAAATAGTATAAGGGCAGACTAGATGGACCAGGAGGTCTTTTTCTGCCGTCAGACTTCTATGTTTCTATGTTTCTATATTCACAGACGAGGCTTACCCGAATGAAAATAAATCTTATTTTGGCTTTGCCTAATGTGTGGATCCAAGTCATGTGAGGTTTTAAAGCTAGATACTTGCAATGCAATTATTTTCCTTTATTTCATAGAAATTGAACTAAAACATTGTAAAAAGACTTGTCTGATTGGTATGATCATGCAACTGAATTTTGATCACACAAGTAAGTGCAAAGATTAGCTTTAAGCCACTATTGTTAACTTCAGTGGTTGTAAGACTAAATAGTTGTAAGTCTAAGTCTAAGACTGTATATTTTTAATAACTCTCTTTTTATATGCAAAATACACTTATTCACATGCAGCTAAAAATGTAAGTTTTGATATGTTTTTAAGAAAAGAAATTCTTGACAACTGATCTATCCACATTAACTATGGCTAAAAATTGCCTCTATTAATCTCCAAGCACTGTACGTCACGTGCTAATGCCGCTGTGATATTTATTTTCTCAGTTCAGTGTTTGATTAATCTATTTTTAAAAGTCACTTAATTGACTAAACTACCTTTAATCTGTTGACAGTTAAGGCATAAATGAGATGCTCTTCTGCGTACTGTCAGTGATAAACTGCCACTTCATCATACACATTTATGTAGGTGTGCTCTAATCCCATTCCTTTGTGTGGCTTTGCTTGTTCGCATAGAATTCTGAATTAATGCTTAGAATGCAAGTCTTTGGTTGTCATTTGCATATAATACAATCAAGGCAAATCTGATTACTTATTTCAAAAAGCTGCCAAAAGGGATGCAGTATGCGTGTAGGAATAGTCTCTATATCTGTTTGCTCCAAATGAAGGATGTTAAGAAAGACAGAGGTCGAGGTTCTTTGGTTCAACCCACAGCCACTCCGTCTTAGAACTACATTGCCTTAAACACAACCTAAGCTTAGCCCATAAAATCATCTGCTACAATGTCCTTCCTGTCAACGACTGCTTCAGCTTCAACCACAACAACACATCATCACACAACAGATACAAACTTAAAGTAAACCACTCTAAACTCGACTGCAGGAAATACAAGTAGTTGCTACATGGAACTCACTACCAGACTCTGTAGTATCATCTCCTAACCCCCAAAAACTTACCCTTAGACTATCCACTGTTGACCTCTCCCGATTCCTAAGAGGTCAGGAAGGGGCCTGCATTAATGCATCAGAGTGCCTTTCATCCCTTGTCCTAACGTTTTTCTTTTACTAATATCATGTGTATAAGTATTATTATATATTTGTATACCACCAGTCCGTACTTGACAAAACAAACAAACAAACAAACAAACAAACAAGCAAACAAACAAACAAACAAATAATATATTTGTGCAATTCTGAGGAACTTAGCTGGAGACTTCTCCACTGATCACAGAAGATAAAATATATTGTAATCCCTTTCTCCAAGTATTTTCCTCTTAGATTTATTGATTAAATAGAGCAATGAAAATTTTTTGGTTACAACTTAGCTTTTCTACCACAAGGGCTTCATTGTAATTAATTATCTGACCTTTCAATGCTAACATCAGAATTTATTTATTTATTTTTACTATGTGATTATGCATTGCTTCATGACTTTATAATATCTATGGTATTTCAACATAATTTAATTTTTGTAATTGATTGATTGGATTTTATTGGTTGACTATATTTGTGATATATAAATATATACAATTTTAAAAGCTAGGAATATTTCAAAGCATTTAAATTCAAAATCTACTTAAGTCACAATTCAGGGTCAGATGGCATCAGATTCTTTTTCAGGTACAGAAAGATATTTCAATCCCCTCCCCATTATTTTGTATAATTTATTCTAAACTGAGAAAGAATTGAGGCACTTAAAAGCAAGAAAGCTTGCATCCCCCTCTCCACAAATGACTACATAAACAGATGGGCAAGGAAGATTTCATTAGTTGCATAACTCAACCAAGATATGTCTTAGCTGAAATTGCCTATTTAATTTTTTACTTTAAAAAACATTTATAGTTAACAATTTAGAGATACACGCTCTTTTTGCTGAAATACTGTTTGGTTGTTTAATGATGACAATTTAAGCAGAATAATCAAGTTTATTAGTATAGCTTAAAAGCTTCTGTTGTGAATCTCTGGCAACAAGTCTAATGCTGGGAAATGAAGAAGGAAAAAGAAGAAAAGGACAAACAGCAGCATGGAGCCGTATACTCCATTATATCAGTGATAGGTCAACTGTTAATAGAACGTCATGGAGGTGGAGCAGTGGGTAGAGTGCAGTACTGCAGGCCACTAAAACTGACTACTAGATCTACAGGTCAGCGGTTCAAATCTCATCACTGGCTCAAGGTTGACTCAGCCTTCCACCCTTCCGAGGTGGGTAAACTGAGGACATGGATTGTGGGGGCTCTGTTAAAAAGTGCTATTGCTAACATGTTGTAAGCCGCCCTGCGTCTAAGGAGAAGGGTGGCATAAAAAAATCGAATAAAATAAATAAAATAAAATAAAATTGTTGTACATACTCCTGGTCAGTTGGAGGATGATGAAGAACTTGAGGACTCGGATACAGATAGTGTTTATGAATGGGCCCGGGGTTACAGGTAGTAGAACAGGTGGGAGGCCAGCCACAGGATGTTGCTATGAGTCCAGAATCTAGCGAGGAAGAATCAGAGGTTCGCTGGGTCAATCCTAAATTCAGAAGGGTCCAAAAACGTAAGGAACAGGTGTTTGGAAGAAGATATTAAGGGGAGGAATGGGTTAAATACTGGAGTGATATATTTGGTACGTCAGTGGGTCAGTGGAGAAGAAGGGTGGAGTTTCAATGTTGTAGGGATAAAATGAAAGGTGTTTCTGTTCAGCTCCCAAGCAAGCAAATGCATTCTGTGTTATTTTACAGTCATTTCTGCTGTTTTTGAATCATGCTCTGAGTACATAAATCTTGTTAAATGGAGGAGGCTGGGAGGAATGCATGAGGAATGCAATTAAGAAAGATAACAGGAGAAAGAGGAATGTGCTAGTATGAACTGTATTTTGAATACGGAAGGGAAGAGAATAAAGATGGAGTTTCTTTGTTTATGAAATACTGCATTTAGTAAGAGTTATTTGTAATAGCTAAAGTTCTACCAGAAACCAGAACTAAAATAAATAAAATAAATAAAATAATAAAATAAAATAAAATAAAATAAAATAAAATAAAATAAAATAAAATAAAATAAAATAAAATAAAATAAAATAAAATAAAATAAAATAAAATAAAATAAAATAAAATAATAAAATAAAATAAAATAAAATAAAATAAAATAAAATAAAATAAAATAAAATAAAATAAAATAAAATAAAATAAAATAAAATAAAATAAAATAAAATAAAATAAAATAAAATAAAATAAAATAAAATAAAATAAAATAAAATAAAATAAAATAAAATAAAATAAAATAAAATAATAAAATAAATAATATATAATAAAATACTATCATTAAGTGTTGTACCTATGATTCTTGATGAATGTATCCTTTCTTTTATGTACACTGAGAGCAAATGCACCAAGACAAATTCCTTGTGTGTCCAATCACACTTGGCCAATTAAATTCTATTCTATTCTATTCTATTTTATTTATATATTTTTTTCAGTGGAGCAAGAAGAGTGTAGCCACTGTGTATCTCTCTGTGCAGGATTTTCAGGTACACAGAGACAAGAACAGGCTGAGAATCCACTGATATTGAGGATTGCCAGCCGAAAGGTAACGTGCAAGGGAAACTTGAGGGTGACAATACCAACTGAGTGGAAAGAATATTGGAAGGAAAACAAGATATACAGTAAGTTGCCAGGACATGGCATGTGTTCTAGCACGCCCAGAGCCAATAGCCATACTGACTTAATAGCATTAGATATGCCCGGCCGGCGGCTTAAACTGCTGGCCGAAATTACCTCCGGAGCCTGGGAGACGCTGCCGGCAGCTCTTTTGAGCTCCGGACTTCCGGGTTCCTCTGGAACCCGAAAGTTTGGCTTTTGGCAGCGCGCCAAGGTGGCGCGCTGCCTGCTGGTTGGGGGAGGTCCTAGATCGCCCTATTTAAGGGCGATTCGGACAGGACCTCCCCCTTGCCTCGGCTTTCCTGAAGCAAACACCCGCCCACCCTCCGCTATCAACAGTGTGTCCTAAGGAGGTCGCCTCAGGGCCGAATAGTAATTTTTTGCAGCCTCCCCTTTAGAGGCGGCCGTTTTTTCGCCTATTCCACACTGACGGTGCAGACTGGATTGGTTAGGGGGTGCGGTGCACTTAGATATCAGTATAGGCCTCCCTCTGGTCATTGGGGTTTGGCATGTTAGGGGCGGAAATGGGCAATTAGAAGCAACTGCGCATGCTCCTTTGGGCATCCTTCAAAGGGTGATGGACCGCCTCTCTCCAGGAACTAGAGGTTGGAACAACGTTGGGGATTGGAGAGTGGATGTCCATGGGAATCACCGGATCCAATTTCTCACGGGGATTGGAGGGTGAACTCCTCCCACACGATGAAGGGGCATGGCTTGGATCCAGGTGAAGGTGTCTACCTTCACCTGGTTCAGCAAGGAGTTTTTGCCCAATGTTGCCAAGGAATTTTCTGGTAGGAATTTCCGCCCCGTTAGTTTTGGCCTCTGCAGGTCCTTAGTTCGTTCTGAATTTAAATATTTAAATTGACGTATTCAAATTTATTTAAATTTATGTTAATTCAATAAATGACCTGTATTTAATCCACAACATGTCTCAGAATCGTTATTCCGCTTCCGGGGGTAATATATATTTTATTTGTACAGATGCAGCACCTGGTAAATTTTTAACATGAATATCAGTTCCCTAACATGTAATTCTTTTAAAGTGACCATATTTGCCCAGCAAAAATCTGAATTATCATCAGATGGCAGCAAAGAAATGGATAAAAGTCTGCCCCTCTACTACCATCTAGTGCAGTTATGCTGGACCTTTTTATCCTTGGGTGCCAAAAGAGCTTGTGCACTCACTATTTCACATGCACGAGTGCCCACACCCATAATCCAATGCCTGGGGAGGGCAAAAACAGCCTGTTCCCCAAGTTCTGGTAGGCCCAGTAGGCTCATGTTTCGCCCTCCCCAGGCTCCAAAGGTTTCCCTGGAGCCAGGGGAGGATAAAAATGTCCTCCCCCATCCCCCGGAGGCTCTTTGAAAGCCAAAAATGCCCTCTCAGAGCCTCTGTGTGAGCCAAAGATCAGCTGGTTGGCACACATATGCATGTTGGAGCTGAGCTAAGGCAATAACTCACGTGCCAGCAGATATAGCTCCGTGGCACCCGTGCCATAGGTTTGCCATCACTGATCTAGTGGCTGTCTAAATTTTTAAACCTGATATCTGGAAGTTCATCACTCAAATTTTATCTAGCCATCCATCCACTGTCATTTTTTTTAAAAAAAACCCTACAGTAGTATTTCACCAACCCTTGTATTGTCTCCTCTTTAAACTGAAATTTAAAATAAATCCCAACGTATAGGCTGAATGTGGAAAAATCTGAACTTTGCAGGCAAGGTTGAAGCTTTAAATTATTTCTTTAAGCAGTTTCTATTGCCACCAAAAGCAAGCTTCTATACTGTGGGACTGAAGATTACAGTTGAGAACTATTGGATCTGATACAGTTTTCTATCAGTGCCTGTTACATGCAGACACTGCAATAATAAAGAAGGAAAAAAAACTTACAGTATAGAATAGAATACAATTGATTTACTAATCAACCATCTGGATGCATTGACATCAAATCAAATCCACAATTCTGCAGGAGAATATGGGGCTGTCACAAAATGCTACATAGATATGCCTGTAATTTACCTTCTCACTTTTCTTTCCTGTTTACCCAGGTATTTTTTGTTCCCTGTACAGATTTGCTGTAAAAGCCTCTGGAAAAAAAAAAGTGGCAACACTCTCCAAATTTGTCACTCATTTAAATTGCTTTAAATGTGGGGATTATGATCTGCAGTTGGAAGAAAATGAATCAGTCACTTCATGAAAAACAATTGACAGAAACAGTCACTCTACTTTATATTTTTAAAGGCTCTTTGGTTACAGCTTCCTTGCAGTTGTCAGGAGCTTTTTCCTTCTGCCAGGGAAGAAGCCTTGAGAACCTCAAAGCCTGGTAGTACACATTTTTCTTTCAAAAGGAGATGTGTCAGTTAAATAATTCATTCCATATTCCTTCCCCTTATGAAATAGAAGCCTGAACCTAACAGAGTGGGATCGGCTGACATCTTTTCAGAAAATGCTTTAAAAATCCTTATTTCTTAAAACTAATACAGTTCCCTTCCCTTCAAATCAAGTTGGAAATCACACTTTCCTAAAGGATCTGATCTACTTGATTTACACTCAAAGGCAAATGATCTCTTAAATAGGTTGGAAATACAACCCTGAGGCAGTCTGGACTATCAGATCTTCCATGAGAGATTGTTCAGAACTCTCTTTGGCTTCACTTTTAATGAAAGAGAGTTAGACCAGGAAGACTCAGGCGATTATTGATTGATTGATTGGATTTGTATGCCGCCCCTCTTCGCAGACTCGGGGCGACTAACAACAATGGTAAAAAACAACATGTAACAATCCAATTTAATAAAACAACTAAAATCCCTTATTATAAAAACCAAACATACACACAAACATACCATACATAACTTGTAATGGCCTAGGCGACAAAGGTGGGTCTTGAGTAATTTGTGAAAGACAAGGAGGGTGGGGGCCATTCTAATCTCTGGGGGAAGTTGATTCCAGAGGGCCGGGGCCGCCACAGAGAAGTACAGAGCAAAATGTTACTATTTGATAGGGATGAGCTTCGAGGGGTATACCTCAGAGGTGGGCTCAGGGGTGGGTCACTGCCCGGACGGGGAGGGGGGAACGCAGTGGGGTAGCAAAAATGGAGCTCTACCCCAGAGCACCCAATTTGCACTGAAAGATGTTGAAAGAAAATGCAGGACGTCCTGCATAAGCCACGCCCACAGTGTAGTAGTAAAAAAATTGGTAGCCCTTCACTGGGTGGGCTCCTACCTGTTCTAACCGGTTCTTTAGAACTGTTATTAACTCATTGGTGATGTCACAGAGCTGGTTCTGTCAGTGTCTCTGTGGGTGCCGCCATCTTGGATTTTGCTTCTACACATGTGTAGAAACATTTTTTTTATTGCTGCGGGTGCACATGTGCAAAACATGTGTCCACAGTGTGACCCTGAGCAAACCAGAAGCAAAATGATCCAGAATCCATCCCGGGGCTACGCAGGCTTGGGGCTTCCTTTTCACCCCGACGACGAGCAGGCAAACACCCGCCCGCCCTCCCTGTCTTTCAGTGTGCTACTGTGGGTCGCCCTTAGGGGCCGAATAGGAATTTTTGGTGGTCTTGGTATTTTCTGTGACCGTTTTTCCACCTATTCCAAACTGTGGTGAAGGATGGATGGTTAGGGGGTGCTTCGCTCCCTGATTAGTTTTAATTGGCTTACCTTTGGTCATTGGGTTGGCAGGTTAGGGGCGGAAATTGGGTGGTGTTTAGCAACTGCGTGTTCTCCGTTGGGCATCTTTGGGGATGATTGGCAGACTCTCTCCAAGGGCTCATGGTGCCTTTAAATCGATCTGAGCAATTGGGGAGAACCTGCCTTTGGGTCTCGCCCATTTCTATCCCCTTTCAGGGGTTAGACGGCAAGACCTCCCACATGCATTCACATGGCTGGGATCCAGGTGAGGGCATGGCTCCTTCACCTGGATCAGCATGGAGCTACGCCCATATGTTGCCCCGGAAGTTTTTCTGATGTCATTTCCGCCCCGGAAGTAATTCAGTTGACCCTGCGGGTCCTTGTTAGGTTGAATTAAATTTATGATAATTTAATTAATAAAAATGACCCAGTTTTAAATCCAGCTCTGTGTCCGCGTTGTTACTCCGCCTCTGCTGCAATGCTTTTACCTTCTCACCAAAAGGAGTCCTTATTTTTCTACTTGCATTTTTACAACTGCTAGGTTGGCAGAAGCTGGGATAAGTAATGGGAGCTCACTCCATTATGCGGCGCTAGGGATTCGAACCGCCAAACTGCCGACTTTCTGATCAATATGCTTGGTCTTAGCTTCTGATCCCTGGCTTCCCTATATGTTAGCCAGTTACAAATAATCAAAAAACAAATCAATGCACTGTTTCAAAAATGGTTTATTTGGTTTTAATGATCAACATCTGGAGATAGGTTCTCAAGATCTATGAAAATTCTCAAAGAGCTCCCTCCCTCCCTCCCTCTCTTTAATCAATTTGTGAATAGAACCAAGAAAAACTGATCTATCCAATTAAGCAAAAAATTGTATCCTGAGCTTTTAAATTCTGGATTTGAATCTATGTTATGTGATGCTTTTGATGCCAGTTAGAATTATCATCTTTTATTCCCTTCTTCCCCATTCCCCCTTTTTCCCTATTGTTAAAAGCTGACAAGTGTGGCTTGTTTCCCACTGAAAATACTTACTTAATTTGGCTGGTGCAAATGAGTGAGAATTACTTTTTCTTTTTCCCCCCTATTAAGAAACGAGGTGCTTAATACATATGTAAAACTTTCTTAATAGAAAAACATTTTTAAAATGTGAAAATTAGTGAAATTGGCATTTTTAGTTTTGCATCTTAATCACTCTCTGTGCGCAACAGTTTTCTAAACTTATTTATTATCTAAATATAAACTTGGAAGAATCTCTCAAATAGAAATACAACATATCTCATCATAGTTTGTTATGCCCAGGTGAAATTTCTTCCTGCTGCAATGTGTCTGTTGTTGGACCCAACACTTAATGTCTGTTACTTAGTTATTAGTGAAAAACTTCAAGACTTCTTTATGCTTTAAAAAAACTTTTAAAAACTAGATTGCAATAGACAACCCTTTAAATATAGAACACCTTCACATAGAGGATTATAGTCTGGCAGCCTTTCAGTGAAAGCTGAAGGATTCTCCTCTAAAGTAGAATGCAGAGCCATCCAAATTTCAGTAATATATATGATTCACAAATCATATTATGTACAGACATTTCATATCAACTGTCATTACTTCAAAGGCAATGGCTTTTCTATATAAGCACTTTACACATTCACCTGGGAATTATTATGTGCTAAGAGTGTCAGTTGCAGGTACAATGTAAGACTTAACACTAAGTTCATCCTGCCAACTGGTTATCTTTTGTGTAAAGCAGAGGTGAATATTTTAAAGAACTCTACATTAACGGGGCCAGCTCTAGACATTTTTGTGCTAAAATGGACAAGACAGCAACCATCCATTTCTAAAGATGGGAATCGTCTGGATTAGTTGAATCCTGCTGTTGCATTTTATTTAATGTGGATGAATATCTTGGATCATTTCTTCTGTGATCAAATGCTTAATTTTGGAACATAAGATAGTTGTCATATCATGCACCATATGCATGACATGGTAACTGCCTTATGTTCCAAACTACATGCATTTCTGTTTTTTACTGCAATATTAGCAATACCCAGCAGTGGGCTACAAGCCAGAATGGTAAATTGTGATTGCCGCTGAGGCTTGTAAGTGCTTGCTGGGCCAGCGCGATTTTGCTGCTGCACCTATGGAGGTAGCAAAATTGCGCACGGTGCCACAGGTGCGCCCATGTTTCAACATGTGCAGAAGCTAAGCAACCTCGCTGAAACATGGGCGCGCCTGGGGTTCCATGTGTGATTTTGCTACCTCCACAGGTGCAACAACAAAATCTCACTCGCCCTGCAAGCACTTACGAGCTGCCGGCGGCGAGCACAATTTAGCATTCCAGCTCGTAGCCCATCACTGGCAATACCATAGCAATAGCATTTAAGACTTCTATATCTCTTCACAATGCTTTAAGCCTTTTACAGAGTCACTAACAATCTGGATCTTCATTTTAATAACCTCGAATGGATGGAAGGTTAAGTCAACCTTGACCTGGTCAGGATTCAAGGAATTGAACTCCTGGAAGTATGAGCAGAGTTAGAGTGCAATATTGAATTCTAACCACTGCACCACTATGGTTCTAATATTCTCCACAGAAAGGCCTGCAGAATTCAGGAAGGACTGATGGGTTTTGGGGCCCTGAAGAGATCTTTAACTCTCATTATATTACTCCATATGTCAAGAAGCATACCTGCCAGTAGACCAACCATTTTGGTAAATGAGTAAAATTCCACTGGTTTTTTTCCATTTTGTTTTTGTTTTTTGCTTATCTGTGTAACCTTCAGCCCATGGAAAACTGACAAAGCTATGGCAGGAAAGGGATGAAGGACAATGCTATTTGTTAGGTTGCTATCCTGGTTTCTTTGGGCAGGAGTTTGCTCAGAAAGCTTTAAAGCTAAGCCCTGCTGTGCCTTCTAAAAAATGGTGGCTGCAAGTTGACAAGTTGTCTGGAAAGCAGTAATCCCTGAAAGACATCCACAAGTGGAGCACTACATCCAAAGTGCTCAAGGAGATTAAAAACAGTGGGACAAAGAGGAGGGAAGCTGCTGAGTACTTAATGGCACTGGAAACAGCTGATGTCATACATACAAAGAAAGCTACAGTTCATGACTTTTCCTGGCCCACATTTCCCTGAAGGATCAAGTGAAAAGTGACAGAAAATTGAGCTACTTCTGTTCGCAGTTTCTCATTGGTAAATGGAAGTTTAAAATACTTCATGAAAAATAATGTATATGTTTGCGTGAAGTTACAATCATGATGGATTTTTTATTATTATTATTATTAGTTCCAACTGAGGAAAACATGACTGATTGCAGCTAACGGCAGCCTATAAAAAATACTTAGGTTAATTGGAGCCAACGAGGCAGAGATTCTTAAAAGGGTTATTTTGCAACAGCGTGTGTGCTCACGTGTGCATCTGCCGCATGTTTATTGCTAATTTTCCTACTTGTTCAAGTCTCAAAAACAAAAAAAGGAGAGAAGCAAATGAGGAAGGTAGCAATTATACAGTTTTGAAGCATAGATGCACTTGAGTTGCAGCAGAATTGTTTTACTTAAGTACATGATTATATTCTACCTTTTAAAAAAGTTATCTCCGAGCCAGAAAATCTACTTTTTGAAAATAGTTCTTGGTACTTTTTTCTCAGTTGAAGTTTATGACAGAATTCTCTGTGTGGAATGAAGGACACATAACTCTTGGATAAGGTGACCAGACGTCTCAAATTTCACGGCACAGTCCTGCTTTTTGCCTATTTGTCCCACGTCCTGCTGGGTTTTTAAAAAGTCCCGCTTTTTAAAAACATCACGTTTCCATCAACCCCCACCCCAATCTCCTGCCTCCAGGGGCATCCCCAGGGCCACGCCAGGGGCTATCGGGCGGCCTCACAACATTCCTCAGCTGCAGAGAACTGAGAAAAATATTCCCTCATTGCATCTTGTGGGACGGAGTCTGGCCAGAGATAGATCTCAGCACAGAAGATCTCACCCAGTGGTTTCATGTAGATATTAAATAGCAGGGGGGAGAGAACCGACCCCTGAGGTACTCCACAAGGGAGAAACCTAGAGGTTGACCTCTGACCCCCACTAACACCGACTGCGACCGTCCAGAGAGGTAGGAGGAGAACCACCATAAAACAGTGTCTCTGTCTCCCAAACCCTCCAGCCAGCACAGAAGAATAACATAGTTGATGGTATCAAAAGTCGCTGAGAGGTCAAGAAGCACCAGGATAGAGGATAAACCCCTATCCCGGGCCCGCCAGAGATCACCATCAGCGCGACCAAAGCAGTTTCCATGCTGTAGCTGGGCCTGAATCCAGTCAGGCAGAACACTTTCCAACAAACAATTTGGTTTCAGAAAAAAATTATCCTGCAACCTGCAACTTTTACACTGCAAAAACATATGGACTACCCAAATTGAACAGGGTAAATCAATTGATGCAATCTACATGGACTTTTGCAAAGCCTTTGATTCAGTAGTTCACAACAAACCTCTTATGAAACTAAAATCTTATGGCATCTCAGGACCACTGCACAATTGGATATCAGCATTCCTGTCAAACATACAACAGCTGGTCAAAATAGGTAATGCCATATCTAATCCTGTCCTAGTTAACAGTGGCATTCCCCAAGGCAGTGTCCTAGGAACTACTCTCTTTATACTCTACATAAACGATCTCTGTGACAATATTATAAGCAATTGTGTTCTCTTTGCTGATGATGTTAAGCGATTTAATACCTCTGATAATACTTCTACCCTTCTAAAGGACCTTGACCATGTATCTGAATGGTCCAATAACTGGCAACTCCAAATCTCATTCAACAAATGCTCTGTTCTACACATCAGTAAAAAGAATCCGAATACTAAATACACACTTGGACAAACTGAACTCACAGAAGACCCTCACTCCGTCAAAGACTTTGGAGTACTCATTTCCAATGACCTAAGTGCCAGAGGCCACTGCAACAGCATTGCCAAAAAAGCACTAAGAGTCACAAACTTAATTCTACGCAGCTTCTTCTCTAGAAAGATCGATTTACCAACCAGAGCATACAAAACATTTGTCAGACCAATTCTTGAATACAGCTCACCTATATGGAATCCACACTGCATTAACAGACATTAATACAATAGAATAGAGTCCAGAAATACTTCACAAGAAGAGTCCTCCACTCCTCCTCACTCAACAAATTACCTTATTCCTTCAGACTTCAATTACTATATCTAGAAAATTTACAGCGACGCCACCTCCGAACTGATTTAACTGTTGTTCATAAAATCATACAACAGAATGTATTCCCTGTTAGTGACTACTTCACCTTTAACATCACAAGAGCACACAATAGATACAAACTAAATAGCTCCAAACTAGACTGCAGAAAATACAATTTCAGCAATAGAGTGGTCAACGCCAGGAATTCACTACTGGACTCTGTTGTTTCTCCCTCCAATCCCAAAATCTTCAACCTTACATTATCTACAATAGACCTCTCCCCTTTCCTAAGAGGTCTGTAAGGGGTGTGCATAAGTGCACCTTTTTGCCTACCGTTCTTGTCCTAATGTCTTTTTATCTTTTCTATCTCTACTTTATACTTATATTATGTTAAACATATTACAATGCAATACTATATTTGTATGACAAATAAATAAATAAAAAATGAAAAAAGGATCACAGATGAGTTAAAAATACAATAGAGTAGGGAAATACTTAATACCTGAAGAAAGAGGATGAAAATGTTGTGGAAAGAAAAATAATTAAGAAAAGACTCAGGGTGGAAAGCTAAAGGTAAAGGATCACAAAGATTTATTGATGCAATAATTGTTAAGAGATGCCGAGCTGAAATGGAGAAGACACAATTAAAAAAAAAACTAATAGAGGAAAAATAATCTCATAAAGATTGCTAGAATGACAGATCTTTAACAAGGACACAAGTGAAAGAGAAACTTAACATGGAATGAATAAAAACACTGAAAATAGATACCAAAACGTTTCTGTGACTAATGTTAACTGTGCACTTTTCCTGGAGTTAATATAAATGGAAAAATGGTTCCCAAGAAGAGTTTTATTGGTACAAACTTGATTTATTGTCAACACATCTATTTCCACAGTGGTAAAGCTGCTACTTGTTTGCTGTCACGTTGCTGTCACTTTTATTTATTCATTACATCCAAAAACAGAAAGGAAGAGCTTTGCTAATGAACCAAGGGAGAATTGATTTGTATTTTCTTAGGCCATCAAGATGATATTTGGAAATGTGAAAAAATACATCTGTTCCTGAAAGAAGGAAGGAAGGCAGAGGAAATGTTCCTGCTTTCATTAATATTAGTTATGTATTAAAAAGGCCCAGAAGAAATTCTGGATAGAAGGCACACATCAGTTTACACTTGAATAGTATAAGTAAATAACCGAGGACTTCATACTTTATCCAAAATCTTGGACTAGTAGCTATATTTATTGTGGTTTATGTAGCTGGATATCTCTGGAGGGTGCCAGTTTACATTACATTTCTGCATCAATTTATTCTAAAAACAAACTGCGGAAACAGATCTGTTTTCCTACTCTCTGGCCCAAAGAGAGAGATAGAAAAAGAGAGACTGATTTATCAAGGTGCAAATATTTCAGAGATTACTATTTCATTTATGAGAATATCACAGAGAAAGATTTCATATCTGCATTCTTGAAAGAAACATGCTGCAAAAGCATAACAACCCATTCTAGGAAAGATAACAAGAAACTTCTATCAACTTTGGTAGCTGTATCTCTTAGTAGCCCAAAACTCTGGAGAACTGTTCTCATACTGGAGCTGTTATAAATCATAGTTCTTTTCTCATTTACCTGGAGAGTAATACTGCTGGAGTGGAGCTTATCCTTGAGTATACCTACAATATTTAGACCTGCACCATGAAATATTATTAACGACATTGTGCCAAAAATATCATCTGAACATCTTCAGAATGACACAGCCTTAATATTACAAGCAACTGCTTAACAAGCACAAATGATTTCACCTTAGGCTAGTTTATTAGACTTAACAAATGGGAGATTTAACGGAGATTTAGGATGAGCTCTTAGACCCTTGTATAAGTAGAAAATCAGCAAGCCTTTAAAAAGTGCATTTAAATTTATAAAGGTACATTTAAAGAATATATTTCTGAGGCTTTGTGTGCTCTTGTTCAGCAGAATTTCATATTTTTTAGGGTTTTAGAGATAAAAGCTGGATATTGTAGAATGGGAAACCCTTTCACATTTTTTTATAATCCCTGTACCATTCTGGTATCTAGACTTCAGTTAAGTTTATTGCTCCATAATTGCTATCTTACATCCATTTATGAGAAGTAAACTAAAGCTATCATGTCTATTCTACAAAAATCCAGACAATCATTAGATGGCAGCACAGGCAGAAAGAAAATCATATTTGCTATCATCTGGTAGACAACTGGATTCTAGCAATCCAGACTTGGTATTCCATCCTATGCTTTTTTAAGTAGAAAGATTCAGTTGAACGGGAATAGGGCAGACAAGTCCTTATCACAAAAAATTTGACTTGTGCTTAAAAATACACTTCAAGGGCAAAGCATTACCTTGATGAACCTTTTAAGGTTGAGATAGACTCTTTTCCTTATCGCCTATAGTATATGATAGAAGCACATCATTAAGCAAGAAATTCTTTTTGAGAGATTATTGCTTCTAAATCTCCACCATAGCTTTCTACGATTCACGAGACAATCCATCTTAAAATACACCAGTGATGGCAAACCTATGGCATGGGTGCCACAGGTGGCACGCAGAGCCATATCTGCTGGCACATGAGCCATTGCCCTAGCTCAGCTCTAATGAGTATGTGTGTGCCAGCCAGCTGATTTTTGGCTCACACAATGGCTCTGGAAGGGCATTTTTGAGTTCCAGAGACTCTCCAGGGGGATGTGGGAGGGTGTTTTTACCCTCCTCCAGTTCCAGGGAAGCCTTTGGAGCCTGGGGAAGACAAAACACGAGCCTAGTGGCCCCACCAGAAGTTAGGAAACAGTCTGTTTCTAGCCTCCAGAGAGCCTCCAGAGGGTGGGGGAAGAGGTTTTTGCCCTCCCCAGGCATTGAATTATGGGTGTCAGCAATCAGGCATGTGCGATAGTGCATACACAGGCTCTTTCAGCACCCAAGAGAATAAAAGGCTCACCATCACTGCTACACACAATCTAATGCTCTACAACAGGAGTGTCAAACTCAATTTCTTTCTTTCTTTCTTTCTTTCTTTCTTTCTTTCTTTCTTTCTTTCTTTCTTTCTTTCCTTCCTTCCTTCCCTCCCTCCCTCCTTCCCTCCTTCCCTCCTTCCTTCCTTCCTTCATTTTCTTCCCCCCCTTCCCTCTTCATTCTCCTTTCTTCTTCCTTCTCCCCTTTCAATAACAATGGAGCCCAGGGGGAACTAGCATGCCCCCCCCCCCGAGCTCAATTTTTACTGGCAGAGGGACCATGGGGCTGTCCTTTGCTGTTTCCAGGCCAGTCCCATGGGCCAGATCTGAGCACCCTTCAGGCCGGATCTGACTCTTGGGCCTTGAGTCTGACATCCCTGCTCTACAGCAAAGAAGTGCAGGACGTGAACCTTTAGACATAGATAGATAGATAGATAGATAGATAGATAGATAGATAGATAGATAGATAGATAGATAGATAGATAGATAGATGCAGTGGATGGGTTCCTCCTGGTTCAGACCAGATCGCTCAATCTGTTAGTGACCCACTGGTGATATAATTTTTGGCATCATGAATCTGGTTCTGTCCATGTGCCCAACTATCTTTTTTTGGAATTTTCTGTGACTTTTTTCATTATTTGTATGGCTTCTCAACATCCTCTGCTGTGAAAAAAAAGCCCTCCTTTATTTCTTCATCCGAAGTATATCTGAGCAGCTCCTCAGCTATGTTTTGGCCTGAAACCACTTTCTGAGCATGCACAGAAGTGAAATCGAATGAAGGGATGCGCGAAATATTGCGATGTGCACCAGTAGTGAAGATAAGTGGAACCCAGATAGATAGATAGATAGATAGATAGATAGATAGATAGACAGACAGACAGACAGACAGACAGACAGACAGACAGACAGACAGACAGACAGACAGACAGACACACACACACACCGTAATTATAGTATACAGTATACATAACTATATATAAGTTTCAAGATCAATCCAATGAGTTTTATAGCTAAGCATTAAAAGTTTATTTTTCCTAGTCTTAAATCAGATTTTGCCAGTCCAGTAGACTTCAACTGTCTTTTAATTGCAACTCCTTCTGTTTCATTTTAGCAATAGAATAACTGGGGAGGGGTAAAAAATTGAGAACATTTATGTTTTCCTTTCAGCACAAAAACATCTACCAAACTGTAGGGCTTTTGAGGGAAAGGAAATTATCTTGCTATCTTTGATGTTTCATTCTTAAAGAAACACTTGACAGTGATTGACATGTGAAAGAAAAAAATATTTCATGATTTATGATGCTTAAATGTTAAATGATGACATTTTTGGCATCTGATACCACAGAAGGTATTTTTGGTGCATCCCTCACTCTACTAATTATGTTATGTGTGGATATTTTATATCTACTTTTTTATAAATTTTCTGCATTCTTCCTTAAAGTCAGTGTAATACTGGAAGATATATAACAGTAAATCCAAACCAGAACTTCTTTGCATAACCATAATGCTAACAGAGAGATAGCTTTTCACAAGATGTAAATTTAGAAATAGATAAAATTGTAATTGTAATAGAATTGTAATTGCAATTGCACTAGTGAATGAAATGTAGGAATTGAAAAGATTTTCAGAAAGCATTTTATACAAGAGTGATTTTTACTCTGTTCAGTAAAAGAAAACTGCCCACAAATTTATTTTTGCAAATTATATGGACTAAGGAAACGCTGCAGTTGACTTGGCAAGATTTTAGAAATAGTTTGTCACTGCCTGCTTCCTGGGGCTGACACAGAATGACCATCTCAAAATCACCCATGAAAATACAATGGGACCAGAATTCATGGCCTCACACTTTCTAGCCTGGTACCTTAACCATTACAACAAACTGCCTCTCAAACTAATGCACGACCGGCGGCTTAAACCGCCAGCTGAAATTGCCCCCGGAGCAGGGGGACGCTGACGGCAGCTCTGCAGAGCTCCAAATTTCCGGGTTCCTTGGAACCCGGAAATTCGGCTTTTGGCAGCGCCCCAGGGTGGCGCGCCTCCTGGTGGTCATAGGGGGAGGTCCTAGATCACCCTATTTAAGGGCAATCCGAACAGGACCTCCTCCTTGGTTAGTGGGCTCACGAAGCGAACACCCGCCCACCCTCCACTATTAACAGTGTGTCCTAAGGAGGTCGCCTCGGGGCCGAATAGGAATTTTTTGCGGCCTCCCCTTTAGAGGCGTCCGTCTTTTCACCTATTCCACACTGACGGTACGGACTGGATTGGTTAGGGGGTGCGGCGCACTTAGCTGTCAGTATAGGCCTCCCTTTGGTCACTGGGGTTTGGCAGGTTAGGGGCAGAAATGGGCAATTAGAAGCCACTGTGCATGCTCCTTTGGGCATCCTTTAAAGAGTGATGGACCGCCTCTCTCCAGGAACTAGAGGTTGGAACAACTTCGGGGATTGGAGAGAGGATGTCCATGGGAATCACTGGATACAATTTCCCATGGGGATTGGAGGGTGAACTCCTCCCACATGACCAAGGGGCATTGCTTGGATCCAGGTGAAGGTGGCTACCTTCACCTGGTTCAGCAAGGAGTTTTTGCCCAATGTTGCCAAGGAAGTTTCTGGTAGGAATTTCCGCCCCATTAGTTTTGGCCTCTGCAGGTCCTTAGTTAAGTTTTGAATTTAAATATTTAAATTTACGTATTCAAATTTATTTAAATTTATGTTGATTTAATAAAATGACCCTTATTTAATCCACAATACGTCTCAGCGTCTTTACTCCGCTTCCGGGGCAAATGCATTTTCTCATTCCTTCCTCAATCTTTATTTAAGAAAACAATTAGTTTTAATCCATCTGTTAGTAGATTCAGTAGAAGTAGAAAACCTTCAAACTTATTTTGCCTGGCTGTTAAATGTGTATGATTTTGCTTAATGCATATTAAACGTTTCTATTCCACATTTTATCAGATTGCAGGAAGCTGTAGAAAAGCATAGATGGTAAATTATACACATAATACAGTATAGTGACAAAATAAGTCCAAATAGACAGGGTGAGAAAAACTCATTATAGAACAAATCACTACTTTCAAAAACCTGCTGGGATTATTCTAATCAGAGGGTTAGACAAAGGATGATGGGCAAAAATAAATCCAACTGCTGCTTTGGTGGGATAGAAGGGAATAACTTTTTGGTTAAATGATGGGAAGATTCCATGGCACCTTTAGCTTCAGCAGTGAGGATGAAGGACTCAGGAGGAGCTGGGAAGTATAATAAAATGAGAATTTGCAATAGTGAGAAACTTCCCACCCTAATGCTCTGGAAGAGGTGTTTTCTCTGTATCTAAAGTTGAACTGCAAGTCAATCAGCTGAATTGCACAGATGCTCCCTGTTGTGGTTAGCTCTGGCCCAGCTCCTGCCCCAAGGACTGTGGATGTGGGGGAGACATCCACATGCTGCAGGCCTGTTTTGCCCCCGGTGGAATCTGCTGATGAAGGCTCTTCTGACCAAGAAGACATGAGTGACAGGGAAGAGGAGAGTGTGGCAGACAGCTCAGAAGGAGATCAATTATCTAGCTCCTCCTTGGATTCAGAACAAGAGTTAATGATACAGCCACGCATGCGGAGAGCGATGCAACAAAAACTGAGAGATTATTATCAAAGAAAATGAGGCCACCTGTGGTTGGGTGGGGCTGTGGTAATTAGTGAGGCTACTATAAATAGCAGCCTGTGGGTTTGGCCATTGTGGAGGATTATCTGATCTTTGTGTTTCATGACTGCTTTACTGACTTTGACCTTTTGTGTGCTGACTTTCCCCCACTTGGAAACTAAACCAGAGCAAAGTGTGTTTCACTTTGTGAAAGAAGAAGGACTGTGAATTGCCTCACAGCTGCAATCTAAGTATCACAGAACTGATAAGGGACTTGTACAAATTATCAGTTTGTTTGGAGACCAGTGCTCTTTGCTATACCAAAAGAGGGCTTAGGTTAAGTGAATTTTCATTATAAAGAACATTGTTTTGAATTTTCAAACATGTGTGTGTCTGAAATTTGTACCTGTGAATTTTTGGGAGGAGTCTACCAGAGAGCCCGACAGAACACTCCCAAAACTGGCCGAACCACAGGAACATAACTGTATTCTCACTGACAGGACAGTAAAACTCTTGCCTGAGGAGAATATGTTGAGAAGAGCAATAATATTTCTCTTAAGGGGCCAGTCAGATGGGTCTGTAAAATACTGATCTAGGAAAGGCTATTTTACGGGGGATATGTGGAATATTTCACAATGCTTTCAATTTTTAAATCTAGTATGGAATATAACCATGAAGAGATGAAATGGCATGTGTTATAGACAAGTAATTAATTACAACTAGGAAAGATTAAAATAAATAATTTTTAGTATGGATGAAAGACAACGGAAGTGATTGAACAAAATGAATAATGGTAAAAATAGGCTTCTCCCTTCTCCCTCCCCCTCTCCCTCTATCTCCCTCTCTACTGTCCAGACCCAGGGGGGGAATGCAGTGGGTAAGCGAAAATGGAGCACCAACCCAGAGCACCCAATTTGCACTGAAAGATGTTGAAAGAAAACGCAGAGCATCCTGCATAAGCCACGCCCACAGTGTGGTAGTAAACATTTTGGTAGCCATACTGCCTCTCCCTCCCTCCCCCCTCTCTCTGTTCATGCATGTATATATGCGTGCAAATAATGGGGATGGGGATTAATTGGGTTGCATTCCACCTTGCTCCATTTATTTGTAACCTAAGTGACTAAATAGTTTAGCAAAACTGCACTTTTTTGTTGCAAGTTTAGATTCAATCAAACTTAAAGATCTATTGTCAATGGAGATTCTCAGTCATCCAGGGAATGGTTGTCCCAAAAGTGCTGAAGAAGCCACCTGGATGAGAAGCAAAATTTTCTTTTCTTCAAAGAGAAAAACCAGAAACTCAAGTTGCCTCTTGAAAAACCACCTTGGGGTTAAATATCTTTTTTACAGATATCACCCAAAATATTGTTAGAAACCTTCCCTTCCCTTTGCTTTCCCTCCCTTGTGAGAGGACATGTGTGTGAGAAAGATTTCGGCATTTTTTTTTGCTTCTGTGCATGTGCAGAAACAAAAAAAAGTCATTGAAATCTCACACACGTATGTCCGCTCATGAGATTTTGCTTCCTGCGCATGCGCAGAAGCAAAATCTCACTGGGGCGCATACGCATGCATGTTGGTACATGGAGCTGCATGCACATCGTTCTGGTACCACCTAATTCCAACCTTATGGCTCATTGCTGTAGGATACACAGTATTGGATTTTATGGTGCCCACAGAACTGATGCAGCAAATCTATTGTTACAGGTGGTTAAGAACAATCTCCGAATCCTGTTTTATGCCTTTTTCTCCCCTTTCTCCTACTCTTTTCATCATACATACATGTTTGTGTGTATGTGTGTGTGTGTTTGTGTGTAGGGTATATTTGCATGAGGCCAAAAAATCCATGTGCACAGTACCATGGGATCCATTTTAAGGAAAGTGGTAAAACGAGGCAGTGGGACAGTGGGGAAATTAGATTACATATTGTAGTTCTGCATTTCTTTTGTATATGAGATTTTTCCGGAAATAAACATCCATTTTCACTAGACAGAATAAATATCCACTTGAGGGAGCTCCAAACTTGAATAGCTGTTTTGCATACTTAATATAAACCTCAGAGTTGACAGTGGCAATCTATTTGTTGCCTTTTCAAAATCCAGGGGCTAGAAAATACACATTCATTTCACATAATAATTTCAGGATGGAAGAAAAACAAATGTTAGCCTTCAACCAGCAGTCTCAGCTGATGGTTACAGTTTTGTTTTTGTTTTAAAAGTGTGACATGTAATGTGGATGGAGTACGTTTTGTGGTTTCTGACAATGCGTAATATAACTTTCACTTTTTTAAAAAAAAAGACACACAAACCTTCATACAACTTAACTAGAAAACAGAGTTGGACTGAAATATTTATCTCTTCCCTTCCTTTCCTGCCAGAGAATACTAGGCCAATTAATCATTTTAGTTAAACAAGCTTATATCCAATTGCACACTTCTGAAAATGAATATTGACATGTAATGTCTACTTTTTGACTTGAGAAATGTTCAGCTTTGGTGAAGAGCGTAATCAAGGGATAAAAAACACGACTAACTTTACAAATAGCTTATGCTGTTCTAAACAGATAATACATATAAATATCCATTTACTGATAAATTAACTACAGGTAATAATATAATTATTTGCCAAAGGTGGCTCAAACAAATGTCCCTTGGTTTTGTAAAGCTTAAACGTTTTTGCTATGTTTTATCTTAACAGTTAATTATATTTGCTTTTTTAAAAAAATAAGAGTAAATTGAGACATGATTAAGCTTTGAGGTTGAATAGATTGTCATAACAATCTGGTAAATTGAAATTATTATGTTGGCAAATCAGTGTGATTAAGACAAATGAACACATTTTCAAGGCAACAAAATTGGAAAGCAAAATCTCACCTTTTTTATGAGCCTATTAGTTTGCTTGGTAGATTTGTCTCTTTTTCAAACCCTGATATACACACACATGGTCACAGGAATGCATGGGAGATCTATAGATATTAAAGTATACACCAATAATTCCCCTTTCCCCCAGGTGTCCTAACTCCTTCTGCCACTGTCTCCAACATATATAGAGAGGCTCAATCCGCAATATCTAAACAACACTCTCTCTAGTAGACAATATTGATGTTTTACAAGCAGTCCATCAGAGATTAAGATCAGGAAAACTTTCTTTAGGTCGATGGAAGAATTTGAAAGTAGAGTGAACCTATGGAAAACTATGAAGAAGCAACACTGGATGGAACCAACAGAGGAGAAGGCCCCTGAATCTGGAGACAGCTGGGAAAGTGGGAAGTATGGACATCGTTGAATAGATTGCACAGGAGTACAATAAGATCCAGAGACAATTTGAACAAATAGGGCTATCCGGTGATTTCTGGCCTTTTCTATTGTGGTGGCATGTGGTGACGGGGTGGCGCAGCAGGTAGAGTGCTGTACTGCAGGCCACTGAAGCTGACTGTACATCTGAAGGTCAGCAGTTCAAATCTCATCACCGGCTCAAGGTTGACTCAGCCTTCCATTCTTCCGAGGTGGGTAAAATGAGGACCCGGATTGTGGGGGCAATATGCTGGCTCTGTTAAAAAGTGCTATTGCTAACATGTTGTAAACCGCCCTGAGTCTAAGGAGAAGGGCAGCATAAAAATTGAATAAATAAATAAATATACAGTATATATACCTGCTCTGTGTGTTCTGACCAGTGTAAACTTGAAGATTTCATGGCAGTGTGACAGTATGCAATTAATGTTGCTAGTTTCTGGACAAGATCTGTTTACTTAATATATTTTAATCTGTTATTTTAAATGTTATGTCCTACAGTATGTCTACAGTACAATACCTACAGTATTTTAATTGTGATGCTTTTGACACAAATAAGCAAACATTTTGACATCCGGATGCTAAATATTCTGTTTGAGACTTTAGAGCTTGGATTTTACATGTCTGCATTTACAGTATATGTTTTATATGGCAGCAAAAACTAGAATTGTCTGTAGTTTTGTATCACCTGTGATATCCAGAAGTCTACATCCCAGATCTGGCATATCAGTAAAAATTCCATGTTTTAGCAACAATACTGGGTTTAACTCACTGTGTACCTTTGTATCAGGATATAAATGCTGATCAGAGTGCATTATGTTTGCTAAAAGTATTTAATGTATTAAATATTTAATAATTCCAGTTCTTTTGCAGTACAGTTTTCTTTTTTTAAAAGTAACTCTAAAAGAATAATTTCTGGTTCAGTGATATAGTCTCTATACTCAGCGAAAAATACAGTAGTAGTGTAATGATAAAACATTGAAAAGTCCAAACTTAAGTCTTATGGGTTAAAATAAATGTCAGACTAGCTGAGCTAGACATCTTCTCTGCTTGCAACCCTACCACACTGTTTCCAGTTGATATGAAGCAGTACTGAACTGGAAGGACCATTGGCTGCAGATGTACATGCTATGCTCTTGAAACTCATTTCTTTTAAAAAAAATAAATAGTTTGAGTATAAATAGTTAAAAGGGGAGGGAAAGGAAGATGGGAGGAAGGGGAAAAGGGGAGGGATACACAATAAGGGAAAATCTTGTATTATACATAATATGATATACAGTGATACCTTGTCTTACGAACTTAATTGGTTCCGGGATGAGGTTCTTAAGGTGAAAAGTTCGTAAGACGAAACAATGTTTCCCATAGGAATCAATGGAAAAGTGATTAATGCGTGCAAGCCCAAAATTCACCCCTTTTGCCAGCCAAAGCGCCTGTTTTTGCACTGCTGAGATTCCCCTGAGGCTCCCCTCCATGGGAAACCTCACCTCCAGACCTCTGTGTTTTTGCAATGCTGTGATTTCATTGAGTCTCCCCTTGCTGGGAAACCCCATCTCCAGACTTCCATTGCCAGCAAAGCACCCATTTTTGCGCTTCTGGGATTCCCATGGAGGGGAGCTTCAGGGGAATCCTAGCAGTGCAAAAACGGGTGCTTTGCTGACAACGGAAGTCCGGAGGCGGGGCATCCCAGCAGCGGCGGTGGGTTTGTAAGGTGAAAATAGTTTGTAAGAAGAGACAAAAAAATCTTAAACCCTGGGTTTGTATCTCGAAAAGTTTGTATGAAAAGGAGTTTTTAAGACGAGGTATCACTGTATATCAACATATTAAAACAGCAGTTATATATATTTGTACATTACATAGAATGAAATTTAAGTATACAAAATATAAGAAGAGTAGGTAAAATCATGAGAGGAGAGAGAAGAAAAAAGACAAAAGAAATTGTAGGAAATTTAGGAAAGTGGGAAGAGCAGGGGGGAGAGGGATGTCTGCAACATGGTAGACATTTTTAAAGTGTACAACTTTGTAGTCTAAAGGAGTGGTCGGTGTATATGGTAAAAAGTAGTAAATCAAATATAGAATTGTGGTGATAAATTTTAGTATTTCTCTAACGTTGTAGATGTTTTGATATTTCAAAGTAGTTTGAAGAGTTATGTTGCAAGAGTCTGTATTAACATTCAGGTTGTTTGTAGTTGGTATTTAGTCGTGTTCTATTGTTATTATTTGTTTTCAATTGGAGCATGGGAAGGTGAGCAGGATTTCTTATTTTTTGAGAAAATTGTTAAGTTTTTTTTTTGTTAACCATTGATACCATTTCTCCCATACCTTGTAGAAATCTAATTCCTTTTTGTTTTGAATTTCCATTGTAATTTTGTACATCACAGCACATTCCATAATTTTGATAATGACATTTAATAAAGTTGGAGTTTTTTCTTGTTTCCACGACTGGGCGTATGTAATTCTGGCTGCTGTTAGTATTTGTATAATAAGATATCTATCTTCTTGTGGGATTTTTTTGTCTAAAAATACCTAAGAGGAATAGTTTTGGTTTGGGTATTATATTATTCGATATGACTTGGTTAATTTCTCGCAAAAAAATTTTAGCATGTAAACAGGTCCACCATAGATGGTAGTAAGTTCCAGGGTGAGTTTTACACTTCCAACAGATAGGGAAAATGTTAGGGTACATTTTAGAGAGTCTGGCAGGAGGTAAGTGCCATCTGTAAAACATTTTAAATTGATTTTCTTTGTATGATGTTGCTAATATCATTTTATAATTTATTGTCCAATTTTTTTCCCATTCAGTTAAATTGATTGCATAGCCGAAATTCTGGGCCCAAGCGATCATTGATCCTTTAACTTGTTCCTCCATATTATCCTGCATTAATAAGCAATTATAAAATTTAGAAATCATTTTTGCACTTGGGCCAAAAAAGATTGAATCTATTGGGTTTTGAAACTCATTTACCATAATCAATAGTCGACTGAAAGGCAGAATAATGCATATACTCTCTGAGCAGTTTACAATGTGGAAGCATTATTTGCATATTGTCCTCAACAATGTGGCTCCTCGTTTTACCAATCTCAGAAGGCTGGAGTCAATCTTGAGTCAGATCAGGATCAAACTCCAGGCTGTATGCAGAGTTTGCTTGCAATATTGCACTATGCCATGAGAGTTCCTTGGTTGAGCTATTTGCCTTGTATTAATCCCCCCCCCAATGAATGGCTATTATGAGGGTCGTCCAAGAAAGTAATGCACTACATTTTTTTCTCAGCCTACAGTAATGGTACGAATGCTAAACTTTAGATATACATTATTTGAGTTGTCAGGAGTGCGTGTGTAAATTTTGCATTTCTTCAGACAGATAGCATAGCTGCAGCAGTGTTTCAAAATGGTGTCTGTAAGTGATGTACGTTACAAGCAGTGTGTTGTCATTGAATTCCTTACTGCGGAGAAACAAACTTGGGAACATTCACAAATGTTTGTGTACAGTTTATGGAGAATCTGCAGTTGACAGAAGTATGGTTAGTCACCTGTTAGATGTTGAGGATGATGAAGAGGTGATTCGCACAGTGCAGAAATGGCTTTGTGACCAGAAAAGGAGTGGTACTGACTTGTGTCTCGCTGGAGGAAGGTCATAGAACAGGATGGAGATTACATGGAAAAATAGGGAGTGTAGAAACATCATTCTTTTTGCATGTAAGTTTCATTGTGTTGAATAAATAATTGTTGAAGAAAAAAAATGTGGTGCATTACTTTCTGGGCAACCCTCGTACAATCTTCTGAATATTTCAGAAATATTCATTTCAGTATCATGCGTATTTCCAAAGTGAGTATCCTCTGAAGATTTGTTTCAGGGAACCTGGTTAGAATAACAATCATTCTGCCTTCTATTCAAACAACTCTCAAGTCAAAGGGGAAAAGCAGAAAAGAATAGGTAGGATGTCACCATATATATACAGGCACACAAAGGTAACCCGATTACAAAGCTCGGCAATCAAACCCAAGATTTCAGACCCAAGTGCCCTCCCTCTCACAATGTTGACGGAACTTTTAACAGTTTATCGGTTTGTTAGAAGACAGATTAAAATATTTTGCCAGATTTGTTATCTGCCCCAATTATAACAGTCACACTGCTGAATGCATGTTTCCAGCATTGTGAAAGAAGTGCATGCCAATCCAATCTGTTCCTTCCTTTACTTCTCACTTGTCAGTGTTTCCCTGCTTGTAATTATTTTGGTTCACAGATCCTGTTAGCTTTTCGATGTGGGTTTCCAACCCTCCCCCCTCTGTCTTCTCTTATGTTTGTTTTACTTGAAAAACGTTCAGATTAGCATGCAGATGGCTTTTTGATCACAGTTTTTTTTTACCCTTTCATCTATCTTTCCCATGCTGAACAGCATATTTTGTTTTCTTTTCATCTCCATTTTTTTCTATTTTGGGTTCAGTGTATTGCCATTGTATTGCATTATAGACATAAACACTGTTTGGGGTTATTGCTTTTTTTTTTCTTCTCTCACTTTTCCAGTACAGAGAAAAACAAACACATGAATGTGAGGAAAGCAAGCCTGGGTAAGACAAGAAAAAGAAGAGGAGTTGGCGAGCCTGAGATAAAAACAAACAAGTGAGTATATTGATAGTACTCAAGATAACCCAAAGCCTTTGATTCAGTGGTCCATGACAAACTACTTCAAAAACTCAAAGCCTATGGCATCTCAGGATCCCTCCACAGCTGGATTACTGCATTTCTGTCTAACAGGCAACAAGTGGTCAAAATAGGAAGCTCCATATCCACACCCGTCCCTGTTAAAAGCGGTGTCCCCCAAGGTAACGTACTGGGACCAACGCTGTTCATTCTCTACATCAACGACCTTTGCGATCTCATCACAAGCAACTGTGTTCTTTTTGCAGACAATGTAAAACTCTTCAACACCACTGATAACACAACTACTCTACAAAAAGACCTAGACTCAGTTTCTGACTGGTCCAAAACATGGCAACTCCAAATCTCAACCAGCAAATGCTCTGTCCTACACATCGGCAAAAAGAATCAGAACTTCAAATACAAACTTAATAAACAAATTATCACAGATAATCCCCACTCAGTCAAGGACCTCGGGAT
The DNA here is from genome assembly GCF_031021105.1 of Erythrolamprus reginae. Taxonomy (NCBI): domain Eukaryota; kingdom Metazoa; phylum Chordata; class Lepidosauria; order Squamata; family Dipsadidae; genus Erythrolamprus; species Erythrolamprus reginae. Next base: position 167,500,413 of record NC_091952.1, on the reverse strand, counting down.
ACTAATAACTAAAGATCTAAGTGCCAAAGCCCACTGCACCAACATCACTAAGAAGGCCTCAAGAGTTATTAATCTAATCCTACGTAGCTTCTGCTCTGGAAATCTCACACTACTTACCAGAGCTAAAAAAAACTTTCGCCAGACCCATCCTCGAATACAGCTCATCTGTTTGGAACCCATATCGCATCTCAGACATTAACACCCTTGAAAATGTTCAAGGATACTTCACATGAAGAGCCCTTCATTCCTCCACTCGAAACAGAATACCCTACAAAACTAGACGTACAATCCTGGGTCTTGAAAGCTTAGAACTATGACGCCTTAAACATGATCTAAGTATTGCCCACAAGATCATATGTTGCAATGTCCTGCCTGTCAAAGACTACTTCAGCTTCAACCACAACAACACAAGAGCACACAACAGATTCAAGCTTAATATTAACCGCTCCAAACTTGACTGTATAAATATGACTTTAGTAATCGGGTTGTCAAAGCATGGAACTCCCCTAACCCCCAACATTTTACCCTTAGACTATCCACGGTTGACCTCTCCAGATTCCTAAGAGGTTAGTAAGGGGCGTAATAAGCGCACTAGAGTGCCTTTCGTCTCCTGTCCTATAGTCTCTCCTATATCTCGTATTTCTTCTCTCCTATATCCTCTTTAACCTTCATTGTGTATTATTGTGTATTGGACAAAATAAATAAACAAACAAACAAACAAATAAATAAATAAATAAATAAATAAATAAAATAATCTCAGTTTGCTTACTGTTCTTAGAGTAAAGCTGTGTAAACCAAGTTACACTTTTAGGAATTTTTTTGGCAGTTCAGATTGGTAATCCTAAATCAGTGATGGTGAACCTACAGCACTGGTACCACAGGTGGCGTGCGGAACCATATCTGCTGTCACATGAGCTGTTGCCCTTCCTCAGCGCCAACATGCATGTGTATGTCAGACAGCTGATTTTTGGCTCACACTGAGTCTGCGGAAGGGCACTTTGGCTTCCAGAGAGCCTCTGGGGGGTGGGGGTGGGAGTGGGGAGAGCATTTTTACCTTCCCCTAACTCCAGGGAAGCCTTTGGAGCCTTGAGAGGGTGAACCATGAGTCTACTGGGCCCATCAGAAGTTGGGAAACAGGCCATGTCCAGACTCAGAGAGCCTCCATGGGGCAGGGGAAACTGTTTTTGCCCTTTCCAGGCATTGAGTTATGCGTATGGGCACTCACGCATGCGCAATAGCGAGCACCCACCTTCTCTTGGCACCCGAGGAAAAAAAGGTTCACCATCACTGCCCTAAATGATGCTTATAGAAAATGTTGCCATGTGAAGACTTCATATTCAGGGTACTTGGTTCTGTTACATCCCCTATCTAGATTCTTCAACAAAAACAATCCTAAATTCTAATATTTCATCATATATCATGGCCTCTGCTAAGGGATCATGGTTTCTAGATAAGCCTGTAGCAGTGGTGGGGTTCAACTAGTGTAACAACCAGTTTGCTTAATTTCAAAACATCATTAAAAATAATATTCTACTAGCCCTGGTAAGTGAAACAGCGGATGCACTGCAACCCACTCTGTTGTGCCTATCATCTGGGCTTCAAACGAATGAAATTTATTTATTTATTTATTTGTTTGTTTGTTTGTTTGTTTGTTTGTTTGTTTGTTTATTTATTTATTTATTTATTTATTTATTTATTTATTCCAATGCACAATACATATTGAAGAGGATAGACATGAGTTATTATATATAAAGAAAGGATATAAAAGTCCAATACACAATGAGGGTTTTAGTGGGTATATATCAATATACACATAGTAAAATACATGATGAAGGTTATAGAGGAGATACTCATAGTAAAATATATCCAAGAAATAATAGAAAAGAAGATATAGGAATAGAATATATCAATGAAAGAATAGAAGAAGAGATATAGGAATAGAGGAAAGGTATATAGGAGATATAGGAGAGCAATAGGACAGGGGACGGAAGGCACTCTAGTGCACTTGTACTCACCCCTTACTGACCTCTTAGGAATCTGGATAGGTCAACCGTAGATAATCTAAGGGTAAAGTGTTGGGGGTTTGGGGATGACACTATGGAGTCCGGTAATGAGTTCCACGCTTAGACAACTCGGTTACTGAAGTCATATTTTTTACAGTCAAGTTTGGAGCGGTTAATATTAAGTTTAAATCTGTTGTGTGCTCTTGTGTTGTTGTGGTTGAAGCTGAAGTAGTCGCCGACAGGCAGGACGTTGCAGCATATGATCTTGTGGGCAATACTTAGATCTTGTTTAAGGCGTCTTAGTTCTAAACTTTCTAGGCCCAGGATTGAACGTCTAGTTTCATAGGGTATTCTATTTCGAGTGGAGGAGTGAAGGGCTCTTCTGGTGAAGTATCTTTGGACATTTTCAAGGGTGTTAATGTCTGAGATGCGATATGGGTTCCAAACAGATGAGCTGTATTCGAGGATGGGTCTGGCAAAAGTTTTGTAAGCTCTGGTAAGTAGTGTGAGATTGCCAGAGCAGAAGCTAGGTGAGATTGCCAGAGCAGAAGCTAGAAGATTAGGTTTACAACTCTTGAAGCCTTCTTGGCTATATTGTTGCAGTGGACTTTGGCACTTAAATCTTTTGTTATTAGTATACCAAGTTCTTTAACCGAGTGGGGATTATCTGTGATAATTTGATTATTCAGTTCGTATTTGGAGTTCAGATTCTTCTTCCCAATGTGTAGGACAGAGCATTTGCTAGTTGAGATTTGGAGTTGCCATGTGTTAGACCACTCAGAAACAGCATCAAGGTCTTTTGGGAGAGTAGTTGTGTTATCGGTGGTGTTGAAGAGTTTTACATCATCGGCGAAGAGGACACAGTTGCTTGTATGTATAGCATGGGACATGCAGGTGAGGCCAGTTGATGGTTGAAGAAAACCGCTTCACTATCAGCTGATTGTTGGAGCAACTAGCTCGTTCAAATCAGACTGAATAGGCTAAATCCCACCTTTGCCCTGTAGACAAAAGTCAAGGAATATCCAAAGTCCATATCACGCCCACCCAATTGAAGGTCTCTTTGAGCATGGACTTTGTGGCCTCTGAGTCTAACCAGGAAGTTGCCATACTGTTTTAAGTCACAGAAGTGATTATATGGTTGGAAGAAGCAAAAGACTGTTTGGGTTTGAAGCCCATTTTTTTCAAAGATCATTTTTTTGACAATTATATGTACATAGATAAACAGACATCCTGAAAAAATACACAGAACTTGCTTATATAACAAAAACTTATTTTAACATGATCATGAATCTCATATCAATACTGAACTCAATTATGTTCAGAGTAGAGTAGAGGAATTTCCCCCACAATAGTCATGGTTTATATAGTGCCATCAATATCAGTTACATGATTCTTTAAAGAGTGGTGGATTGTTCAGTTCAGGGTTATGTTAGGAGCCCTATGCCTTAAGTGCTGCATCCCTGGTTAATCTTCCCAAGTTACTCAAGTTTTGGTACAAGTAGCTTATGTTGCTAGGTTGCAGTCTTGCAGAGAGGAGTATGCAACTAGGTATAGTCAAATGAAATTGGAAGAATCGTTCTGCAAAGCACAATTATGGAACTTGGAATTACAGCAAGATGGTAAGATTTGGATTAATATACATCTATGGTCCAAGCAAAGAACTTTGTAATGGTGAGAACGATCAATCAATGGAACAGCTTGCCAGTGGAGGTAGTGAACGCTCCAATGTTTGACACTTTCAAAAAGAGACTTGACTGTCATCTGTCTGGTGTAGGGTCTCCTGCTTGAGCAGGGGGCTGGACTAGATGACCTGCAAGGTACCTTCCAACTCAAATAAATAGATAGATAGATAGATAGATAGATAGATAGATAGATAGATAGATAGATAGATAGATAGATAGATAGATAGACAGACAGACAGACAGACAGACAGACAAATAAATAAATAAATAAGGAGGAAGTTATGCCCTTTATTAAAACAACCCATCACCATTATTTTTACTCCTTGTATTAACAGAGGATCGTATTGAAGTTGAAATTCTAAAAAGGCTCTGCTCTAGTGCTGGTGTTAAAGGGCCTTATGTCTAACCAAAGAACTTTTCTTAGCATAATTAAGAATGAGTAGACAGGAATGGGTAAACTATTAATTTAAGTTCTCATTTTTTTCAGTGTTCATTCAAACCCATTTCCAACTCGTAGATTTGTAAATTGTTTTCAAATGTTGAATAATAACCTTTTTTGCAGTTCCAAGTGGCATTCTCTGAATATATTTTGAAATGCAATGAGAGAGAGAGAATAAAAAAGAGGGAGGGATGGAGGGAGAGAGAGAGAGAGAAAATAATAATAATATTTTATATATTGTATACCATGTTTTTCGGCGTATAAGATGCACTGGAGTATAAGACACACCTTAGTTTTTGGGGAGGAAAATAGGGGAAAGAATCTGCTTACCAGGTATTCATCTGGCTAGTGTCCTTAGTCTGGCTACCTTCAGCACATTATTTTATCCATTGGTTAAGGACTTTAAAAAACCTTTATTCTGAGAGAGTAACAATGAAAGAGCTTGCAAGCCAGTAAGAGCTGGGAACATCATTAGCCCCTGGAAAGAAACAGTCGGAGCAAGTAGAGCAATGGGGAAAAAAACAGACTTAGGGCTTGGAAAACATTATTTTTTGCAGAGAGTTAGCAATGAAAGAGCTTGCAAGCCGGTAAGAGCTGGGAATATTGTTAGCCCCTGGTTAGGGTTGGAAAGAAACATCTGGAGCAAGTAAAGTAATGAACACCCCCCCCCCCACAAAGACAGGATTTCGAGAACATTATTGACAGAGAGTAACAATGAAAAGCTTGCAAGCCAGTAAAAGCTGGGGACATTGTTAGCACCTGGTTAGGGCTGAAAAGAAACATTTGGAGCAAATAGAGAATTTAAAAAACCTTATAAAGACAGGGTTGGGAAAACATTCTTGGCAGAGATTAACAATGAAAGAACCTGCAAGCCGGTAAGAGCTGGAAACATTGTTAGCACCTGGTTAAGGTTGGAAAGGAACTTACTCGGAGCAAGTTAGAGCAATGAAAAAAACCCTGCAAAGACTTAGGACTTGGAAAACTTCACAGAGAGAAACAATGAAATAGCCTGCAAGGTAAGAGATGGGAAGATCATTAGCTGCTATTTAGGGCTGGGGAGAAAATCTATATTCAGAGTATAAGATGAACCCTAATTATCAGCCTCTTCTAGGGAGAAAAAAGGTGTGTCTTATACACCGAAAAATACGGTAAGCTTTTTAGGGCTCATTAATATTAGAGGAGCAGAATTTCTAATCCCAGGTGTTATGTATTAAGATTTAAATTAGTGTAAACTGTTTACTCCATAGTCCACTCTCTGAAGCAGGTAAATGAAGACCAATGATTGGTTGAACCAACCAGCAGCCCTGTATTTTAAGAGAGAGCTTCCAGGTTGGTTCCTTTGCTGGATCCATGACTTCCACAATAAAGAGTTACTATTGTCTCCGAGTCTTTACAGTACCAGAACCTAACACCAAGGTTGATCCACTGAAGGAAATAAAATAATATATACTACCAAAGTATATATATTATGTATAAATGTTACAATAAAATACATATTTCTGTAACCAGTAGCAATATCCTACTTAGTATACTGATTCATAACTGAAATACTAATCAATATGACATTTGGAGAACATTAAATTTATTTATATATTTGAATTTATTAGCTGCCCAACTCCAATGAATTTTGGACAAAATGAAGTTTGATCCTCAAAGTATTTTAATTAACTAAGGCTCTGGTTAGCAGATCAAGCTGAATAATTAAGAGAATGCAAGAAAGATTAATCCATGAATGTTTATTGAGTTCCCTGGTCAGTAAATACATTCTCAAAGTTTTTCAAGGCATCGTTAATTAAGTAAACTCTCATAATTCCTTTATTGGGTCTTAGTCTCTGAGACTTGACTACATTGACACCAGTCCTTCTGTTACCCTCCTTGGATATCAGGGACAATAATATGGTCACAATCTAAATGTATTTTTCCACTTGTATTACTTATTTCCCAACATTTGAAATACAATGGCACCTCTACTTACGAACGTAATTCATCCCATGACCAGGTTCTTAAGTAGAAAAGTTTGTAAGAAGAAGCAATTTTATTTATTTATTTTATTAATCAGATTTGTATGCCATAGGAAACAATGTAAAAGTAAATAATGCATGCAATTATTTGGGAAACAACAGGAAGGGTGAAGGCCCTGTTTCCTCCCAGGAGATTCCTAGAGAGGCCCCATGGAGCCTTCTCCCTGCGTTTTCCGGTTACAGTTTTGGAGGCTCAAGGTTTGTAAGTAGAAAATGTTTCTTGAGAAGAGGCAAAAAAATCTTGGACACCCAGTTCTTATCTAGAAAAGCTTGTAGGTAGAGGTGTTCTTAGATAGAGGTACCACTGTATGATGCAACCACAGAACTAACTCCCAGCAACTATGGCCACAATTTGGGGGCCTACCGTCATTGTCCTATTGTCCTATTGTCTTTTTTATCATTACTTTCTACGTTATGCTTACATAAACTGCTATCCTATACTTGATTGACAAATTAAATAAATAGATAGATAGATAGATAGATAGATAGATAGATAGATAGATAGATAGATAAATAAATAAATAAATTGACTTAAATTAAAGACATTACTGTATTTTTCAGAGTATAGGATGCCCAGCATACAAGATACACCTTAGTTTTGGGGGAGGAAAACAAGGAAAAAAAGGCCTCTGCCTCTCAGCAATTTTCCTCCTTCCAGCTTTAGCTTCACTTTCATTTTAGTACGTGGGCCTGCCTGAAGTTTCAATCAGCTGCTGGTCGGGAGACTGAAAATCAGTTGCTTGTGCTAATCAGGTTCTGCACTGTTTGCCTCAAAGAGGTAAAATGTTGGAGGCAGGGACCAAAGAGTGGGAGTGGCTAGGTGGGGCTACATTCAGTGTATAAGGCACACCCAAGTTTTCACCCTCTTTTTTGGGGGTAAAAAGGTGCATCTTATACTCCGTAAATACAGTAATATGCTATAAATGCAGATATAAGTAGAATTATAAGCAATGGAATGCTATTAATAAATCCAATTAATAGACAAATAAATATGGTGCATGAGTTAGATGCAACTCCTACTATGTTTGCTGAGGATTACTATGTGAATTTTTTTAAAGGAATTCCACTTCAGGGTGTGAAGGAGCAGTTATAGCCAGCATGGACCCCAATCCACATCAGCAAATATGCTAAAATAGCTCATGTTCAAGTCCTATGGAAAAATTGGGATATAGCTAAACTAGTAATGAGGAACTCTTAAATCCCAAAAGATTTGTTTAGCATAGTAGCACTAAACTGCTTTAAGCTATTTATTACTGAAAACAGATTTAATGACATTTGTTCATATACTTCAAACCACAGCCTGTCTCAATTTAGAAATAATAGCACCATAGATAGTGCTGTTAATGAACTAGAATTCAAATAAAGACCTACAAATAATTATTTTTTAAAACAAAGGTCTCTAAATGTTTACCTATAACATTCTGAACTTATTCTCTTATTTATTTGTTTGTTTGTTTACATTTAAAGGCTGCCCTTCTCCAGGAGACTTCAGATTCTCCAGGGGACTTCCCATCTAATATATATTTTTAAGCCAAATTTACAGAGGACATAAGAAAACAAACAAGCAGCATGTTTAAATTTCCTCAGGCAATGTATTTAAGGATATGTGAACAGGAACAGGAAACCCTTAATCAAAGTCAAATTCTTTTTACAAGGAAATAGCTGGAGATATATTTTCATTCAGTATTCTTCAGGATAAAAATCTTTTGTTCAAACAGTGTTTATAGGATAAAAAAATAAAGAAGTCCCCACAGATTTTACTCCGCTAGTTGGTGCTGACTATAGGGGGAAGTGCTCTTCTCTGTATCAAGGGCCATTGATCCAGCACTGTCTGAAAATGCTTCTGCAATCATGAGATCAGGATCATGTCATGGAACATTGTTCCCTCCAATTTATCTACTCACATTTGCATGCTTTTGAACTGCTAGGTTGGCAGGAACATTTGTAGAGCTTTACAGAATCCATTATTAAAATGGGCTTTCATTTCTTGTTCATCAGTAATTTTTAAACTCTTCAAATGTTTGCTACACGAATAAAATCTATTGCTGTTTTGACATAATTACTAAATGCCCCTTTTTGAAGCAGTCCAACCATAATTATAAATTCTGCATCTAAGTTAATCTGATCTGATCTCTGAATTTCATATATAATAATTAGATGTAAATTGGGTGGCATAAATGAATGAATGAATGAATGAATGAATGAATGAATGAATGAATGAATGCCTTGAATGAACCCAGACAATAATTCTGAAGAAACTGAAGTGCTCAGTGATCTTTTATTTTACTTTTCTTTGATTTCCAATTACAGATCAATTATCTGTTATGATTTCAGATGGATTTTTGTTTTTTGTTTTCACATAAAAAGAAATGATTACTACCTTAAATGTTAATTGGAAAAAAAGATATTTGGAAGTGTTGATATTTGATTTTCTGTTAGTGTCATTTAACAATGATTTTTTTTTTACTATCATTCAGAACTACTTCCTTCATTTGCAGGTTATATTATTTTACATAGTAGACCAACCAGGTTCTGCTAGCTGTAATGTCAGGGTTTTGCATCTGAATGGCATGAGGTTTTTAGGCACTCCACCTTCCAAAATGGAAACACTATTTTAAGAATCTGATGTGCCAGTTTTCAAATTTAAATGATCACAGTTTCCTGACGAGTTTGAGAGTGGGAAACATGGTTCTCCAGTCATTCGTCTCCTTCTACCAAGACTGTTTCAGATATTGTTGAGGGTTTCAGCCCAGCCCTAGTTTTTACTTTGTGGGTTGCTGCAACATTCAATTCTTTCCCTGTACCTACCATATTTTTTGGAGTATAAGACACACTCTTTTACCCCCCCCAAAAGAGGATGAAAACCTGGGTGTGTCTTATACAACAAATGTAACCCCACCCAGCCAATCCCACTCTTTGGCCTTTGTCTCTCAGGAATTTACCTCCATGTAGCAAACAGTGCAGAACCAGATTAGGGCAAGCCACTCATTATACTGGGGAACAGCAATTTCATTGTTGTAAATCTGTGACTTTTACAGACAAAATATCTTTCCTTTTGTGAGATATGTGGTCATCTGTATGTGCTCTTCCAAATTGTTTCAAACATTTTCATCCTAATACAAAAGAACGGGGATGTTATTCCTTTACAGTGGATGGTGTTTCATTCCAAGTTTGAAATCATTTGTCCAAATTCTCATTATTCTTTATAACTGAAGTTTGTGACATAAAAGACTCATTCATTGTACTTTGCATTCTTTAAAAAAAAAATACAAACCCATTTTTTAAAAAAGTGATGCATTCCTAATTGTAAATTGTCACATTCAATAATCAGATAAAAAAAGAAGTAACCGAGATATTAGGTATTGTATTTTGCATGTTATTGAAATTTAGGTAACAGCTGAATAAGCCACATTTTATGTAATAGAATTCTCAAGATAGAAAAAATAATCGCTACAGAGTAAAAAATGTATTCGAGATTTCCTGTCTTTTGAAATGTTAAATTTAGGTCCTCCTCAAATTTTAGAACTTTAACTCCTCAAACTTTAATATTATGGAGCCTGTGCTTAGAAAATTAGTTAACGTTGTCTTAAATACTCATGGTTTTTTCCTGATACACTACCCAGATATAATGGAATGAAGTTGAAGTTGCTGTCTGCCCTCTGGAAATGAAGGTGAAACCAGGCAGAAACACTTCCTACCCTACACTTTCCTCATGTATTCATAGATTAATTCACAACTCTACTATTCAACTCTACTATTCAAACTGGTGTTCCATCTGATTGTGATAATTGAGCCACACTTTAGCACTTTCAAGGATGTGCCAATCTCCAGCCAAATCCCACCCAACCCTTTAGTTTACAAATGCAAACATTAAGGTGTGCAGCAGTGAAGGGCTGCAAAATTTTTTACTATCACACTGTGGGCATGGCTAATTTTGTGGGTGTGGCTTGCCAGCCATGTGACTAGGTGGGAGTGGTTTAATGATTATGTGACTGGGGGGGCTTAAAGGTTGTGTGATTGGCTTAAAGGTGGCCAACTTCATGTCACTCACGTCAAGGGTTTGGGTTAGTGTTAGGGAGCCTGGCCTCTCCTTGCCTCTATTTACTATTACTGAACATCCAAAAATTGATGTATATACATTATCCACTATATAAAATGTATGTGTATGTACACACATACAAGCACGCACAGTTCTTCTAAAATTATACACATTCAACTCATTTATTGTGATAAGAAAAACATACCCAAAGCCGAGAAGGGAAAAAAAGAAAAAAATTCAAAATTTTTCTACCAGTTCTGTGTACCTGACCATACCTGTAGGAGCCCAACACTGGTGTGCGGGTATGTAGGTGTATAGGAAAAAAGGAGACGCCATACAAGTGAGGAATTGAGAGGCAATATCTGGAATTGACAGCTATCAGAGACAGGGTAGACTATCAATCAATTGTCAGGCCTACAAGTTATAGTAAGCAGCATATCCTGATGGGAGTCCTGTCTGGAGTTTTGCTCAGGAGTTCATTTGGAGTGCTCAGAAGCAATATATCTTAAGAGCAGAGCCTGGAGTTTGCCCTGGGGCTCAGTAGTAATTAGAACAACCACCACACTGAAACAGCACCTCATCCCAACTAGTGCAAGAACTTTTGGAAAAAGGCAAAGGTTGCATGCTACTTTATAGACTTGAGACTTTTCTCTTAATTGAATATTAAAAGGCTGAGTATAAAGGACTGTGTATTAAAGACATTTATGCAGCAACAGCAACTTACCAAACTTAGAAGGGTGGAGTTAATCCAAATTAAAAGACTGTTGTTGGAGAAATTGTGTGCAACAATAAAACAATTTTGTACATTTGAGGTACTCTGTTATATATTCAGTCCTTGGAAACCAAAGAACCCTCACACCGGAGCAAAGGAAAACTTGACTATCTTGCAGCATTCATAACCAGTAGATTGATAAGTGTGGTAAGACCACATTTCAAATATTGCATCCAGTTTTGGCTGCCACAATATAAAAAAGACATTGAGACTCTTAACAAAAAGTGCAAAGAAGAGCAACAAAAAATATTAGGGGACTGGAGAGTAAAAATGCAGGAATTGTGTATGTCTAGTTTAATGAAAATAAGGACTAGGGGTGACGTTATATCAGTCTTCCAGTACTTGAGGGCTGTCACAGAGAAGAGGGGGTCAACTTATTTTCCAAAGCACTTGAAGGCAGAACAAGAAGTAATGGATGGAAACTAAGCAAGGAGAAACACAACCTAGAATTAAGAAGAAATTGCCTGAGAATGAGAACAATCAACCAATGGAATGGCTTGCCTTCAGATGGACTACCCTTGTGGGTAGTCCATCATTGAAGGCTTTTAAAAAGAGATTGGACAGTCATTTGTCTGAAATGATATAGGGTCTCCTGCTTGACCAGAGGGCTGGACTAGAAAACCTCCAAGGTCCTTTCCAACTGTGTTATTCTGTTAACTTTCAATAACCAGGTTGTGTTAACTTGCAGGCTATTCCATGTTTTTTTGTTTTAATTGACGTATAGTCTGGTCTTTTCCTATACATGATTTGGAGCTGTCCAAGGTACCACTCTATCTGATGTATCTTTATAGACTTTTTGCTGGGCTACAAACTCTCAGTTGTACTTGGAGTCCTCCTTGGATTTGCACCACAGCCAGGTTGTGTGCATTTTCTGATATCTTGGTAGATGTTGTATATCTTTTTTTAAAAAACAGTTAAAGTAATATGTAGAGTTTCAGCTTTAGAGTTGAAATAGGACTTATGGCATAAATACTACTCTGCAATGTTATTATACTGATATTCCTCATTGGGTTTTTTTTCTTCCTCCTGCACCTAGTTTCATCAAGCAATAGTAAGCAATATTTTAAAAGAAAAGAAAATTATTTTTCTGTCACTCTTATAAGAAAGTAGATCAAAATTATGCAGAAAACATTAAGGGGAGGAGCCAAAGCATATTGCAAAGAAAGGCTTTAGTTAAATACAAAGCCAAAAAAATTCTGACATGCATTCTCTCCCTAGCACCACCCCAAACTAAAAATATATATCCCTGGGAAAATGCGCCTATAACAGGCTAAAAAAAAGCCCATCTCAAGCCATTAAATAGAATAAGATGATCTCAAGTATGCAATGAATATTTGGTAAATATTTGGGGGCTAAATAACAGCAATCTGTGCGGCTCAGCATATAGTCATGGTGACCACATGACCATGAACAAGATTGGCTCCCTTGGCTAAGAATAGGAGATGACCACTGCCCCCTAGTGGTGGACATGACAGGACAGGATAAATCTTTATCACTTTTTTAAAAAAATTGAAAGATAAAAAAAAACCTTCAAAATTTTAGACTATTAAACCTGAAATGCACTGCTCAAAAAAAATAAAGGGAACACTTAAACAACACAACATAACTCCAAGTAAATCAAACTTCTGTGAAATCAAAGTGCCCACTTAGGAAGCAACACTGATTGATCAATCAATTTCACATGCTCTTGTGCACATTCAACTTTGTACAGAACAAAGTATTCAATGAGAATATTTTATTCATTCAGATCTAGGATGTATTATTTGAGTGTTCCCTTTATTTTTTTGAGCAGTATATTTTCTCATGTTTGACCCTTTTGCAAATTCCCTAATTTGACAAAGAGTTTTAAGAGGCAAAATTGGTTCAGAAGGTTTAAAGAGCCCAATTATACAAAGACAATTAATTGTTAGGTTATAGGGAGGATGTGTGTGTGCTTTCTGTGATGTGCTTCTAAACAAAAAAAGAGATTTTTTTTTTAAAAAAAAATGGTTCCTTGATCAAGGTATTGAGAACTAAACATAACCCATGGAATACAAATTATCCACTTCTCCTGTTTTATAGGGCTTTCTATAAGGCTAGGCCTTCAAGTCTGGGATATGTGGTAGAATAATTTGAGAAAGTCTTTTCAGAATGCACTTTTGAGAGAATGCTCTTCTCATTTGTAACCGCTTGTCCCCTATTACAACCAAATAATGCAATGCTGAAGTTTGAAACAATTTCAACTTGACATAAATCCAATGGTCTGTATTTTTTATATCCATTGCAATAATACTTATTGAATGGGGGGAGGGGTATCAACAGTGATATTTAAGTTTGAGTGACATGCCAACCAACTGAACAGATGTATTTATTTTTACAGAAGGGGACAAAAATGTTGCGTGTAGGGAATAGAGAGTTCAGTTGGTATTGGAAAGATTAAGCTTTCAGAAGAGTTACTATTGGGTATGTATGAGGAAAACTAATTTTTAAATGGTTATTTTTAAAATGCTGTATAATTTTAACCATATTGGTTATAGGACTGTGGTTCCCACCCCCCAAAAAATCACAATAATTTCCCTCTTTGTGTCCAAGAGGCAACTGCAAATAAAAAACATTGTGGAGAATACACAAATGGTGCTATAAAGACCTTTTGAAAAAAACAGCCCATTAATAACAGCCAACAATCTTTATGTAACCTTTTAAACAGCAGGTTGCCTCCAAGCCAGATTCCATCTATGATAAGCATATAAAAGAAAATGAATTTTTAATTTACTACATTTACCTTAACTTTCATTTCTAGAGATGGTGCATGGTAGCATTTTCAAACATAATTGGATGAGATCTCTAGATAGCTGATAGATGGATAGACAGATAGAGATGATGATGATAGATGGACAGACAGACAGACAGACAGATAGATATTGTATTTGCAGCTGCCATCCATTCCCAGAAGGAGGGGGTGAGGATAGATGTGGTCTTATCTGGGTAAAGGACACTAAATTAGAAAATATGGCACAAAGTTTAGTGTCTGAAGTCATAATCTGGCTGCTTGGTCAATTGTTAATGTTATTAATACCCTAAAACAAAATAACAAGCAAGATACATGATGCCAATTTTTTTCAATGGGTAATGGGATATGGAATATATTAAAATTTTAATTACATGCTTAAAATGCACTATAAATGATAGCTATAACAAAACAAATATCTACAAGTCCTTCTCAGATAAAAACATTATTCTGTATCTCACGTGTAAGCCAGATTCTTTGATACAGGGATTAATGACAAGACAACATTGACAGTACTTGCATTACACCACTGATTCACAAAAGCTTGTTTACACACACACACACACCCCTCTTATCCATGTATATTTTTCCTCAGTACCCACTTATCACCAGATTGTCTTTGTTCCCTAACATCTGACATAGATCATGTTAATGTCAGCAGCCAATGTCACCATGACTCTTTTGGTTCTTGTCACTCTCACATCCAAGGTAGTGAAGTGAAGGTTTAGCAGGTTTTTGCCTCCTACCAGTGAGATGGGCATCAATTGGATTCAAATCCCAGTCTCAAATGAGACTATTGGTGTTGGCATTTATTCCGATTGTTAGCCGTTCAGAATCCGTTTGGAGTGAGTGGCATATAAATGAATGAATGAATGAATGAGTAGCCAACTCATCATGCCTTACTAGTCATGGCCCACTTGACAAAGCCAACTCACTGCAGGACAACTTGCCATGGCCAACTCACCACAGGACAACTCAACTGCTGGAAAAAAATTCCACCAATACCAAAGGAATGGTGGAATAGATTCATGAAAGAAATGATACAAAGGGAGGGACAGAAGGCAATGTAAACGGCAAAAATTAAAATATTTGTTATTTTAAAAAAATAAATAGGATTGTTAAATTGTTTCTTTTTCTTTTCTTTTTTTGGTACGCTGAGAGCATACGCACCAAGACAAATTCGTGGTGTGTCCAATCACACTTGGCCAATAAAATTCTATTCTATTCTATTCTGTTCTAAATTGTCCAACAGAAAATTGGCTATAACAATGGTCATGGCAAGTTGTCTCATTCCTGTAAGAGACAGAGGGGAGTGGAGAGTGCTGACTCATAGAATGGTTGAGGTTCAGACCCAACTGAATGGCTGATGGCAATGATGATACAGTTCATATTCAATATATTTCCTCAAAGCTAACTTCTGTTGAGTTCCAATTTCAAAACCGGCTTTACATTTCTTAAAATTCCATTTATATTATATCTTTTTCTCAAAATATGCTGAAGTAAAGAATAAATTAAATATCTAAATGTATTTATTTAATTAGATGTATATGACCCTCAGCGAGGGGCCGCTCTTCTTACCTTCTACTGGTGCCCACTCCCAAGGCTGTTGCAGGCATGCAGGCACCCATCAGTATGAAATCTGGCTTCCGTGCATGTGTAGCAAGTAAAATCTCACACAAGGGCACTTGCAAGCACAAGATTTTGGCAATTTTTGCCAATATTCGGCGATTTTTGCCAATATTCTTGCTTCCATGCATGTACAGAAGCAAAAAATCAGCAAAAATCATTGAAATCTTGCTCTCGTGCATGTCCGCATGCAATATTTTGCTTGCTGCGCAAGCACAGAAGCCAAATCTTGGGCAGGGGTGCATCAAGGGCATGCAGCTGCACACACATCCCAGAATTTATACCCAGACCTATAAAGCCCTACATGGCATCGGACCAGAATACCTCTGGGACCGCCTGCTGCCGCACAAATCCCAGCGACCGATTAGGTCCCACAGAGTCGGCCTTCCCTGGGTCCCATTGACAAAACAATGTTGTCTGGCGGGACCCAGGGGAAGAGCCTTCTCTGTGGCAGCCCCGGCCCTCTGTAATCAACTCCCCCCAGAGATTAGGACTGCCCCCCCTCCTCACCTTTCGTAAACTCTTGAAAACACACTTATGCCGCCAGGCATGGAAGAATTGATATATTCTTAGCTGTCTTGGTTTATGTATGGTGTGTTTGGGTTGTATGATTGTTTTTTAATAAGGTTTTTTTTAAACTGCTTTAATATTGGATTTGTATATGATGCTTTTTGTGAGCGGCTCCAAGTCCTCGGAGAAGGGCGGTATACAAATCTAATAAATTACTACTACTACTACTATTATTATATTATTATATTATTATTATTATTATTATTATTGTTATTGTTATTGTTATTGTTATTATTGTTGTTATTATTATTATTGTTATTATTATTATTATTATTGTTATTGTTGTTGTTGTTATTATTATTATTATTATTATTATTATTATTATTATTATTATTATTATTATTATTTCCTACCAGAACGGAGCACTTAAGTGCACCAGCTGCTGTCCACCACTAATGACCACCCATCTCACCATAGCATTCATGGGTGGCTAACAACAGATAAAAATACCATAAAACCAAAACTAAAAATAAAATAAAATCCCACACAAAAAAACCCCAACACATGAAACCTATTATAAATTATACTATATCAATAATTCAGCTAAATGTGAACAATTCACTATCTTTTCCCCCCCAGTAAGCTACAGAAGACATCAATAATTCCAGTAAAGGAATCAATGAATTTATTCACAATTACAACAAAGTTAATTACTTTTGAAAAAAAGGTATTACATATCACTGTGCTAATTAATTACTCGAGCAGTATCAGAGTCATTGCATCTTTGAGCTATTGATCATTGGACAATACAGTAGGATTACTAGTGCTGCAATGGGATAGAATTTACAACCCAATAAAGTAGTTTCATTTGCAGGATGGTATTTAAAAGAACAGGGACTGAAATCTACATTTTCTATCTGCTAATCAGACTTCACCTCCATTGCCTCCTTAATGATGATATCATTTTCAGTCACTTCTAGATCACTGCTGTGCACTCTTAAAAAGTGTAGTATAAGTGTGAATGAGTAGGTTTTATTTCTCTGAAGTCATGTTTTAGCCTCTGTAACCTCTATAGAGAGAAATGCATATGAATGGGTGTGTGTGGGTGTAATCCTATTATTATTATTATAAGAGTGTATTTGTATCCATTGGTAGGTTGCTCCCGGTTTGGTCCGGTTCTGTGAAGTGGTAGTGGCAGCGATGGGAAACTCCACCCATCCACATGGGACACTTCTGCGCATGCACAGAAGCATCACCTACATAGGCTCAAACCAGTAGCAATGGATTTTAAAACCTACTACTGTTCCTATCTGTATATAATACGTATATACAGGTATGGAAATATTATCTAATGAGAATAAAATCAATAGAATTTGATAGAACTTCAGCCAGAAGATTTAATGTGGTTTGCTCGCTGCTCAGATTACTTTCAGAAGAGTTGCTGCCAGTCAATTAATTAAATAGGCACCGAACTTTCAATCAGTCTCTCCAACCTGGTGCCTCTCAGCTGCATTGCACTTTTAAGTTCCCAAATCCCTATATAATTTGAAGCTAGGATAACTTGCAGGGAGCAGATTGTGTCTGCCTTGAGAATGAAAAAGTAATAGATATTGCTGAAATGATTAATTCATCGTCTTACAGTAAGCCTGAATAGCAATTAGTTTCGGTTGGGGGCAGGGGCTGAATCCACCCATATTTGATAATTGGGGTGTTAAGGCCTGGGGCTGTGGCCTTTATGATTAAACTGCCCATTAAGGCATAATTTAGTCAAATTAGACTCAAAACCAGGCTGGCAATGTCATGTGCTTGTTTATTAAACCATGGCTAATAGTGAACGTTTCAGAGGACTAATAGCTGATGCAATCAAATTGCACATTGCACAGGAGAACTGACAATTTCAAAGATTCTTCTTGTTTCTCAAATCAGTTTCTTTGATTCTTCAGCAAGGAGGGGAGATGTGACTGAAGGGAACAGCCTTGATAATACCCAAAGTTGCCTGCCCACCAAAACCCCCCACAAAACAACCACACCAAATTGTCTTTAGATTTGCTGCAGCAATTAGCAAAAGTCCAAAGCGAGTGGGGCAGAATTCCAAAGAGGTTGGAATTGTGCAGTGTGCTGTTTGGTTCAAAATGTGCTGCAGAAGAGGATAAAAATGTAGCAGAGTTCCAAAAATTCTGAAGACTGGAAAAGGATGACCAAATATACAAAGCTGGTTTCACCAGTTCCAGGAAGCAAGGTTTTATGTGGTCAGCTGAGGGCAGAATTTAGCCCGAAGGCATCTCAAATACAACTCTTGACCTTCAAGGCTATTTTGTTTTTCTTTCTGCTGTTGCCGCTTCACTCTCCCTTTCTCCCTAATTATTTAGAAAATTTCTCAAACTTCTCTACTGTTATCACCTCTGAGACCATTTAGGAGGTCTTTTCTGAGGTGAAAACAAGAAGAGACAATGCACAAAACAATTCTTTTCCCATACAAACACTGAGACAAGCATCACTCCTCCACAGAGCAAAGATAGGTCGCATCCAAGCATCTTTTTTAGCAGCCTTTTCCCTTTGAAGAACATTTTTTTCTGTCTCCAAAGATCCTTTTCATAGCAACAACACTAACAACTAGTGCAACAAATAGGAAGGTGGCAAACTGAAAAGCAAACTGTCAGTACCTCACATATTTATTTGCAAGCAATAAACAATTCCTCTGGAGTAGCAAAGACAGCTGATTGGCAAAGTAGTCCATGTCAAATAAACTGATATTTTTGAGGTTGGCCTCATAGTTCCCTCTAAGCTGAGCAGTGAGCAATGGCTCACTTAAAAATCATCATCAACTCAGAGTTTTTCAAACCTGCCCAGAAGCCGAGAGGGAAAGAGTGAGAGGGAAAGAGTGCCGCCCAGTCCCGAAGGGACTGCCGCTCAGACACTATACTTTTCCGCCCACCCCCCAAAAAAATTAGAGGGAACACTTGGCCTTACTCATCATGGGAGAAATGGAAATCTGTTATGGCAGCCATTTTGAGTCCTCAATTTCCAAATGTATCCCTATCCCAAAACAGTTTCTGTAGTGAATAGTGAGGAATCTCTTTCCTCAAAGATTCAGGCAGGAAACATTAAAAAAAAAATCTGATCTCTTCTCCAAGAAGATCTACAGATATTCAACACCTGGGAAAATCAAATGCTACAGATCAGACTAAGAGTCAAAAGTTCCTGTCACTGGTGAGTTTTTAGAAAGAGATTGTGGCACCTCCATTTTGTCTTAATTCCTTTATGAAGGGGTTGCAGTATCTGTTCCCAGGTTGATTCCAAGCCCTGTAAGCAACATCCCAATCTTGGGGAATCTGGGGTTGGACAGCCAAGGAAAAAAAATGACAGGGCTATAGTGCATTTAGATGCACAGTGGAATTGGAATGTTGCTATGAGTGTAATTTTTTTTCCAGATTACATTTTTGTAGATTTTTTTAATTGTTTATTTTTTACCTCTTAGGAACTAAACAATGGGGATGTGGTAGAATGCATGTTTGAAGTTGACTACTTAGAAGAGTATTATTCAAACAGTCCTCCTGTTTGTGAATAAGTGTGTGACAGGGTAGTCCATATTTGTTTTTTCCTCCTTTTCCTCCCCTTGATGAAGGTACCCCTTTAGCATTTATGTTGTTTTGTATCATAGAATATCAAATTAATATGCTAAATGGAGAGGAATTGATCAGGATATTTGTGTCTTACTTTCATTTTCAACATCAGCAATTTAACTGTTACACTACAGATAGTCCTTGACTAATTTAGTAACTGTTCTAAGTTACAGAGAAACTGAAAAAAGTGACTTATGAGCATTTTTTCACACTTACAACCTATGTTTGGCATCCCCATGATCATGTGATGGAAATGCAGGTGCTTGGCAAGTGAACATTGTTTTGTCCCAAAGTCATGTGATTCCCTTTTCCAATCTTTTGACAAACAAAAAATAAATAGGGAGGCCTGATTCACTTAGCAATCGTGTTACTACTTTTTCAAGTGCGGTGATTCACTTAACAACTGTGGCAGGAAAGATCATAACATGGGACAAATATCTCACTTAAAAACATAATTTTTGCTTCAATTGTGGTCATAAATTGAGGATTACCTGTATCAAGTTCCATTTTCTGAATACATCATCCCCATCCATCAAATTGTTTCTGATCACCTGAGGTCCTATCTTCCATCTGTGTTCTATTGTGTTCTACTGCTATTACTAAAAAGGGTAAAATTTGCCACAGTAGTGTTTCCAGTTCTGGAAAGTTCTGGAAAGTTCTGTCATAGTTAGGATAGATGGATGTAGATAATGTAAATTCTTGTCCATTGTTCATGTGATTCTCTTTCCCTGCTTTTGCCTGTTTGGATTTTTTTTCTTTTGCCTCTGATAGTTTTTGATGTTTGCTGGTATTTAGTAAATAACAATCAAATTAATTTTTTCCACATTTAACTTATTGGTATGTGTGCTTGTTCTGACCTGGATATAGGGATTGACTGGGAATGTGCTGGATGCAAACTAAACTGGAAATTATCCTCAGTAATATTTCAACATTACATCGGTTAATCTGCATAAAGTAAATTATCAATGAACCTGCACCAACATAATTCAAATTACCCAATACAATGCCAAAGTATGACAGAATTGACTCCCTCTCTTCCTAGCTAACTGGATTCATCACCTTTCCCCCCCTCCTCAGACAGCAGTGATGTACTGCTAAATTCTGAAGTGTGGAGCTTGTCATTTTAACCCCTAAAGTCATCTCTCCAAGGAGAATCTACAAACATGCCATGACATCGTGTTTTTGTTATTTATTCTGCAAGAAGCTAACGCTCTGGCTGAGAAGTCTATTATGGAACACAGAATCTGGTATTAAACCACAAATAAAACCTTGCAAAAGGTTTACGATGCATTTCTATAATCCTAGGCATCTTGTAAACTCTGAGATTTAATGGTGTTTAGCTTCAATATGAAAAGGAAACAATATTGCAAGACAACAGTATTAAAGAAGGCTGCTGTCAATTGTCTGAAGCAGGTGTCTCTAACCTTGGCAACTTTAAGCCTGGAGGACTTCAACTCCCAGAATTCCCCAGCCAGATTTGCTATGCTGGCTTTGCTGGCTGGGGGATTCTAGGAGTTGAAGTCCTCCAGGCTTAAAGTTGCCAAAGTTGGAGACCCCTCTGGTCTGAAGTATACCAGATTAGGAAACCAAAGTTATGTATGTTAAAACTATAGTTATTGTAAGGCTACAGTAACAGAAACTTGCAAATCTGAATGTGTTCCTCTCTTTCCACTCTCCCTCTCTCCCCACCCCTCCCTCCCTCTCTCTGTCTCTGTCTCTCTCTTCCCACACTCCGCCTCCCTCCTCACCCCTCCCTCTCCCCCCCCCCTCTCTCTCTCACACACACACATACACACACACACACACTAATGACCAGGCTCCGACTATCCTGCTTCAAACTCATTATGCAAAGATTGAGTTCTCTGGAAAACAATTTAATACTTGGAAAAGTTGAAAGAATGAGAGGACAAGAATGACCAGCAGAAAGTTGGATAGATTCAGTTATAGTGACAATGGGTCCAAGGCAGGGGAGTGTTGAAACAACAGGTTGGGGATAGATGGACACGGAGAAAAATCTATTTATGTGGTCAATAGGAGTCGAAATGACTAGATGACACCCAATCAATCAGTCAATCAATATCTTCAAAATCACTAGAATGGGTGAAGTCTGAAACTATTTCTCAAATGACTGTTCTGATGCTTATTCAATGGGATTCCTTCTCAATCTTTCTCAGATGTCCTTATATTGCCTTATATATGTCTCTTTCTCCTGTTCTCAAGGTGATTCCCACTGCTCATTACAGTTGGAATAGTAGAGAAGCAGCTGGGTCCCCTCTGAATATTTATCTCACTTTATCTTCTTTATGCTAACTTGTAACAATCAGGGAGAAAGTTGAATGCCTTATTATTACTTCGTTCATTTGCCAGACATGGAAAGAATGTTAATTGTCCAGCTGCGACACCACTGCTGTGGTTTTATACCATTTCATTAAATGTGATAAAGACAGTTATATGGTTCTTTTTTCCTTTTGGCCCCTAGGTTTTGGCCCAAGAAACATATCAATATTTACCAATTCATTTAAATATGTGCTACTTAGAATCCCTTGCATGTTTGTGAGTTTAAATCAGAAGTATGCTCCTATTGGTGTGGTCCAGTGCGCCGCTCTGATAGTGGCCTGCCGATTGCACAATTTGCACAAATGCTCCGGTGCTATCTTTGCCGGTCCATTCATGGCACCATCTCCTCCTCCCCTAATTTTCTGTGATTTTTTTGCTCTCTGAGCATGTGCAGAAGGCAAATGGTCCCTCTGCGCATATGCGGAAGCAAAATCATAATGCCATGATGCACACACAGCGCACTGACAGGAAGGTATGAGGAGCCCACCCCTGCTTTAAACAGATAGGGTAAATGAAAAACATGAATAAATAGCAAATCTAACATTATAGAGAAAATACAAAGGAAAGTTTTGCTTTCTGGTGCCAGACCTTAATGGTTTCACTGAAATGAATGCTAGAATCATCAAAGGCCTCTATGCCAATGTTTATTTCACTTTTGTGTTTGCTAAATTAAAAAGAAAAATGAAAATTGGAACAAGTCGTCCTGTACAGACTTTCCAATCTGGGATCTACAGATAAGTGGTAGGTTGCTACCAGCTCACACCGGTTCTGAAAACCAGTAGCAGCAGCGTCTGGAGACTCTGCCCATCCACCTGGATGTCATCAAAAATGCTCTGCACATGTGCAGACGCTTCTGTGCATGTACAAAAGTGTTGCCTACATACAAAGCACGCCCGCACGCTTCCTTTCCCAAACTGGTAGCAAAGATAAATTGAACTCACTACTGCTACAGATGTGCAGGAATATAGCTCCCATCATCCTCATCTAACTGAGACTTGGAAAGCCACAGTTCACTCAACTGACATGTTAGTTACAGGAAAGACTGATCTGTTCAATTCAGTCTGGAGTTTTATTTCTAACAATATCTATTCTGTTTGCTCTGGGAAGTTTCCAAGCAGACCATGGAAACGGACTCTCCCCCTTTCAATTCTCCTCAGCATTGGTAAAATATATACTGTCTTGGAGCACAGAAGCTGTTTTTGCTGATATGTTTTGTTGGGCCAAGGCTTCAAATATTCCAATTGAACAATGTTGCAGAACTGGGGCAAGAATTAATATTGATAAAATTTTAAAGTGCCTGTTAAAGCAAAGGAAGGTTTAAATATCAAAATAAATAAGTGCCTGTTAATCTTCTATGAAGATATGAGTAGTTTCTGTGCCGTGTGGTTTATAGTAATACCAACTTCAACCATATTCTTGCCTAAGGCCAGAAATCAGCCAGGAATTTGTTCCTTCATGGTTGAAGTCCTATTTTCCTGCTGGGCGCTGTCTGACTAGCTCAGTGATTTTGGCCTCCTTCAAATAATCTTATGTTGAAGATCTTTTGCGCATGGTAAAACCACCTTATTAGGAACAGGCGTTGTATTTATAACATGAAAAAAACTGGATGAGGAAAGAGTAGAATGGAAGGAATGCTATTTATACAAACTGACACGGCTGCATTGTTGATGTAAAAGTGGTAATCCATAATCCATAATTCACTTTCAGAAATGAACCCATCATATTACATCACGGCGTGACAAATTGCTACTGTCATGCTATCCAGCAATAAATTACACAGAATTGTTCCTGTCAGAGCAGAAACATCTTTGTGCTTTAAGAAAAAAAAAAACAATGTCATTACAAGGTTATTCTTTTGTTCTTCCAAGGGACTTTCTTATCATCGGAACCATTTTTCAGCTCCGTTTTATAGTCAGAGAAGAATAAAATCACAGGCCTTTTCTATTGATGAAGGGGAAAAAAATGTTCTGCCTGTGTGTGTGCATGGGGGAAAGGGATAAGTCTGTTCCCTTTTAGTCCTTAATTTTATTTGTATCCACCTGTGTTTGTATGTGTGTGTGTGTATGTGTGCATGGAATTTGTGTTTGCATCAGTAATGGGTTGCTGCCCCCACAGGGGGGGGGGGCATGTGATGCAGTGGGGGTGGTATGTTTATGCACTATTTATTGAATATTTAATAGGTTTTTTAATTGTCTTTCCTTATCTAGTACCTTAGTATTATCCTTAATCACTTTTAAAATAGGAAATACGGAGAGGAAATACAGAGGGGAGCAGCATACAAATCTAATAAATGAATGAATGAATGAATGAATGAATGAATGAATGAATGAATGAATGAATGAATGAATGAATGAATGAATAAATATATACATACATACATACATACATACATACATACATACATACATACATACATACATAAATAGTATGTTTTTACCCATAAACGCTTTTATCATTTTAATCATTATCTAGAACTGAACTTTTATAGCAATGAAAGAAAATTGAGCTACTTGCCTAATCTGTTATCATACTGAACCTTGTGGGTTCAGTACAAAACCTTAAAATTTTACTGCGGTCCTCACCAAATAATGCTGTCTATCATTTGTCCTTTTCGTGGCTATTCAAATAACGTGACTTAATCAACTGAAAAAGAGTCCAAGCACTTATTTGAAAACTTATCTTGGTCAGTAAGCCACTCACACCCAGTCACATGACCTTTAAACCAACCTGATCACATGATTGTCAAGCCACTCCCACCTGGTCAAATGACTAGCAAGCCGTGCCCACAAAATAAGCCATGCCCACAGTGTGGCAGTAAAAATTTTGGCAGCCCATCACTGTTTTGCATGTGTAAGAAGAGCACTCTCCTCAAGTTTGTTTTTTTAATGTTTCCCTAGGGTTGCTTCTTACCATTTCATTGTCTATTTTGAAAAAAAAGAGGCTACTCATTGCTTTAAAATTCTTGATTATGATAGATAATAGCAGAAGATCGTTAATTATAAAGAAGTTCTTCTCCCCCCCCCCCCATTTCTACTTTTATTGGCAGGAAGAGACCAAGCCAACCAAGATAATCCGCTTGCCTGCAGATAAGCAAGGGAGGGAATAAGAGAGCACACAAGCAACAGACACTTTAAATTTCATTGGACTGTTTTTCAATTATTTAATAACAAATGGGGACTGCGGAGTGGGTTAAATTAGCCACAGAAGCTTCGCATCAGTGTGAAGTGAAGCTCCTTTGCTGCTGCTTAATTAATCAGTTTGGTTACCCTCTCTAAATGAAACCGTTTTTCTATCCCCCCTTCTATCTTTTCTAAAAAATCTCACCATGGGCTCTGCATTGCGTTAATCTCGTTTATTTCAGAAACGAGCTCTGCTCCATGCCATATCTCATCGCGTCCTGGCAATGGAATTGAGTCATCACTCATGTATTCGTTCCCACAGAGGAGGGCAGTTTTGCACTTGGCAAGTGCCATTGCTCCTAAGGTATTATGAAGTGTCCAGACAGCTGTTTAAATAATTGTACCTCTCTTGTGCAGAATAGTTACTTCCCAAGATTAAAAGGGAGGGGGGGGGAGAAATAGAGAGGAAAATAAAAACAACTTGCAAATAATGAGTGGCTAGGAAAATGAGACCATAAAAGCAAAGTTCTTGCTGAGCCTGTGGAGTGCAGCTCTGCTTGTTTTGGAAAATCTAGAGGATTGATGGTGAACCTTTTTCGGCTTGAGTGCCAAAAGTGTGTGTGCACGCACATGATAGCGGATGGGTGTATGCCCACACCTATCTCTGGGACCGCCTTCTGCTGCACGAATCCCAGTGACCGGTTAGGTCCCACAGAGTTGGCCTTTTCCGGGTCCCGTCGATGAAACAATGTCATCTGGTGGGACCCAGGGGAAGAGCCTTCTCTTTGGTGGCCCCGACCATCTGGAATCAACTCCCTCCGGAGAATAGGACTACCCCCACCCTCCTTGCCTTTCGCAAACTCCTCAAAACCCACCTCTGTCATCAGGCATGGGGAAATTGATTCCCCTGGGCTGTTTCCGCTTTATGTATGGTCTCTATGAGATGTATGATTCATGGCATCGAACCAGAATATCTCCGGGTCCGCCTTCTGCTGCACGAATCCCAGCGACCAGTTAGGTCCCACAGAGTGGCCTTCTCCAGGTCCCATCGACTAAACAATGTTGTCTGGCAGAACCCAGGGGAACCTTCTCTGTGGCGGCCCTGGCCCTCTGGAACCAACTCCCTCCAGATATCAGAGTTGCCCCCACCCTCCTTGCCTTTCGCAAGCTCCTCAAAACCCACCTCTGTCATCAGGCATGGGGGAATTGAAATTTTCCCTTCCCCCTAGGCTTATAGAATTTATACATGTTATGTTTGTATGTATGATTGGTTCTTTAAATTGGGGTTTTTTAGATTATTTTTAATATTAGATTTGTTTACATTGTCTTTTTATTGTTGTTAGACGCCCCGAGTCTGTGGAGAGGGGCGGCATACAAATCAAATCAAATCAAATCAAATAAATGAATGAATGAATGAATGAACGAACGAACGAACGAACGAACGAACTAACTAACAAACAAACAAACAAACAAACAAACAAACAAACAAACAAATAAAATGATTGTTTTCTATATTAAGGGTTTTTAAATTGGTTTAACCTTTGGATTTGTATTGTTTCTTGTTGTGAGCTGCTCAGAATCCTCGGAGAGGGGTGGCATACAAATCTAATAAATAATAATAATAATAATGCAATGCCCTGTGTATCCCCCCCCCCCGATGCATGCACAGGCCAGTAGGTTCATTGGGCTGTTTTTCATCCTCCACAGGGTCCAGGAAAGCCTCCTGAATCCTGTGGACTACAAAAAATGGCCCAATGGGCCAATTGGAAGTCTGGAAATGAAAGGAAATGGAGTTGCCCTGCTACTTAACTTCAGATAGTTGCAACCATACTTCACATAACTTGGCCCATTTCTTCTGCAGCTTTTGATCGATCTGGAGCTCTGTTATTGGCTGCAGAGGCCTTCAGGAAAGCCTTGCTGGACACAGAAGAAATGGGCCGAGATGTGAGGGGCCTGGCTGCAACTGTGCAAAGCAGTAGTTCCTGAAGACCTCTGACAGTGAAAAGAAAGCTGAGGGAGACCATACAAGTGAACTTTAGGTTGGCTCATTGGGCCATTTTCACCATGCGGAGAGCTAAAATGGCCAAAAATAAAGCCGAAAATCAGCTGGTCAGCACACGCACTGGAGCTGACATAGGGCAGTGCCTCACCTGCCCTCAGAAAAGGCTCCACATGCCACCTGTGGCACACATGCCATAGGTTTGCCATCACTGATCTAGAGTACCTATTGACAAGGATCCTAATGTCCATTTTTATAAAGAAAACAAACAAACAAATTCAATTATATTATTTTTTTCTCTGGATAAGAAGGCACATTTTGGGGGCTGGGTTGGGGAACAGTCACAAAACTCAAGTTAATCTCTTCTTTAGGATCCCATTGCTATAATGATTCTCATTTCCTCTCTTAGTACAGAGTTTGTGTTCCATGTGCATCTGTCTCTAGCTCAGACACAGATAAAGCAGACATAAATTACTATTTATGTCAGCTGACTACAAGCGTACCTTTGTTATTAGTGCATCTACTCCTTCAAATAGAAAGCCCTTCACTGGCAGATCCAATGCCAACTTAAAGGAGTGTGTTGTACAGTAATACCTCGTCTTACGAACCTAATTGGTTCCAGGGGGAGGTTCATAAGATGGAAAGTTCATAAGATGAAACATTGTTTCCCATAGGAAACAATGTAAAATCCATTAATCTGTGCAGGGGGAAAAAAAACCCACAAAAAAACGCCGCTGCCCATTTGTCGCCTGTTAAAACAGCCGGGGGGGCTTCCCAGCAGCCTCCTGAAGCCGAACGCCAAACCCGAACCCAGAAGTTCAGCAAAAGTTCGGGTTCGGGAGGCCGCTGGGAAGCCGCGCCGCCCAGCTGTCACCTTTTAAAACAAGTGGGGGGCTTCCCAGCAGCCTCCTGAATGCCGAACCCGGAAGTTCGGGTTTGCCGTTCGTAAGACGAAAAAAGTTCGTAAGAAGAGGCAAAAATTTTCTGAACCCCGGGTTCGTATCTCGGGTTGTTTGTAAGACGAGGGGTTCATATCTTGAGGTACCACTGTATCTTGTACAAGCATTTGGAGGACAAAACTAACTGCAGAAGACAAGGATATGTACCCTTGATCGGGACTGACATGAAGGTACATTAGTGAATGTTTACCGTTCTGAAGGAGAGCTTGGTGAGAGGAGAGAAGGACAGGGAGAATGGAATGCTTTTATTGTCTGTTTGTGGCCTTTGCATAACCTCTTGCTTGGTTTGTATTGGCAAGGACTTTGAAGCATCCTGAATTGGCAGTTCCCAAGAAGAATGATCCTTCACATTTGCTTAATACAAAGAAATGCCCGATGAAAGCATTTGGTACTCCTCATACGTCAGAGAGTTACAGAATAACAAAACGTGAAGGATGCTGAGAGATCTTCTAGTCCAGTGTGTGCTTGCGGGCCATAATGCAATGCCTCCCTCCCACACATGCACACAACCCCCGCACTGCCCCCACCCACCCACACAAGCGCACAGACCTCTCGGAAGCTTCTTGACTTCCAGTAGGGCAGTTGGGCTGTTTTTGCAGTCTTGCCAGGCCTCAGTAAAGCCTCCTGAAGCCTGGGGACAACAAAAAATGGTCCAACGGGCCAACCTGAAGTTCAATGAAAAACTTCTGGTTGGGCCGTTTTCACTATCCAGGTTCAGGAGGCTCTCTTGAAGAGCAAAAATGGGCAAAAAGAAGGGCAAAAATCAGCTGCTCAGAGCATTTATTTCTTTATTTCTTTATTTCTTTATTGGATTTGTATGCCTCCCCTCTCTGCAGACTCGGGGCAGCTAACAACAGCAATAAAACAGTATATAACAAAATCCAATACTAAAAACAAAATCCAATACTAAAAACATACATGCACCCTGGTGCTGACATAGGCTAATGTCTCGTATGCCCTCAGATATGGCTCCACACGCAACCTGTGACACATGTGCCATAGTTTTGCCATCATTGTTCTAGCACAATTTCCTAAGCAAGCAGTTAGGAAGCAGTTACTCTGTACCAGTTAGGAAATCTTTGGTATTATGGTGCCAGTATATTTCTAGAAGCATATTTCTCTCATAATTATCATTTTCCAACTATGTCTGTGAAGAAAAGCTTTGCAAATGGTACCATGGTCAAGATCAGGAGTGTCAAACTGGTGGCCCATAGGCCGAATCCGTCACACATAGGCCACACCCACCCCAGCTCCACAAATGGAAAAAAAATTATGAAATGTCACATGATGGCAATGTGATGTGGTGACATTGACAACTGTGGTCTAGATTTTTTAAAAAATCTATATTCTATAGATGCTCAGAATTGTTGCTGGACAAATGGTACAATCACTTCCCACCTACCTATTGTACTAAAAAAAAATCCAATAGCTATTACAAGGTCTGATGTTGTATGTGCGCATATGTGAGAAGGAAAGAATATAAGAAAATGAAAGACATGTTCATGGGCATTGGATAGCCTGAAGAATATAGTCCTCCGGATGAAAAATATATAGAGAGCACTGGTGAGACCACATTTGGAATACTGTGTTCAGTTCTGGAGACCTCACCTACAAAAAGATATTGACAAAATTGAACGGGTCCAAAGATGGGCTACAAGAATGGTGGAAGGTCTTAAGCATAAAACGTATCAGGAAAGACTTAATGAACTCAATCTGTATAGTCTGGAGGACAGAAGGAAAAGGGGGGACATGATCGAAACATTTAAATATGTTAAAGGGTTAAATAAGGTTCAGGAGGGAAGTGTTTTTAATAGGAAAGTGAACACAAGAACAAGGGGACACAATCTGAAGTTAGTTGGGGGAAAGATCAAAAGCAACGTGAGAAAATATTATTTCACTGAAAGAGTAGTAGATCCTTGGAACAAACTTCCAGCAGACGTGGTTGGTAAATCCACAGTAACTGAATTTAAACATGCCTGGGATAAACATAGATCCATCCTGAAATAAAACACAGGAAATAGTATAAGGGCAGACTAGATGGACCGTGAGGTCTTTTTCTGCCGTCAGTCTTCTATGTTTCTATGTTTCTAAAAATCATGCATTAAAAGGACAGAGCTGAAAGAAAGGCACACCAATAATGTTTGGAATATTTCTGCGAATTGTGAAATGACCTCGTTTACATTTGATAAGGTTGCATGGGAGAAAGCAAGCATTGTAGCTTTGGCTGAAGCTACAATGCCAAGCAAGTCCTGGGCTGAAGGGAGGGCTGCCAATAGAATGGGGGGGGGACCCCCGATGTCAATGATAATACATGTATCCTGAGTGAACAGCCTGCATCCATTTTTGCAGGCAGCTTGGGAGAAATACTGAATTCCATTCAGAGACGCCGAAGATCTCGAAGTCTTGTTAGGTCATCCATTCCAAATAGTCTGTTGAACCATAGCGGTCAGGCTGTAGGCAATGTTGTGTTTTCTCCTGCCCTTTTCTGAAGCGATGGCCCCTGACAGAAATGCACATTAAAGGCACCGCATCCGTACACTGAAACCCTGATGGGTGGTTTATGAAATAATCTGCCAATGCAGAAATCCCTTCCTGTGACCAGCAGCCTCTTAGCTGCTTTTGCTCTCTAGGTGGCATCACAGATTAAGTAACTCATGTATCTCTTGGCCAACAAGACACATCACCTGCCTTTTCCAATAGTCGGCAAGTAAGGGAGACGGCAGCAGGGTGGGAGGGGCAGGGGTGTGTGAAAACCTTCAGCTTGAAATAGCAAACCCACTAAGATGGCACAGCTAAAGTCTGCCTTGCAAATCAGGAGATTCCCAAGCTTCTCTGGCTAAATTTAAAACCACCCCAATCTACATATCCAAATTGTCAGTGATGAACAAATTGTTGTTACAAATTGTTGTTACTGAGACACCTCCCCCAGGCTTTTTATATTTTATGTTTGATATGGGTGTGTTGCATGGTTTTTAAATGATGGGGTTTTTAGATGTTTTTTAATATTATATTTGTTTCATTGTAACATTGTTATTATTATTGTTGTGAGCCGCCCCGAGTCTTCGGAGAGGGGCGCCATACAAATCTAATAAATTATTGTTGTTTGTTGTTGTTGTTGTTGTTATTATTATTATTATTATTATTATTATTATTATTATTATTATTATTATTATTATTATTAAATGAGGTCCGCGGAGTGTGGTTGGTGAAAAGTTCAGTGTAATAGATGACCAGGAAATGAAGGGGAAGGTTGTGCTTTAACTGTGTATGCTTCTGACAACAACATCCAGCAAGCAAATCAAACTTGGGACTTGTGCTAATCTGCCTGATGAAATTTCAACCACTTGTTAGGAAGGAGGAGAAGTTCTGATATACCTGCAGAGCAGTGATGGGCTCCTATGGGTATGGTAGAAAGATTTTGAATTTTTTTCCCTTCTGGGCTCTGGGTATGTTTTTCCTATCAGAGTAAATGAGCTTGAATGTGTATATTTTTAGAAGAGCTGTATGTGCATGTGTTTGTGTGTGTGTACATACACATATAGTTTAAATAGTAGACAATGTATATTTTTGTGTGCCCGTGTGTAATATGTATGTACACATATGGCACATATACATAGAATTAAATAGTATATTTTGGATGTTCAGTAATAGTAAATAGTTAGGGGAATTGTATCTCTTTGAGGCAAGGAGAGACCAGGCACCCTAACCCTAACCCAAACCCTTGATGTGAGTGACATCTAGTTGGCCACCTTTAAGCCAGTTACATGACCTTTAACCCACCCCTGGTCACATGATCATCTAGCCACTCCCACCTGGTCACATGGCCAGCAAACCACACCCACAAAATAAACCATGCCCACAGTGTGGTAGTAAAACTTTTTGCAGTCCTTCACTGCTGCAGAGGATGATCTACTGTCAAGCAGAGCTTATTTAAGCAGCTAGGCTGGATTGGTTTTGTGGGGCTCTGGGACAGTGAAGTTCCCTCACCTCTCTCTTCCTTGCCTTTCTCACTGCTGTCAATTTAAAAGAAGGCCAAAATGGATAAAATCTCAAAGGAAATACGTACAAGAAAAAGAGGAAACAGAATACTGCAAAGTATGAGAAAAGTGGTATGAATGGTTAGAGAAGAGAGATAAAGGAGAGAGAGAGAGAGAATAATGTAAGAAAGATGACAAAGGAGTTATTAAATGGCATCAAACATAAACAATTTTAACGGAAATAGAACATATGGTAGAAATAGAGTACACTATTATATGATGTATATAAACAGAATTGTGAAAGTATATGTATATAATAAAATGAATAGAAATAGAAATAAGAAGAAAAAATGTAACACAAAATGTTTTAGCGATGTGAATTTGTTGTAAAGATGGAAATTGTATAAATGTTTGTTTTTAATTTTAAAAAATGTTCAATAAAAATATTAAAAATAAAAATAAATTAAATAAAATAAATAAAAGAGGGTTCTACCTAAGAGTACATAGGGGGGGAAAAAGAAGGTTCCTGATCTCTATTCTCTCCCTGCCAATACAAAATCCCTATTTAAACTGGTTCTGGCTATTTTCCTGTTGGGATGGAAGGCACCAGACTGCTTAAATATTACGGATCAACCAAAGTTAGCTATGTCTAGGGGAAAAGATAATGACTTAACAATAGTGGCTGCACCAATCCAGGTTAGTCCTTGGTTTACAAAATTTTACCCAATTTTGAGCACAAAATTTCTGTTGGTAAGCAAGACCAATATATAGGAGCAAGATATGGCTCTGGATCATTTTCGGCAAGTGTCCCCAAATTACAATAAATACAATAAATAAAATAAAATAAAATGAAATAAATAATGTATTTCTGTTTTTATGTTTGCTAGTATTTGACATTTTTCTTATATCATTTGCCGTCCCCACGCCAAAACACAGTATTGTTACTTTGTAGTTGTCCATTTTTTTGTGGTTGTTGTGAATTGCATCATAATGAGCAAAATAAAACACATTTGTTTAATTACATTTTATCTGCACATTTATAAAATTCATCCCCCCCAAATATTTTTCTTTGAATGTTCGCAAAATAATCAATGTGGCCCTTAGTTTGAAAAGTTTGGAGACCCTGATTTACAGAGTCAAACTAGTCTTATTTCTTTTAGAAATAAGAAACATTGATCCTTCAAGCAATGAAGAGGAGAACTGAACATAAATCAGGAGAGCAAATCAGGAGAAAAGGAAAAATTTCCATTTCTCCTGGATCTCGTGATATAATGTTTTAAAAGGAAAAAGAGGGCCTTTGCTTCAGAAATCTGCTATTTCTGATCTTTACCTATCTCTATAGAAATAAGTAATATGTTGGTCACAAATGTATCCTAGGACTTTATTTATGTTTTAAGGGGCCACCAAGTCTTATTAACATAAGAACAAAAGAACATAAGAAGAGCCATGCTGAATCAGGCCAAAGCCCATCGAGTTTAGCATTCTGTGTCACACTGTGGCCCACCAATTGTCCATGGGGATCTTGAGCAGAAAGAGAAGGCAAAACCATTCCTTTCCCTGGACCCCGAACAAATGGTACACAAGGAAATCTTGCCTGCCTCAACCAACATAGAAGCGGCACATGAACATCCGTTTCAATAACCACCGATACATTTGGCATTCATGAATATGTCAAATTCTGCCTTGAAGCTATCAAGGCTGACAGCTGTCACAACCTCTTCTGGAAGTGAATTCCATAAACCAATGACCCTCTGGATGAAGAAATATTTCCCTTTATTTGTCCCCATTTTCTAACCTATGAGCTTTAGGGAGTGCCCCCTTGTCATAGTATTGTGTGATAGAGAAAAGAATTTTTCTCTATCCACCTTTTCCATCCCATGCATGATTTTATACATTTATATCAAGTCACCCCTTAAACACCGTCTTTCAAGGGTGAAGAGACCAAGGTATTGCAACCTGGTTTTATAAGGGAGGTGCTCCATTTCCTTGATCATATTTGTTGCCCTTTTTTGCACCTTTTCTACTTCCATTATATCCTTCTTGAGGTGCGGTGACCAGAACTGTACACAGGACTTCAAGTGTGGTCTCACCATTGATTTGTACAGAGGCAATACAACACTTACTGACTTATTTTCGATTCCCTTCCTAATCATGCCAAGCATGGAATTTGCTTTTTTTTATATACTGCTGCTGTACATTGGGTTGACATCTTAATTGAGCTGTCCACCAAAACCCCAAGATCACTTTCTTGGGTTGCCTCAGAAAGCTTGGTCCCCATCAGTTCATGGGTATAATTGAGGTTCTTTGCCCCGATATTCATAACTTTGCACTTTTTTAGGTTAAAATGCATTTGCCACTTTGTTGCCCACTCACTCAATTTTGAGAGATCCTTCTGGTGCTCCCAACATTCAGTTTCACTTTTCACTACTAGGAATATTTTAGTGTTGTCAGCAAACTTTGCTACCTCACTATTTACTTCTACATCCAGATCATTAATGAATAAATTAAAAAGTAAAGGCCCCATAACTGAACCTTGGGCTATACCACTTCTAACTTCTTTCCATCCAGAGAATTGTCCATTTATTGCCACCCTTTGCTTCCTATAATTTAGCCAGTTACCAATCCAGGACAAGACTTGTCCTCTAATTCCGTGGCTGAAGAGCTTTTTTAGGAGCCTTTGGTGATGGACTTTGTCAAAAGCCTTTTGAAAGTCCCATCTAACCCCCATCTAACCCTGCCATGCCTGCCACTCCACTGCCAGCCGATCCAAGCTGGGGAAGGAGTAGCAGGCAGGGCAGGTGGTGCGCCAGGCAAATGCTGCCCTGTGTGCCTGAGTTAGCTCCCGGGGTTCCTCCTGCGCAGCCCCACCACAGAAAAGCAGCAGCAGCTGCAAGGGGAAGCACAAGAGCTACACTCCTGCTCAGGTTCACCATGCTCTCCTCTCGGCATTCTCTCCGCCACCCCATCTTCTCATCCACCTTTGCCACCATTGCTGCTGCTTCCACATGACCGACTCATTTGAAAACCCAAACAAAATACAAGGGGGCAGGGGTGAACAAGTCAGTGCTCCCAAAACCTGAAGTGGGCAAGTGGGGTGGTCTCACTTTAGTGGCCATGGTGGGCTTTGGTGCCATGTTTCTCCACTTCAGAAGGGAGTATGACAAGCGACTCAGCTTTTAGGTTCCCTACACAGAGGCGGAGCTGGGGAGAGGAAGAAGGTAGTGACAGCAGAGGTGGCTCTGGCTCCATTTTCAGGCCAGCCATCACCTCCCCTTCCCTTATAGCAGGACTTCCAAGCCACAAGCCAGTGAGCAGCGCCTGAATAAAATATAATTCTTTATTGGCCAAGTGTGATTGGACACAGAAAGGAATTGGTTGGAACTAGCGGCAAAGCAGAATCCGGGCTGTCAAGCACCACCTGTGCTTCTTCTCACCTCTGCTTCTTCCTGGTCCCTTCCATCCATTCGGGTTGTCCCGAAACCCAAGCAGGAAAAGGGAGAAAAGGAGCCTGAGTCCAGCCTCCCAGGCATTGCGCGTCACTGCTGCTTCCTCCCTAGAATGGTGAGGAAAGAAGGAGGGTGAAATCTGAAAGGCAGGTGGACCTAGCCAGATCATAGCCTTCCCGTTTTCCTCCTCCTCCAAATAGGACTATTTTTTAAAACTATTTTTTAAACAATAAAAATGAAGGAAATGTGACAATGATTTATTTCCCAAAGGGGCAGCAAAGAATCCTCTAGTTATAGTCCAATGACATAGCCAGAAGCAAACTCTACAACATTTATTTCAAATTTTGGCATGTTGACGTTTTAACACAACTCTTTAGATCTCTCAGACACTGGGATTAGTGGTGGGCCCCAGAGATAGTAATCCTGAAAGAAAAGTAGTGACATTATTGGCATAAACACTCAGATAATTTCTGGGACAAGGGGTTTGGTATCTACACTACAGCCTTCAATTTTTGATCCTAACATTCTACTATATATCCTGATAACCAACACTGGGCCAAAGCTTCCCAAGCTTGCTTCAAACTGTCCCTTATTTTATTAAGTAATGTAGTTCCATAATTATTGATCTTGGCTTACAGAAGCTTCCTATTATTTCAGTTATGGAGCATTTCCCATTACCTCCTATCAGTCTGTGCTGTTCAGCTATTTTAAATTCTTCACTAAAAAAAGGTTTGCCAGGTGATTTAAAATCTGAAAAGATGCATACTTATTTTTTAAACTCACTAAAATGATCCTTTGTGTAAAAGAGAGCCTTTTTCCAATGGGATAAAAACTGTACTATGGAAATAATAGAAACAGGATTTCCAGGTATTTAGAATGCTGCTTCTTCGCATATACCCAGGCGTGGGCTACTGCCCAGATGGGGGGAACACAGTGGGATAGCGAAATGGAGCTCCACCTGTTGTGGTTCCGTCTGAGGCCCCTCCGGGAACGGCTGACCTTCTGTCGGTTTCCAGCTCAGAGGGAGAGGCTGAGGAACAGGAGGTGCAGACAGACGAGGAGGAGGAATCCCAGGCTGAAGAAGAGGGAGGACAGCCAGAGTCCCACCAGGGGGAGCTCTCCCCAGCAAGCAGCCTGGATTCCTTAGAGGAAAGTGCACAAGCCATAATTGATCTGCGACAACGAAGAGCTACTCAGAGACGGAATCAATTGGCTAAATACTTTCAGCATTAAAGTGGCAACAGCTGGGTTTGGGTGTGGTGCTCTTGGGAAAGGCTAAAAGGCAGACCCACCCTTCCTGGCTTGTGGAGTTTTATCTTTGAGAGTCGTGGGACCTGACTGTGAACTTTGGCGTCTTGGAATCCTGGTTTGTGCCTTTGACTATTGAAACCTTGGGGGGGGGGGGTGTGCCAGCAAGAAGCTTGCTGTATTGTCTGGACATCAGGACCCTACCGTATTATATCCTGTCTGTTGGGAAGAACAGGTTTTCCTCTGTGCTTATTTTTTCCAGTTATAAAATACTTTTGGCTTTTACCAGAGTGTCTGGCTGTTTTTTCCAGTTGGTGTTGAGGTCTGGGGGAACCCAGACAGAACACCACCCAAGAGCACCCAATCTCCACTGAAAGATGTTGAAAGAAAATGCAGGGCGTCCTGCATAAGCCACGCCCACAGTGTGGTAGTAAAAATTTTGGTAGCCCTTCACCTCATATAGGTCATTCAAATCTGATCCTGTAATTTTAGATGCCAATACTATAGAACAGTGATGGCGAATCTATGGCACGGGTGCCACAGCGGGCACATGGAGCCATATCAACTGGCACATGAGCCATTACTCTAGTTCAGCACATTGGAGCTGAGCTAATTTTTGGCTCACCCAGAGGCTCTGGGAGAACATTTTCGGCTTCCAGAGAGTTTCCAGGGGGATATGAGAGGGCATTTTTGCTCTCGCCAAGCTCCAGATAAGACTCTCAAGCCTGGGGAGGGCAAAAGACAGGCCTACTGGGACTACCAAAGGTTGGGAAATGGGCTGTTTCAGGCCTCCAGGGGCCTCTGGAGGGCAGGGGAGGCCATTTTTGCCATTCCCAGGCAGTGTTCCCTCTAATTTTTTTTTGGTGTGGGCAGAAAAGTATAGTGTCTGAGCGGCAGTCCCTTCGGGACTGGGCGGCACAGAAATATTAAATAAATAAATAAATAAACAAACAAACAAACAAACAAATAAAAAACCCACCCTGTTTTGCCTCAGAGAATTTCAAAATAAAATACTGTACTGTGTGTCTATAACAGTGAGATCATAATAGGGCAACTCTATCAATATCAAAATGCCACTTAAATAGTTGGGCTAGTTTCAAACTAGATTTTGATTTTCTTTCTCTCTTCCTTACTCCCATTCTTTTTCTTTCTCTTTTCCTTCCTCTCTTTCTTCTATCTGTTTCTCTTTCTTCCTCTCTCTCTCCTTCCCTCTCACTCTTTCCCTCTCAGCTTCTGGGCAGGTTTGAAAAACTCTGAGTTGGTGATGATTTTTAAGTGAGCGATTGCTCACTGCTCAGCTTAGAGGGAACTATGTCCCCAGGCATTGAAATATGGGTGTGGGCATGCACTTTTGGCACCCGAGGGAAAAAAAGGTTTGCCATCACTGCTATAGAAAGATGGAATTGGCTTAGATGTGCTTCTTTCAATGAACTTAGGTGATATGTACATAGAATTTTTACAAGAGGCATATAAGATGCCATGTGAATTGGGAAAGAGTATGCTTGTATCCTGAGCTAAAATTATTAGATAATGTTGAACCACAACATTTCATTCTCTCTCTTTTCCAGTTAAACTTTACAGAAAATAAAGTTTCCTGCGATGACAGGCATTAAATATGAACAATGCTACCATTCTGAAACTATATTCCTATGGCACAGGAAAGAGAAGATTACAAAATTAGAAAGGCCCGAATAGAACAAATAAAAATATATATCTTCTAAGGGATCAGAGATGATTACTTACAATCTGCTGCAGCCTTTATTGTTTTTGGTTCTTATGTGTAAACCTGGTCAGGTTTTTAAAACAAGTATTAAAAAATAGTCTACAGGCAGAATAGCATTGTACGTTGAAGGAATATATGAATTAAACTAATATTTGCTATTTACTTTTATTATGAATTGCATATGCTACTATATAATTGTTACTGATTAAACCAATATGTGTTTCTGATATAATATACTGCTAGAAATCATTTGTTATGAAATGAGCTTTGTTATTGGCTCCTGCTTTATTATTATATACTGTCAGAAATTAGTTGTTAGGAACTAATTCTAGCTTGGTAAATTATAACCTTAATATTGGTTGGCAAAGTTTGTTATCTCACATCTCTGTCTTGCTTCTACTCCTATAAGCTATGCACATCCTTGAAAATGTAGAAGAAACAGTTACCCTGGAATATCAGGCTGCATAGATAAAGGAACCAGAGCGGGGAGTTTTCTTGCCTCATAAATTCTGAATCCTGAAAGCATTCTGAGGGAATGCTCCATAAATAAGGTGGACAGAGGCAGGGGCCTGAACAAAGAACACTTTAAAGATCACATTGGTAACAAATCTTTGTCTCTGACTGGATAAACTCTGTTTCTATTGGTGTAAAATGTATATTATACTCTGAGCCATTCTCACAGGGGTGTGGCTATTCTTACATGCATTTTGGATATAGTATTTACCCAGACTTTTTACTTTGGCCCTAAATAAAATTTCTCTGCCTGGTTGCTGAGTGAGGGGGCCTTGGTGGGCACAACCTAGTTGGCATCCTGCCAACTAGGGGGGATTTTTGGCTTTCACAGGCTTGGAAGCTTTCTTTGAGCCTCCGGGAAGGCAAAAACAGACCCATTTCCAGCCTTTCCAAACCTCTGTAGGTGCATTTTTGCCCTCCCCAAGCCTCTGTATATTACCCTGAACTTACCTGTATAGAAAAGGTGAGGAATCTTGGATGGGCAGAGCCAACAAGGAGTGGGATTTGGGGGTTCTCCGAACTGCACAGAATCTTAGCCAGAGGTTCTCCCAAACCCCTGCAAACCACCAATAGCCCACCCCTGCATTTATCTAGCCAGTACACCTCAGAATGTGAGGCCAAAGCAGTGATGGGCTGCTGCCCCCAGGTGGGGGGGACACAGTGGGGGTAGTAAGTCTATGCACTATTGATTGACTACTTAATAGTCTCTAGTACTGTAATATGATCCTTCATTACTTTTAAAATAGGAAATAATTTAATACTATGTTTTTACCCATAAATGCTTTAATCATTTTAATCATTACCTAGAATTGAACTTTTATAGCAATTAAAAAAAATTGAGTTACTTGCCTAATCTGTTATCATACTGAACCTTGTGAGTTTAAAATGTTGCTGTGCTCCTCAACAAATAATGCTGCCTATCATTTGTCCTTTTTGTGGTTCTTTAAATAATGTGACTTAATCAACTGAAAAAGACTCCAAGCACCTATTTGAAAATTTATTTTGGTCGGTAAGTCACTCCCACCCAGTCACATCACCTTTAAGCCACCTGGTCACATGATTGTCAAGCCACTCATGCCTGGTCACATGGCCAACAAGCCACTCTTACCTGGTCACATGACCATCAAGGCACACCCATACAATAAGCCAATAAGCCACAGTGTGGTAGTAAAAAATTTTTGCAGCCCTTCACTGGGCCAAAGTCTCAGATTGTGGCATATGTAGTCAAGCTGCATTTTGAGAAAGAGATTGGTGGGAAAGAAAAGGAAACAGGGATACACCTTTTGCCCTTGGATACACCTTTTGGGCAGCAAAAATTAAGGCAAGAGATGTGAATGGTAGTTGTATAAAACTTTGACTGCCATAAGTTCTAAGGCATTATTCCTCAGATAGGCTATTTTTGTCACTTGATGCTTGGTGATATGTTGGCTTAGTAGCCTCTGGCTGAAGCTGGCTGCTAATGTTCAAAAAGTAGAAAAACAATCACAAGTCTATTATCTCTTTCCTCATCAACAGTAATGGTGATGTGTGCCTCCTCCTTAGATCATTACCTTTATGAAGCTTTGAAGAGCACTCGCCTTCTGTAGCGTATTTTGGTTATTCCATTTTTTTTAAAAAAGCATTTAAGATTATTCCAATAATACTAACTCTGCTTGGCATTTTGAAGTCCATTTTGCACACATGTCAAGTTGTGCCTGAGGTGGTAGTTCCAATTCTTCCACACTCAGTCAACAATATGATCTATCGTCCAATCCTACGCGCAACCACTCAGAAAGAATTGTGTCCAATGGAGTTTGATGAGCCTTAGTCAAAGAGAGGCTTGTAGCTTCGAGCTATCTTTAATATATCCATTCCTTCTTCCTTCTGAAAGCCTCAAAGCCTGTTCCTAAACCGATGCCTCTGGTGTCACTAATAAAAAAAAGACACTATTGTGCAGCTGTTCCATACTTTTCTACTTTAATAAAAAAAATTGTAGAAAGAAACTAGATAGATTTCTTTTTAGAAAAAAGGAGATCAAAAATGGAATGTGTGGATGAATGGATTTCCCCGACAGAATTCTCTGCTCAAACTTTACGTTTAAAATCCTCATCTGAAAGAAACATAAAGATGAGTCCATGGAATTTCTCCCCACCCTTCCTTGGGTGCACCTATGCAGGGCCGCCATCAGGAATTTTGGGGCCCCATACAGCCTAAGTATCTGGGGGCCCCCTCCCTTCTTCCTTCCTTCCTTCCTTCCTTCCTTCCCTTTTTCTTTCTTTTTTCTCTTTTGGTTTTTTCCCCCTTCCTTCCTTCCTCTTTCTTTATTTCTTCTTTTTCTTTCTTTCCTTTTTTCTCTTCTTTTTCTTTTCCCTCCCTCCTCCCTCCCTCCCTCCTTCCTTCCTTCCCTTTTAAATTTTCAAACTGTCTTCTTCATATTCCTGGCTGAGGAATTCTGAAAGCTGCAGTCAACTGTCTTCAGCCATTGTCCAGCCCTGTGCTACGGACCCCTCCCTCCACCCCCTGAAGAGGCCAGGGGCTTCTTTCCAAAGCCAGTGGCAGTGATGCCAGAACCCCCTTCCCTGGGGATGGGAGCGGGGGGGGGGGGGGCTCCACTGGTCTCCCTTGAAAAGACCTTCCGCAACACATCAGCCCTGCTGGGCAGGCCTCTTAGCCCCACCAAATAAATGGGGGTTAAGGAAGACCCCCACCCCCCACCTTGCCCCAAACACTGGCACTCTGCATAACCCATGCGGGGGCTTTGGCTTCCCCTCTGCAGAACAGAAGCTGGGGACCTCTCCCTCCACATTCACTGGATCCCTATGGCCCATCCGAGGGCTGGCAAAATAGGTGTGCCCCCCCACCTGCTTTTCTATCTCTCTCTTTCTCTTTTTATCTCTCTTTCTCTCTCTACTTTTCTTTCTTTTTCTCTTTTTCTCTTCCTTTCTCTCTTTTTATCTCCCTTTCTCTCTCTTTCTCTTTATATCTCTTTCTCTCTTTTTTCTCTCTCCCAACCTCTCTCTTTCTCTTTATATCTCTTTCTCTCCCTCCCTCTCTCTTTCACTTTCTCTCCCTCTTTCTCTCCCTCTCTCCCCTTCTCTCTTTCTTTCTCTTTCTCTCCCTCCCCCTCTCTCTTTCTCTTCCTCTTTTTATCTCTCTTTCTCTCTTTTTTCTCTTTTATCTCCCTTTCTCTCTTTCTCTCTCTCTTTCTCTCCCCCTCTCTTTGTCTCTTTCTATCTCTTTCTCTCCCTCCCTCTATCTTTCTCTTTTTATCTCTCTCTTTCTCTTTCTCTCTCTCTCTTTCTCCCCCTTCTCTCTGAAGTGGGGAGGGCCGGGTTGGCACCAAGGGAGCTCGAGACGGGGTGCAAAAGCAAACTACTCTGCCGGCCCGGGCCCACATTGGAAGGAAGGAAGGAATGGTAAAAGGGGCGATCAAGAGAGGAATGGGTGAATGAATGGACGGAGGGTGGGAAGGAAGGAAGGAAAGAGGGAAGGGACAGGAACAGAGGAAGGGTGCAAAGAAAGCAAGGAAAGGTGTGAAAGGGGAGAGTAAGAGAAGAAGGAGTGAAAGAAGGGAATGAGGGAGGAAACAAGGGAGGAAGGAGAAGGAAAGCAAGAAATGGAGGGAGGGAAGGAAGGAAGGAAAGAAAGAAAGAAAGAAAGAAAGAAAGAAAGAAAGAAAGGGGGAAGGGACAGGAACAGAGGAAGGAAGCAAGAAAACTTATGAAAGGGGAGAGTAAGAGAGGAAGGACTGAAGGAAGGGAGGGAGGGAAGAAGGTAGGAAGGAGAAAGAAAAGAAGAAATAGAGGAAGGGAAGGTAAAAGAGAGAAAGAAAAAGAGCAAGAAAGAAAGCAAGAAAGAGAGAAAGAAAGAATGAAAGAGAAATAAAAATAGAGAGGGGGAATGAAAGAAATGGAAGGAGGGAAGGAAGGAGAGAAAGAAAGAGAAAGAAAGAAAGCAAGAGAAAGAAAAAAGAATGAAAGAGCAAGAGAGAAAGAGAAAGAGAGAAAGAAAGAAAGAAAGAAAGAAAGAAAGAAAGAAAGAAAGGCAACTTCAAAGAAAGGCTCACTGAGCATCTCTCACTCTCTCTCTTTCTATCCCTCTTTCTTTCTCTCTCTTCCTTTCTATCTCTCCTCTTCCTTTCTCTCTCCTCTCTCTCTCCCTCTCTTTCTACCCTCCTTTCTCTTCCTTCCTTCTCTCCCTCCCTCCCCCCCTCCCTCCTTCCTTCCTCTCCATTTCTCTTTCCCTCCCTCTCTTTCCCTTTTCTTTCTTTTGGTCCACTTCTCTCTCTCTCCGCTTCTCCACTTGCCTCCCCCTCACGCCTCGCCCTTCCCACCCGGCCACCCGCGCGCGCTTACCAGCAGCAGGAATTCAAGTAAGCCCAAAAGAAGCCATTGGCTCCGGGCGGCGTTCATGGCCCCCCGAACCCCCGGCCCAGCACTTCCGGGAGCCGAAAGGCGCGGCTCTCTTGCCCTTGCAATCCTCGGGGGGACACAAGGCCGGCGGAGAAGCCGGCCGGGCTCAGCCCTCTCCCGGCTTCCCCAATTCCGCTTCCCCAGCAGCGCGGCTTGGCTTCCAGAGGGCTGAGCCAACCCTGCGGTCTTTCCTCCTTCCGCGGCTGCCATCGGGGCTCCCTGCCTGTCTGCCGGCCTCCCTGCCTTCTTTCCTCGTGGGGGTGGGAAGAAGGTGCGGGCCGCAGAGGCAGAGTTTGTCTCAATCGGAGTTGGGGAGTTTTTGGCGGGCACCGGGCCCGCCCCCCCCCATTTTCCAATTTGGCCGGGGCCCGGGACGCCGCTACCAGTAATACCCGTCTATCGGCGGCCCTGCACCTATGAGTCAGGGTGGCATAGTAGATAGAGCGCTGTACTGCAGGCCACTGAAGCTGACTGTAGATCTGAAGGTCAGTGGTTCAAATCTCATCACCGGCTCAAGGTTGACTCAGCCTTCCATCCTTCCGAGGTGGGTAAAATGAGGACCCGGATTGTGGGGGCAATAGCCTAGCTCTGTTAAAAAGTGCTATCGCTAACATGTTGTAAGACGCCCTGAGTCTAAGGAGAAGGGCGGCATAAAAATTGAATAAATAAATAAATAAAATAAATAAATCTTTAAATTAGAAATTCCTAATATTCATGCTTCAGTCATATTTTGCCAAACTATTGCTTTCTGTTCCCTCTTTTGCGATCAGCTTTAGCACCTTAACTCCGCCACCCCTTATTTTAAACACCTGCTGGTAACAAGGCCAATCAATACCCCTATTATGGATAGTAGGAGCACTATGCAAATGTAGAATCTCATCTATTACAACAGCTTTCCTCAAAGTGGCCGAGGTGAGTTGAATTCCCAGTTAGCCTGAGCAGCATTCATGCTGTTAAGAAAGAAAATGAGATGTAGACTTCGAAGCTTCTATGGCCCTCCTTGGAGAATGTAGTATTTATTTATTTATTTACTTACTTACTTACTTACTTACTTACTTACTTACTTACTTACTTACTTAATTGGATTTGTATCCCGCCCCTCTCCATAGACTCGGGGAGGCTAACAACAATGATAAAAACAGAATGTAACAATCCAATAATAAAACAACTAAAAACCCTTATTTATAAAACCAAACATACACACAAACATACCATGCATAACTTATAATGGCCTAGGGGGAAGGAATATCTCAACTCCCCCATGCCTG
This sequence comes from Erythrolamprus reginae, assembly GCF_031021105.1. Taxonomy (NCBI): domain Eukaryota; kingdom Metazoa; phylum Chordata; class Lepidosauria; order Squamata; family Dipsadidae; genus Erythrolamprus; species Erythrolamprus reginae. The sequence continues at coordinate 167,455,951 of NC_091952.1, read as the reverse complement.
GCGGTATAAGTGAGTCTTGAGTAGTTTACGAAAGACAGGGAGGGTGGGGGCAGTTCTAATCTCTAGAGGGCCAGGGCCGCCACAGAGAAGGCTCTTCCCCTGGGGCCCGCCAAACAACATTGTTTAGTTGACGGGACCCAGAGAAGGCCAACTCTGTGGGACCTTATCGGTCGCTGGGATTCGTGCGGTAGCAGGTGGTTCCGGAGGTAATCTGGTCCAATGCCACGTAGGGCTTTAAAGGCCATGACCAACACTTTGAATTGTGACCAGAAACTGATCGGCAGCCAATGCAAGCCACGGAGTGTTGAAGAAACGTGGGCAAAATATTACTACCTTGTACAGGTTGCCCTCAACAGGGGTGTTTTCCTTCTGGTTTGGACCCGAATTGTTAGTGACCTGCTGGTGATGTAATTTTGGCATCACAGATCCGGTTCTGTCTGTGTCAGTCTGTGCTCACCGCCATCTTTTTTTCTGACTTTTTGGGCGATTTTACTGTGTTTGGATGGCTTCTCCTCATTCTGTACTTTGAAAAAAGCCCTCACGTCTGCCCCTGGGTTACTAGTGACCTTTATTTCTTCACCGGAAGCACAGCTGATCAGCTTCTCAGCTGTGTTTCAGGCTGAATCCACCTTCTGAGCATGCATGGAAGTGGAACTGCCAGAAGGGATGCATGTACGCATGAGCAGAGCAATTGCACATGTACAAAATGTTGCGGTGCGAACCAGTGGCGAAGATAAGTGGAACCTGCCCCTGGTCCTCAAGTTATAACATTTAGTGACCATTTGAAGTCACAATGGAACTGAAAAATGTGACTTATGATACTTTTTTTCATGCTTATGACTTTTGCAATATCTCCATAGTCTAAAGTGACCAGATTTTAAGATTGGGAAAGAGGGACACTATTGAGCAGGTGGGGTGGGGGGCTAAAATGTAGCCAAAAAAAAATAGGAAAAAATTTCTCCCTCTCTCCCTCCATCCTTCTCTCTCTCCCTCCCCCTTTCTCTCCCTTCCTTCCTGTTTCTTTCTCTCTCTTTCCCTCTTTCTTTCTCTCTTCCTTCCTTCCTCTCTTTTTTGCTCTCTTTCTCTCTCTGTTCCTTCCTTCCTCTATCTGTCTTTCTCTCTCCCTCCTTCCCTCCCTCTCTGTTTTTCTCTCTCTCTTCCTCCCATTCTACTTCTCTTTCTCTCTCAATCCCTTTCTTTCTCTTGCTTCCTCTCTTTTCTCTCTCTCTTTCTTTCTCTCTTCCCTGCCCCAATGGTGCCCGGATGGAGGCGAAGGTGGGAGAGGAGGTGGAGGGGTGAAGTAGGTCCGAAGGCTAAGCAGGTGCTTCTCTCCTTCCATGCAGTCTCTGCCCAGCGGACCCGGACAGCCCCCTGACCTGCCCACCAAATTCCTCTGCTGCACTTTCGCAGACACCTGCCCAGCTCAAGACTAACACAGAAGGCCAGATGCAGGGGGGGTGGAAGGATGACACACACACCCAGTTCTGCTGCCCCCCGTTACTCACCCTCGCAGCTGTCCTTCCTCTTTGGAACGGGGGGGGGGGGGGGCTGGGAAGGAAGAGCAGCCAGCAGAGGTCTGGCCGGCCCTTAAGCTCCTCCCTGGTCATGGTAAATCCTCCCGCCTTCCATTCCCTCTTCAGCAAGGAAGCACCAGGACACGACTGGGCCTGTCCGGAGGTGGAGCAGGAGAAACAGGCGAGCAAAGGCCCTGCACAGCTGGCCTGAAGTCCATGCAGAGACCTTCAGCCAAGCTGGGTTAGTTGCGGGGAGGGCAAGGCAGCAGCGGAGAGCCCAGAATCCCCTTCCTCCAGCCTCTTCCCATGGGGGCTGGTTGGGAGGAAAAAAAGAGGGACATTTTGCAAATGGAGTGGGACATGGGACAAATGATAAAAAATCGTGACTGTCCTGCTAAAAGCGGGACGCCTGGTCACTTTACCATAGTCATGTGATCAAAATTCAGATGTTTGGCAATTTATGATGGTTGCAGTGTTCCTGAGTCACATGATCACCTTTCGTGACCTTCTGACAAGCAAAGTCAACGGAGAAACCATATTCATTTGACAACTGTGTTATTCATTTAACAACTGCAGTGATTCACTTAACCGATGTGGCAAGGAAAGGGAGGGCAAAACTCACTTAGCCCATTTCTCACTTAGCAGCATAAATTTTGGGCTTGATTGTGGCCATAAACCGAGGACTGCCTGTAGTTAATTCTGATCAAATTAATCTGAATTATTACAGTAGCAAATATTTCTTCACCAAGACTGTTTTCTTCTTCAGTACTGTTGGCAGCCAGAACAAAATATGCCAAGCAACAATGTGCTGACACATCATAGCAAATCTCTTTGGAAGTTAATTGCAATCAGCTATGATTTGCAAAAGCTCAGCAAGGATTAGAATTGATAACTGGCAAAAAATTACCTTCTCCATTCTCCGAGGCATTCAAGTAGGGCAGCCTCGAATGTCAAAATCATTCACTCTTTTATGTATGGATAATGTTATCCAAATTGAATCAGCTACATAAATAACAAGAATTGGAGAATAAGGGATCCCTGGCCGCAGTGAGCTGCTCCCAGTTTGGCCCAGTTCTATGAACCAGTAGCACTGGTAGGCCACCGGTAGGACACCACCCACCCACCCAGGACACTTCTGGACATGTGCAGAAGCATAATGCATGCAAGCACGCAAGCGAACCGGTAGTAAAGGGTTTTAGAACCCACTAGTGATCTGTGGTACAAAAGTATTCATGATTATTCCAGAACAATTATTATTCCCCATTGCCCTCAGTGCCTTAGTCCCAAATCTCTTGGAAAAGTAGACAACAAGATTCAGTCCAATGCCAGTATCTTCCTAAACTCTCAGAGTAAGAGAGTCTAAGACTGTACCACCTAAATCTGACAAGAAGACATTAAATAAAGGTGCCATAATTTTTCACCAGTTTTCACTAAAAAAATTAAATAAAATACCTATGATATTATTAGAACTTTATCCGATGGGGGGCGGGGACAGAGAGGGAAGGACAGACAGACAGACAGATGATAGATAACTTTCAGTTCAACTCAAAGCAACAAACATTCCTGATGCATAATATTCCTGCCTCCTACTTTTTCCCCACAACAACCCTATGAAGTTAGTTGGGATGACTGGCCCAAAGTCACCTACCGGTAGCCAACTTATCTCTGTCTGTCTGTCCATCCATCCTCCCTCCGCCCCTCATTATCTATCTATCTATCTATCTATCTATCTATCTATCTATCTATCTATCTATCTATCATCTACCTACCTACTTACCTACCTACCAACTATCTACCTATCTACCTATCTACCTATCTACCTATCTACCTATCTACCTATCTACCTATCTACCTATCTACCTATCTACCTATCTACCTATCTACCTACCTACCTACCTACCTACCTACCTACCTACCTATCTACCTATCTACCTATCTACCTATCTACCTATCTACCTATCTACCTATCTACCTATCTACCTATCTAGCTAGCTAGCTAGCTAGCTAGCTAGCTAGCTAGCTAGCTAGCTAATTTGTATAGCCACCCAGCTTACATGAAATTGACTCTACACTTTCATGCCTAAGGGAGGCCTTGAACTCACTGTATCTTGTTTCTAGGTCAGCACCTTCACTATATCTCACTGAATCTCCAGAAGTGTTAAACATCTGATATGTTGAAGGCATTTATCAAATGAGAGAAGAAGAAATGAAAACCAAACCTTTCACTCTGCCAGCAGTTATACTAAACAAGTAGATATACACACAATTTTAATAATGTAAAATGTAAAAACTAATGTATTAAAAATGCAGTCCACAGATACAATGCTGAAAAATCTGAAGGGCCAGATTGGAAGCAGACTGTCACATAGAAAATATATCTATGTGGCTCTTAAGAATCATCACTGGCCAAAAAAGCTGGTCACCTAAGAAGCTCAGAATTTCAAAGGTTATTTTATGACTGCATCTTACTGAACTGTCTGCAGATATATGTGTGAATTTATTAAACCTGTAAAAGGAAACAGATATCCCCTGCAGCACGCACAGGCCAATGATGCACATATTATTTCAGTGGATATCTTTATCTCTATCTTTATGGATAAAACACGCCACTTTAATCTGGAAATTTAAAGTCAGGTCTAATATAAAATTTTGACTTTTACCTCTGTTTAATCTACAGCTTTCTTTCATTCTTTCATTGGTTACAAATGCCACAAGTTAAATAGGAACATGTTCCTCTTCTATGTTGTTCATTTAATAACAACAAGAGCTGACGACTGGGGTTACAAAACTCTAAAGCCTCTTCTTGATCAGTTATTCTTGATAATTCTTATTGATCAGTTATTATCTTGAAACTGTCTTTGGAATGGACAGACCCGTCAAATGGGAGTTTGAAATACAGTGTTCCCTCAATTTTTGTGGGGGATGCATTCCAAGACTGCCCGTAAAAGTTGAATTCCCGCGAAGTAGAGATGCGGAAGTAAATACACTATTTTTGGCTATGAACAGTATCACAAGCCTTCCCTTAACACTTTAAACCCCTAAATTACAATTTCCCATTCCCTTAGCAACCATTTAGATTATTACTCACCATGTTTATTTATTAAAGTTCATTAAAAAAATATTTATTAAAGGTGGATGAATGTTTGGTGATGACATATGATGTCATCGGGCAGGAAAAACCATGGTATAGGGGGAAGAATCTCAAAGTATTTTTTAATTAATATTTTTGAAAAAACGTGGTATAGACTTTTCACGAAGTTTGAACCCGCGAAAATCGAGGGAACACTGTATTTGAACTTTTGAAATATTAATATTGTTCCTGCTTCCTCCATCAAAGATCACTGCCTGAACATTCAATCCTGAGTTGTTAATTATACATATTTGAAATAACAATTATACAATAATTATATATGGTACATTATTTAATTTAGCCATATGTCTCTATGCTGAATACTGAAGGGGAAGCAATTTGTTCAGTTCATATTTCCATGCACATTTAGCCAAACTGCATTTTGCTGATATTCATATCACAGCACAATTGCACATTTTAACAATTAAAGAAATTACTGAATACAAAAATTTGCATGTAAGAAAAGTGCATGCAAAGGGATGCGGTAATGAGTATTGTGTGTGTGAACTGGTGAACTGGTACCGAAGGGTTTTAGACTCTACTACTATGTGTTCCTTTGAGGGTTTTTTGTTTTATTAAATTTAGGTGCTACCTGATTCCAAAATGTCTGAGTTTGTTCAAGGTTAGTCTCAGATATATATATATATATTTAATGGAGATTAAAGCTGTCATTAAGCAACCACTTACAATATATTGTATCTTTCTGCATTAACAGAAGAACAAGAGAACCTTGCTAAGTTCAGATCCTCCTTGCAGGCAATGAACACATAGCACTTGACCTACCACTCTTTCTACTGCATACAGTAAAACTTTAAATCCTATATGCATCTCCTGAAAAGCAACTCCACTAAAGATTAATAGGGTTTATCTGGAAGAAAATAGAGTTAGGTTTTTCTTAGCACTGCAACCCTCCAAACATTTAATGTGAAGGATGCTTCACTGATCATAATTCTCATTAACCCTATTTAACACGGGACTAATTTTTGGCATTTTGCCTACAGCCTAATCTCACGCACATCTAAGAAAAGTTCCTAACAAAATGTGCACCTTAGGTTGAAGCTGAAGTTTTGGGTGATGAGATATAAACTTTGGGGTTTGCCTTTTGTCATTCTTCCCCCCCCCCAATTTTAATGCATATTTCCATAATTTTAGCAAGCATATACAGACGCAAAGGATAGCAAACATAAAAGTACCTAACAACTGCAGGTATATTTATTTATTTCTTTTTTAAAACTTTCATTAATTTGTTTTCATTTGTGACACTTTTTTTTCTTGGCTCAGGGATAACAGGTGTCATTTGTGACACTTTTTTTTCTTGGCTCAGGGATAACAGGTGTCATTTGTGACACTTTTTTTTCTTGGCTCAGGGACAACAGGTTTGAAAGCAGTAGTGGGACTACAACTTCCAGCTGCCAGAACTTTACCAACAGTTAAACCGCACTGAGTTCAATATACCTTATTTTCTAATAAGTATACTTAGAAATGCAAAATCAGTGGGGTTTACTTCCCAGGTAACCATGTTTTGGATAAAGCTGTCCTCTGCCTTTTTTCCTCTGCTCAAAAAAGATACCGAGAAGCAGTGGAGAGATAGATGCCTGTGATTTTTTGAAGAGCCTGGCAAGAACAGAATCTCTGACCACTTTGAATGCTCGGTGGATGGGGATCATCTCAGAATCTCAGCTTCCATCATCACGACCAACTCACAACACAGAGAATTTACACCATTAGTAACTTACTTTTAAAAACCACCAGATTTCTCTCCTGATCTGAGATTGGAATTCCCATGTGCAGGCCTCATGACATTTGTGGTAGTGTCTATGTATTTCCAACCTAGTGCTATCCTTTCTGACATACCATTTTCTGGTTTTATACTTCTCATCAAATTAGAATACAATTGATTAATGATTCTTTGGCATTTATGGGCAGAAAATTAAGACAATACGATATATAGTATAGAGAAGTTAAGGCAATGGAAATTGCTTTTTCATAAACGGAAGGAGTGGCTTGGCTCTGAAGCCAGGTTTAATGACCTGTTGACCTTCCCCAGTCTTCCCCAGTGTACCTCATTCTGTTCCTCAAGGTTTCCCCAGTCCTCATTCGCAGAGCTTAGGAGCCCGGAGATCTTAAGAGCAAGAAGATGAGTATTCTCCAAATGGTAGGACTGGAGTTGTTTGTTGCTGAGGCAAAGCCTTAATGAATATAACCCATTCAGATTGTAACAGAAAAAGCTCACCTCCCGACTTTTCATTCCTCTACTAATCTGCAGTCTCCTTCTATTGAACTATGCCTTTCTCTCTAACCTATTCCTGATTTGACATCACAGTTAGTCAAAACAAATGGAAATGCAGAATAGATTCTCTACCTATTCTCTCGCACACCACTGTAAACGCTATAAGGAGATAAAAGAATCACTTCAGCAGGGAGCAATTCAAAGATGCTAAACAAGCACGAGTAGTGCATTCATGAACAGTTCTTTTCACCCATTCTCTCCTTGGGTCTTTGTGTGTGTGTGTGTGTGTGTGTGTGTGTGTGTGTATGCATGCACTCATGTGTGCACATCATGTGCACGCATACAGTGTAAGACAACATTTGGAAGAGCTAGTATGCATATTTTATATTTAAAATAAAATCCAATATTACATTTTGACTATAATATTCATTCTGGCATGGCAGCCTAATTAATCCATAAATGCCTCCTCATATTGCCAAAGGCAAGGGCATTATTAAATGGCTTGGTTTGAAAGGCAAGAATCTGAGCTTGAACAGATGGAAGATATATAGCCAATGAGCATAAAGTATTTGGGATATGGAACTGTGTCTTGTCCTGGTGATTTATGATGATGGCTGGTCTCACAATCAGCCAGATGTTTAGACTGGATTTGGTATTATTTATCTACCTATCAAGTCCTTCCCAAGGACCTGGGATAGGCAGATGTTGTTTGATGATGTTGAAAGTATTGCCCAAGGATGTAAACTGTTCCAAGAGAAGTTGTTTTTCACATTGGACTGATGGCGATTTTGTCCATGCCAATGCTTTACTGCTCCAGATGTTTTGGGATCAAGTGGTGCTTTAGATGTTTTGGAATTGCAGCCAAGGCATCTATTACTATTGGTAGTATTTTTGCTTTCTTTTGCCACAGTCGTTTCCAAGTCTTTGTATTTTGTGACTTTTTTTATCCAGTTCTTTCTCTTCTCTTCTGCTGCCTCTAGATACAATCATGGATGTAAACTGTTCAGAGTAAAGCCGCCTTTTGCAATTAAGTGGTGATGATTTTGTCATCATTCTTACTAATAATCATATTTTAAATAACCTCCCATGTAAATATATTCACAGATGGAGCAGCAATAGCTGTGTGCCTCATTCCAATGTGAAGAGAAGTTTCAGAAATTGGATTAAGACTAGATTATGGCATTGGTTAAAAGATTAACTGGCTCTATGATGGATTTTTTTGACTGATGAGAATGATTTTTTCTCATAATCCTGAGGATTTTCATAGTGGTCTGGAATGAAATCAAGTAGAGGCAAGTATGTAAGAATAGGAATGAAAAACATCTGTGCTCTTAAAACTGTCATTTATAGCCAGGGTTTCAAACACTCTTAGAAATGCCCCCCTACGTCATTATATATGCAAGATGGACCAAAATTCAGAATGGGGTTTTAGACTTTGGGATATATTTTGTGTGTATGTATTATTTTCCTCAGTTTACTAGTCAGCGAGAAAATGAAAAGGGCCAGCAATACTTGGAGCTGTTGCTCAGCCTGTATCACCAGAGCTGAAACTTGAAAAAAAAAAGGACTTTTGGAGTTTGATTGTTTTTAGCTTTCACTGCAATAACTGAGCTCTACAAACCCATCCCCCCAATCTATGGAACAAAAAATATTGTATGTTTACCCTGGATCCCTATGACTTTAATAGAAGAAAATATAATATCTCCTAACTCAGGGTTAATCTGTGAAGTCATGGATACCATCTGAGTTTGCTTGTTTACTTTCACATGTTTCATCACCTGACTAGGTAACATCATCAATGTTAGTGAGTGTGAAGTTTGATCTCTGTTTACCCTCTTCTATATCATGCCAATGTGAAGCTCTCTAATAGGAAAAAAAAAGTTTCCAGCCAATTTGTCAATAGAAGAAACCAGGTTATTGCACTACTGACACACTGAAAACTGAGAATCTTCCTTCATTTGTAATTTTCAGTGGCATCCGCAAAACCTGGAATTTCAAAATTATTCAGCATATTATTTAAAAGATATGATATATGCTCCATAAGCACCTCCAAGCTACTGACTCTAAACTGTACTGTCCTCTCCTGCATGCTTTTGGAGATGGGTTTATATGCAATTCCACCAAACCAAGCAGAACACAAGGAAAGCCCAATCAGCATATCATTTTTTTTTTCTGGCAAGAGGTTATATAGCTATAGAAAAAGTATATTGTGCTAAGTACAACAGGTCAGATTGACTTTGGGGATTTTCTGGAATTAAACATGTGCATGCAAAATCTTTACAAGTATTCCATTCATGGGGGAGGGGAGGGTGGACAGGCATCTTGGAAGCAAGACAAAGAATGGGTAAATGGTTAAGCTCTATAGCCAGATGGAAGCATGCAAGGGTATGATGGGTTCAAGCAGTGATTGATTCTTTCTTGACCAAAGGAATGTCAGCTGTTTATGAGATAGTGGTTTGCTCACTTCTCAAGTGATAGTGGTTTGCTCACTTGTCACTTGACCCAACAAGTCTGGACAGTTTTTATCCAATTTCCAACCTTCCCTTTTTAAAGAAAGTTATGGACAAAATGGTTGTGCTGTAGCTTCCAATGGACACCAATGAAATAGATTAATTGTACTCCTTTCAGACAGGATTCAGGCCAGAATATGGAATGGAAATGCCATTGATCACACTCTAGGAGGACTCTGGTGGGAGTGGAGTTCAATTATTGCATCCATCTTATCTCTTCTTGACACCTCAGCAGCTTCAATACCATCAATTATGGTATCCTTCTGGACTGGCACCAGGAATTATGAGTATGTAACACTGTGCTGTGTTGGCTCTTATTTTCCTCTTGGACTGGTTCCAGTTAATCTTGATAGGAGTAGGGAGCTCCAGTCCTCAGCTTGATTCTTTTTCCTCTCATGTTCATATGCATGAGACCACTAGATAAGCCCATCTGACAATTTGGGTGAGGTGTCACCAGTATGTTGATGATATTCAACTTTATGACTCGCCTAAATGATGATGTGACCATTCTGTTTCACTCTCTAGAACAGTGTGGGCTTAGATGGTACACAACAGACGTCAGACAAAACCAAGTAAGATTGAGTTGTTTCAAGTGTTTGTATTTGTATTTGTAATTAGATTTGTATGCTGCCCCTCTCCGAAGACTCGGGGCAGCTAACAACAATATAAAAAGACAATGTAAACAAATCTAATATTAAAACAATCTAAAAAACCCCAATTTAAAGAACCACTCATACATACAAGCATACCATGTATAAATTCTATAAGCCTAGGGGGAAGGAAAATTTCAATTCCCCCATGCCTGACGACAGAGGTGGGTTTTAAGGAGCGTGCAAAAGGCAAGGAGGGTGGGGGCAACTCTGATATCTGGGGGGAGCTGGTTCCAGAGGGCCGGGGCAGCCATAGAGAAGGCTCTTCTCCTGGGTCCCGCCAAACGACATTGCTTAGTTGATGGGACCCGGAGAAGGCCAACTCTGTGGGACCTAACCGGTCACTGGGATTCGTGCGGCAGAAGGCGGTCGTGGAGATATTCTGATCTGATGCCATGAAGGACCTTCTGGTATTGATAATCTTTCAGCATTGGCCTTAAATAATGTGGCACTTAGGAGTCCTCCTAATTCAGAGGTGTCCTTCTCCAAAAGCCAGGGGCAGTTGTGGCTCGGCAGGCCCTTGCACACCATCTTGCCTTTCAAGGACATTCCCTCTGCCCTCAACCTACAGCGTAGCAAGAAAAAAGGAGGTAGAGAGATGGAGGGACAAGTAGGAGACAGCAAGAGAGGCTGAAAGTTTAGTCATGAGCAAGAAAGGAAGGAAAGGAAGCACAAGGCTTTATGGAAGGAATAGCAGAGTCATGACTGGGGACTGAGGTAATGTTGGCTGGGGAGAGCCAGAATTTCACCATGAGGAGAAACTGAGAAATCATTTTGAGATGTAGCTAAGAAGAGAAAGATTCTAGGATAGAGAGAAAAGGGGGAAATGAAGAGTAAGTAATTAGCTAGAGAAAACATTAGCAAGGTCACTTAGAGTGAATCCATTTTGGATGAGTTGGAAAGCAAAATTAGTTGATCATCTGATGTTCATTCAACAACTTTGTATATTGTTGAGTTCCTAATACCAGTGAAAATCACACTGTTTTCAGTGACAAAAGTAAAAGACGTGTAGTGTTCATAATGAGGGATAGGATGTCCTTCTCTTATTACATTTCCTAGGAACAATATATAGCAGCAGTGGTTGATGGGAATACATTCTGGAGGACTGCTTGGCTGATTCTAGGATAACTGTCACCATAAAGGTACCATAAATAATCAGCTAGAGGAGATGTTGGCCAAGTCACTTAGGGTGAATGTACATGATGCCATACAATACAGAGATGAAAGAGCATTACAATCTTGTCCGTTCAAAGGAAAGCTGTGTGGGCATAGATGTGGGGAGGAGAACAAACTGTCACACTGTGTCCACAGCAAGTTTGAATTGAATTATCGCTCCCTTCAGGTGCAGCTGAGATACAACAGAAAGAAAAGGTAGGAAATGTAACATATACAAGGGAGTCAAAAGAACCTTTCAACAGAATGGGTTAAATACAATGTATTAAATACAATGCATTCTATGCATATGTCTATTCATTACACCCTGCTTTAAACTGTCTGCCAATATTACAGCAGAGCAAGGCTTTGAAAATCCTATTTTTTAAAGGTCAAGGCACCAAAAGTAGTCAACTATACAGAGCGTTTACTTGTTCTTTGGTCAGCCAGATGTGGATTTTTGATTTTAGAATTGTGGATTTGGGGCACTATGTTGCCAAAATGGAAACTGGACGAATCAAAGTAGTCCTGACATAAACAAATTCAAAACCTTCTGACATTTTGGCTCTGCTTTGTTCTCTTGCCAAGTCTGTGTCACTATTCACATCTCAGATTGATGTCTGCTATAAAGCTGAGTCTGAATGTAACCAGTTGTAAAAATGAAATAATCAGTTCTGCATCCCTGTGCCTTTTTGGGCAAAAATATAAGCACCAATCAACCAACATTAATTACTTTTAATGAGATGATTTTATTCAGGGAGACTTAGTTCTGGTTCTTAAGCTTCCCATTGAAATTCACTGGTCAGAAAACAAACATCTTAGTTAGTTGTTTGAATGGGAATACATTTGAATAGGAATATTCATGATGGCATCAAAGAACAATTATAACTAAGTTTTCCATTACCAAACAAATTCTACTGTACTTATGTATTTATTTATTTACTTGAGAATTAGGATAATTCTTTCAATAAATGATGTACTTTATTGATGTTTCATATATTCCTTTGAATATTTGTGATGGTTATCCAGCTTTTTTCCTTCAAATTCCCCAGATCCAGGGAATTACTGTATAGACCAATCAGCCTGATATCAATACCTGGGAAGTTCTTGGAAAAGAAGCAACAAATCTGAGTATACCTACATGCCAACAAAGCTATAACCAGTAACCAACATGGTTTAGTCAAAAATAGATCATGCCAAATAAATCTTAAATCATTATTTGACAAGGTGACTAAATTAGTGGATCAGCTAAATGCTATGGACATAGTATATTTAGATTCCAGTAAAGCATTTGATAATCATCCACCTATAGTTAAAAACCTATGCATATTGATTGATATTGCCATAATATTATCCCATAACAAATTTGTAAGTGCCTGAAATGCCCCGGGTAATCTATTGCTAGATCATGTGCATGGAATTTGAATATTCATGCTTTTGTGAATTAGAATTGTATTCTCTCTGGGACATATATAGGACCAACTGATATGTTATTGGATCAATGCATAGAACACGGGACACCTTCAAAGTAGTCTCTACCTGACATGAAAGGATGGTTTGAATATTTGGGGACAGGTGAAAAAACAGACTCTTAATTTGGAAATGGTCCTAGAAAATATAAAATATATATTATATGTATGTCTGTGTATACTCTGTGTGTATGTGTGTCCGTGTGTTTGTATGTGCATGTGTATGTATATATACACAATGTGTGTGTTTGTATGTATGTGTGTATGAAAAATATTCTTAACTGTTATGTTAAGAATCTGTTGGATGCTAAGAAATTGTAGAGTTTTAATTAAATTATAGGTTGTTGTTAAATCCTGGGTTTTAGGGCATATATAAGGTTTCTGGTCCAAGAACCATACTTGACCCTTAAATAGTATACCAGAGTTTACTCTTCAAATATGGGTGGAGCTGAAACAAAAAGGAGGTAGGTCAGGACAAACACATCAAAATATTAAATTAATCATGCACAGTTAATATAGTTCATTGTCATACATGAATATCTCTCATATAGCACATTTCAATTCACATTTAATTTTCTGATATTAGATTGAAATATGAAGTCAATATCTTTTTTTCTCATAAGCACGAGGAATAGCACCATGACAAAATTCAGATGAATTGCCCCTTCTAACAACATTCAGTCGCAAGTGTCCATAACTTTGATTTGATAGTCCTTCCTTCCACACCCATATAAATAAAAATATCTAGGTGGGCCAATGTCTTCAATTACAACACAATGGAACTTGCTGACCTATAAGTGTAAACATGACATTCCAGAACTCAACGGCATGTCCATATACTAAAGCTTCTTATTATTTGAAAACAAATTTATGCTAAATCAATCAATCAAGATCAGATAGAGAACATTTGTCAAGAGCAAATGATCAAGACTGAGAACCTAGCTCAAAATTAGCACTCCACTGTAATATATTGAGGAAAATGTTTCCATTACATTTTAAAATAAATTCTTTGCAGTGGATATATTTTTCTCCACGCATCACATTTGATTTATGACTTGGATTCCTTGTCTGTAAAATTCAGAATTCAGAGGAAAAGGAAGGCTTGAAAAAGTATTAATAATATGTTCTTGCACCATTTTTTAGACAAGGTCGATCTACAGGTGCCGAACCAGAACTAAATTCTTGGGGAAAGTAAAACACACACCACTGTCTACCTTTCACTGGTTATCCCTACTTCAGTCAGAGAAAGGTTTCAAGACAGGAGCCAATAAGGACCGAAAAATTTATTTCATCAAATTCCAGTAGTTAAAAACCTTTCACATTTGAAAGCCATAAAATCCAAGTTGGCTTACGCACCAATAGGAGAACTGATTTACTAACCCACAGGATTGCTCATTCAGGTGCTTATATGTAAAACTACAGATGTGTTCTCCAAGGGAACATGAGCAGTAGACTTTTAGTCACATCAACAGTACATCCTTCTCAAATTTTATTTAAAAAGAAAAAACTACATAGAAATTAAATTGATGGTATCCAACAATAACTCCAAAAGGCAATATAAAAGAACATCCATTTACTTTCCCATTATTTTACAGGTCAGAGAAAACATTTATTCAATGTGCAAATCTAAATGAAGTAACCTAAGTGAACTCATAAATATATGCATTGTGTTCCTTCCACTTTACATGGTGCACTGTGCATGCTTTGAGACCATAGCCAAAACAGCTGATCTACAAGCATTAGGTATGTTCATTGCCTTGGGTTACCTATAAACTAATAAAAATGGAATAGAAATAAACAAAGAAAATCCATACCTATAAATGAATAAATATAAATGCACACACCAATAAATAAATAAATATAATATATTAGAAGAGCCTGACTCTGCTAATCTTGAGTGCCAACTGTTGTTAATTCCTCACATCAGAATTATTGCAATGTGGCAGGTTAATGTTTATGCCGATGCATGATCATAAATCATGATTTAAAGCTTGATTTTGCAGTGAGGTTAATGCTGTGACCGATGGATTAATTTCAGTTTTGCTAGCTGTTTCAATTTTCATAAACTTCCACAACAAAGTTGCTATCTAAATAACTTTAATGTTGGAACATGGCATTGAAATATACACCCTTACCCCCCCCCTCTCTCTCTCTCACACACACACACACACACACACAACAATGAAATAAAATGTGCTCAACACTTGCAGTATCACAGTTAACTTGGGAGGGACCTCCCCTTAAATTTTCATTCCAAAATATGAACAGGCAGGTTATGAGGAAGGAAAAATCTTTCAAGAAGGTAAAATATTTGGATGAAACTTTTGTTGAAACTTTTGTTCACGTTTTAGATACTCGATGACCAACGTTCCATGCATGCACAAAGAGAACTGGGATGTATCTTCAGTTGGGACCAAAAGTGTTGCTTTTGATGCCACAGCTTCTAATGCTCTAACCTTTCGCTCCATAGCCATAAGGAAAATTCAACTTCAGGTGATTTGCTCTTACTGTACACATTGAGATAAACCTCTTTTTGAGCAGCGATTTTTTAAAAATCAGTGGTGTTCTTTTTTAATTAAATCAGTGTAATCTTGAATAGCCTTGAGAGACATGATTCATAAATGTGAAAACTATTCTCAGTAGGAAATTGGGACTTTAATTCATAAAGGGGACGCTTGCAAGAACCTCAAATGGCCGCAGAGGATAAATGCCAAGGGGCTACCTCCAATCTGAATAACTCTGACTTTGCTTTTGGGGTCTCTCCTCTGCGTCTGGTATCTAACTAACGACCGGTGACTTGAGTTGCAAATTGTTCAAAAGGGGGAGCAGAAAAGCCCGGATACGCAATTCCATGCTAGGAAACAGACAAAGGTTTGGGATTACAATCCGCGGGAAGCGATTGGGACCAGCCGCTCTTTTTATTAGCACGTTAGGTGATGTTGAATCACTTCCTCTCGCTGTAGTAACCGGGCAGAGATATGTGCTTGCATTTTACAGAGAAACAGCGGAGAGCAAAGCTCATCTGCAGATTCCCAGTGCTGCCTCCCAAGGAAAAGATGCTTCTTTTAAAAAAAGAAAAGAAAGAAAATGAGGTAAGACGTGAGGGTGGGGGAGATGCTGACGTGGTCGTCAATCATTCCCATCGTGTCAGAGGAGAGGGAGCTCTCAATCAATTTGCTAGAACGTTTAAAGTTCAGATCGAAGATTTACGGCGGAACCATCGCAGCCGCCAAAGAACGCTTCTGCCCAGAGCAAGAAAGGAAGATATATTTTTTTTAAAAAAAATATCTGGTAAACTCAGATATGCACATTTCCGCCAAATAGTTTCCTCAAGGTACCTCCTCTGTAGCCATTCTCTAAAAAGCAAGGCAGAGAAATATTTTCCCGCGTATCTATCTAATGCAAATATCTTCCCTGTATAATCCCACGTCGAGCATCCGTTTCGATAAATGTACATTTGCACACATATCTGCACCCACGAAGCATTTAGCGTTACATAGAACTTTTAACAAGCAACAAACAAGATCCGTGCTGGAATGTTTCACTTCCAGAGTAATTTGCCGGTTCTACCATAAATGCAGGATCCATCCAACTATTTTTCTTGGAAACCTATTTACTGGAGAACTACATCGGAAGATGTTTTCTCTTCAGACATGCGAAATTGGTGCATCTCTCTTGGGCCTCTTTGGAAAAGGTCCGAAGCATCCCCCTCCCTCTCCCAGGTGAAGCTAGAAAAACTTTTAAGTAATGGGGGCAAGGCATAAACATCTCTTGACCTCTTTGGTGCGGAGGAGGAAGAGCCAGATGTGCTCTTGATCCCTTTCTGGTTAAAAGCAGCAGATGTGCGGCTGAGCCGACTGTAATCTTAGCCCTTAGGTTTCATGATCCTTGAATGTCATCAGGAGTTACCGTGTCTACGACTATCCAATTTCAACTCACAAAGCGCTGCATTTAACTCTCCATAAAATATGGATTTTATTGCACCACTGTCAAGACCTCATTTACAATCGCTGACCTCGGGGCCCGGTTCCCTACCAGCAGTTCCTCCAGCCTTTGAATTAATATACACAACATATGCTTCCGCCGCGTTTCAATACCTAGACTTTGGTCTCACCCTGGATTTTTTGTAGACTCCCTTAGTGCCGACCTATATACGCCTTCACACCATCTCATCTGCCCTCCCCACCACACACACTACCCCTTCCTTTAACCTGTAAAGGGCTTGATAGTTCAGCAGCGTTCTCCAGCCATTCCATCTTCTCTCGGCTCTTCCGAACTGAAAGTCCTTCTTTCTATTGCGCATCTCTTTTGAATCAGCATCTTACGGCCGGTTTTACTTCTTCTCTCTTTGCCCCACAAGAGCAAAAATCAGATCTCCGCAGAAGTTTTCTTTTTGCTTTTTGGGGGGTGGGGGGGGGAGAACACCCTCCCAGCAAGAGGAGGCTTTGTAAGCTCCCCGAGATCCGGCAAGCTTCGCCAAGCGCCGCCACGGAAGACAACCCGATTCCTCTGCTTAAGGAGACAGGCAACCTACCTCCTCCGCCTACGGAGTCCATTCATTTCGCGCATCCAATTGCCACCCTATCCGTGCGCCAAGAGGACATGCCGCCTTTCCCACCCCACCACCCCCACCTCTCCGCCAGCTTTCCAGAGCGCTGCGCTGCATTGCCCTGCCCATGTGCGAACCTCTGGCACCCCGACTAACGGACCTGCCAACTTTTGCAAACAACGAGGAAGTCTGAGCCTTGACGGCAGTCCAAACGAAAACAGAAAAGAGAAAAGAAAAGAAAAGAAAAGAGAGAGGGGGAGAGAATAGAGAGAGGGGAGAGAGAGAGCGGTGGGGAGAGAGAGAGCGGTGGGGAGAGAGGAGAAAAGAGAGAGAGAGAAAGAGAGGGGGGAGAGAGAGGGAGAAAGAGAGAAGAAGAGAGGGAGAAAGAGAGAGAGAAAGAGAGAAGAAGAGCGAGCGAGCGAACAGCCCAACGTCACGCCAAAGGAAGAAGAAGAACCGCTTTGCCGGCAGGTTCCCACGGACGGGCGCCTTTCCCGGAGCTCAGAGCCTCAACCCGCCTCTCCTTACCGTAGGGAAGGGAAAGCCGAGGATGATTTAGCCGCTCCGTTTTATAAAGCCGGGCAGGAAACGCGGCCAGCGTCGGTGGCAACGGCGCCGCTTCTCCGCCTCCTCTGCCGGTGCGGCGGCTGGTAGTGGCGGCGCGGCGGCGAGAGCGACTTGCTTGGACCGGGTCACCTCTTCCGTCTCTTGCTCGCCCAGCATCCCTTTGCAACTGTGCCTTTCGTGGGGGCCGTGGGGGGGGCAGTGGGGGGGGGGAGCCAAGGCTAGAGGTCTCTCACGGGTCGACGCGTTGCCTACTCAGCCCTCGCCAGGCTCTGAAAGGGAGAAGAGAACGAGGAAGAAGAAGAGGAGGAGGAGGAGCAGGAGGAGGAAGAAGAAGAGGGGCTCGATCCCTCGCCCGGTCCTTCTCAGGCGCGCGGATACTTGCTGCTGCTGCTGCTCTCTCTGCCGCGCCGCTTTAGAAAAACTGCAGCCTCCTAGAGGAAGGTTAAAGGCTGGGGGAAAAGAGAAAGCGCCTCTTCCAGGCACCCAGCGATTTGCAAGTGAATGAGGTGGGAGGGACGAGGGGGAGGGCTTTGTGGAAGGAAATCCCCCCCACCTCGGCTTGACTGAATGGGTGACAAAGACTGGCTTTCTTGGCGGGGGTGCTGTGTGTATGTGTGTGTGTGGAGAGAAGAATCGCTCCACCAAGTCCTCATCCGGCCAACAACCATCCACTAAGTGTGTTCAGGCATTTGTGGGTTCCTTTGCATATGCCTTTAAGATGTAGATTTATCTCCTCTGCCCGGACCTTTCTGTCACTACATCGTCCCGGTTGAAAGTCACTGACTGATCTCCAGATTTCTTTCTTCTTTTTGCACGTTTGGGAAACGAATTTGCTGCCGGGAGCTGTACCTCGTGATTCTTGACAAATGTTATCTTTTCTTTTATGTATGCTGAGAGCCTATGCACCGAAGACAAATTCCTCCTGAGCCCAATCACACTTGGCCAATAAAAAGAATTCTATTATCTATCTACACCTTGGGGTTGGTGGTGAAATTAAAAACAGCGCAGGTGCTAAAATAGATCCTTGGGTGAAGCCTTGTAAGTAGGCTCCGCACTAGAAAGCTGACTTGAGTGGACAAGATTGTGATTTGATTTACAACTTTTTTTTTTTGGTAGAAATGTAGGAAAGGGATCTCTTAGGACAGGGGGGTCAGTCTCCCACTCTGGGCAGGTATCCAAATACAAGCATCTAAGTTGTTCTGCTTTAAGCTGTGGAAATAGCCTAGAAATTAAAGGGGCTGTTAGTTCTAGTCCTGCCTTAGGTATGTAAGCCATCTGGTCAGTCACTCTCTCTCAGCCCAACTCAACTCATAAGGTTATTATAGGGGGGGAAAGGAAGAAATATTAGATATATCCCAAAGGTGCTTTTTCAGGAGGCAACTGGACTTCCTTGTATTTTTTCTTTTGAAGATATTTCCCTTCTCGTCCAAGAAGCTTCTTTAGCTCTGTAGCTCTTCCTCAGAACTGAAGAAGCTCCTTAGATGAGATGCAAAACATCTTCAAAAGAAAAAAAAACCCAAGAAAGCTCAAAAAGCATCTTTGGTACATGACCTGGATGACTGAGAATCTATATTAGATATGTTCACTGCCTTGAGTTGTGATATATATATATATGTATATGTATATGTGTATGTGTGTGTGTGTGTGTGTGTGTGTATGTGTATGTATGTATGTATGTATGTATGTATGTATATATATATATATATATATATATATATATATATATATATATGTGTGTGTGTGTGTGTGTGTGTGTGTGTCACATTTTTTTTTGCTGAATTTGAAAATTAAGGGAGACTAGGAGAGATCTATTTCGGCCTTATTTTGGCCTCATCAGCTAGCCATACCCACTGGGACTTGAACCTGCAACCTTTGCCTTGTAAGGCAGAGAATTATCCTCTAGGCTACAGTATCCAATCCCTTCAGCTCTGCACCAGGGAAGGGTTACATATCTTTGTGTCAAATAAACACTAATTCTAGTGATCCTAAGTTCACCACAGGTACCCCTGCTGAATTGCACTATTTATGGGTGTCTTCCCCTAAACAGAGTACAGTGCAGAGCATAGTTCCCTCTAAGCTGAGCAGTGAGCAATCGCTCACTTAAAAATCATCATCAACTCAGAGTTTTCCAAACCTGTCCAGAAGCCGAGAGGGAAGGAGTGAGAGGGAAGGAGAGAGAGAGGAAGAGAGGAAAAGAGAGAAACAGATAGAAAAAAGAGAGGAAGGAAAAGAAAAAGAAAAAGAATGGGAGTAAGGAAGAGAGAAAGAAAATCAAAATCTAGTTTGAAACTAGCTCAACTATTTAAGTGGCATTTTGATATTGATAGAGTTGCCCTATTATGAGCTCACTGTTATAGACACACAGTACAGTATTTTATTTTGAAATTCTCTAAGGCAAAACAGGGTGGGTTTTTTATTTGTTTGTTTGTTTATTTATTTATTTATTTATTTATTTATTTATTTATTTATTTATTTATTATTTCTGTGCCGCCCAGTCCCGAAGGGACTGCCGCTCAGACACTATACTTTTCCGCCCCCCCCAAAAAAAATTAGAGGGAACACTGGTGCAGAGTACTACCTAAGAATGCCTCTACTTACAAACTTTTCTAGATAAGAACCGGGTGTTCAAGATTTTTTTTGCCTCTTCTCAAGAACCATTTTCCACTTACAAACCCGAGCCTCCGAAACTGTAACTGGAAAAGGCAGGAAGAAGCCTCCACGGGGCCTCTCTAGGAATCTCCTCAGAGGAAACAGGGCCGTAAAAGGCGGGGAGAAGCCTCCATGCTGCCTCTCTAGGAATCTCCTGGGAGGAAAAAGGGCCTCCGTCTTCCCTGTGGTTTCCCCAATCGCATGCATTATTTGTTCTTACATTGATTCCTATGGGAAAAATTGCATCTTCTTACAAACTTTTCTACTTAAGTACCTGGTCACGGAACGAATTAAGTTCATAAGAAGAGGTACCACTTTATTGCCAAATGTTAAGAAAAGAGTATTCTTATACATTGTTCTATAAACCGTCATATATATTATAAACTTTTAGCTACCTGAGAATTGTATATGATCCCTCATTAGTCTTTCCTCTGAAGACAAAACATCTCAAGATCTGCCAAACATCTCTCTAGAATTTATTTCCCTCTCCTGGGTCATCCTTGTTGCTTTCCTCTGAGTGTATTCCAAACTCTCAGAGTTCTTACAATGTAGTACCTACCATATTTTTTGGAGTATAAGACACACTGAAGTATATGACGCACCTAGATTTTAGAGGTGGAAAACAAGGGGAAAAAGTATTCTGAAACAAATGGTGTAGTAATATATTATTTAATAAAATACCAGTGTAGCAGAATACTTTTTACAAACGTATACTTTTTACAACCATGGACAATTTTTACAAACTTGACACTAGTGAACTTTAACTTCCAGAATTCCTCCTCTAATCATACTAGATTCCCATCTAGCATGACTGGAAGAGAATTCTGGGAGTAATTAGAAGGCAAAAGCAGCCCAATTTTTGAAAAAAAAAAAAGGGGGGGCTGTTTTTCACTTCTTCTTTTTTTTGCAAACATTGGGTGGGCAAAGGGAGCCTGCAGACAGCTCTTGAGTGTTGAGCAATAGCAAAAATGTCCCCATTTTTGTAAAAAACTGTCCAGTTTTCAGCCATTTTTGTGATAATGCCTTCCCCAGTCCCCAGGAGCCTTCTTCAAGCTTCCTGACCCTTTCCCCACTCCATTTTTGTGGGGGAAAATTGGTTAAAAAATTGCCCATTTTTTGCAAAAAAGGGTCATTCTTGCCTTCCCCCAGCAGCCAGGCAGGGAGGCAGGGCTCCAGGATAGCAAAAACGACTGCATCCGGTGTATAAGATGCACCGACATTAAATGTGTGTCTTATACTCCAAAAATATGGTAAATAGAATCCATTTTCAAGGCAATTAACCTAGTATAAAATATAATAATGGATTTATGGGGTGTTCAGGAAGGGGTAGGACCTCTGGTGTAGGGACATATCATGACCTTTTACAGCAGCTCATTTTAGGGCCCCTCATTCACCTTGGTTCCCCGCCTGTCGCTCAGCTCTCACCTGTGGCTTCTAGTAGCTGTAGCATGCTCAGCAACCATTTCCTGGGCAGTAGCTTTCACATGCTGACCAAACCAGGTTGAAAGTAGTTGGGTCATTGAGCTTCAGTGAGATAGGGATTGTCTATCCTGAGCATGTGAAGACAGATTCCGGCAGACTGAACAGATGAAATCTACTAGATTAGGACAACGATCATGAAGGCGGTCTCGGCAAGCAAAGTGGTATGCTAAGAGCATGGCAAGACACGAAAGACGCCCTGGTCAACCACTGTGCCTAGCCATCTCCAAGTGTCATGACTTTTATCCTGCTATCGGAGCAAGATACAATCTGGGAAGAGAGAGTGAGTACGCTCCCTGGAAGGCGTCTTTGGGGACCTCTTGCAAGGTCTTCATCATCACTGATTGGATCTCTTCCATGGACGAAAAACGCACCTGGCCACAACACGCTATGAGTCCGCGGGTTCCTGGCCAATCACCAGGTGCCAACGCTGCCCCGTCTCCTATAGTCCTGATGTCACCCCAGCAGACCTCTTTTTGTTCCCGGCCCTGAAAGGAACCCTTTTTTCGTCCATAGAAGAGATCCAATCAGCCATGGCGAAGACCTTGCGAGAGGTCCCCAAAGATGCCTTCCAGAGCGCGTACCAGTCATGGCAGAGTCACTAGAAAAAATGTGTAGAGGCCCAAGGACAGTACTTTGAAGAATTTTAAGCTACCTGAGAACTGTATATGATCCCTCATTAGTCTTTCTCTGATGACAGATTTGTGCAAATCTGTTCAATAAATTACTTTTAAAAAAATAATTGCATTTCTTTTGGAACGCTCCCTGTATGTTCACTTCTCCCCCAATTTAATCCAATTCACACACAAGTCTTGACATTCCCCCCAATTCCCATGAAAAGTCCTGTGGCGATGGTTGAGTGATGAAACAGCATTTGTGGATACACTGGGAACTGTAGCTGCAGACCTGCACACAGGTGACTCAAGTCTAATGGTGTAGTCAAATAATGGTCTACTTGCTGACCAAAGCTGGTGCATAAGTGCCTTCCTTCCCCTGTCCTTAATGTTCTTCATTTTTACTAGTTGCATGTATTTGAATATTATTATTTCTAATACTCTTTTTCTAATTTTTGACTTTTACTAGTATCATGTATCTTAATATTACCATATCTTCACTTGGCAAAACAAATAAAATAAAATAAAATAAAATCTACCTGAGTGACTGAGCAGCCTTCTTTAGGACCACACTGCTCACCTCCACAGTAAGAGGAAGGGGCTAGAAAAGGTGACCTAAACATTGTTGCTTTATAGAACACTGCCTAGCTTGCTGCGGTTGGAGGGGATCCCATTTCATGCCGTCGAATAACAAACAAAATTTCAAATAATAATAATAATCACATGTATTTAGGAATCCAGATGTCTGTAGATGCAGCCTGAAATTACATTCAGCATTTTTTGCAGTCCTGTCACAATGTAGACTTTAGCAGTGTGCTTGACTTTATGTTAATTTAAAATAATTTCCAAGGTGATAATTTTCAAGATGATGCTAATAAATACAAACTCAAAAAGTCTTTTGAGCCAAAATATTTAAAAACCTGCATTATCTCATATGTACTTTCTTTTAGTTAGCTCTACTTTCAGTTAACTATGATGTCAGTCAACAAACCTTTCTACTGTGGTACCCAGGTTGTGAGCCTTTTTTTCAAGCACCTTTAGAGCTTTTTGGTTTGAAGTTCTCTTGACTGCTGAAATCATTTTCAGTGCTGAACATGATCTCTTCCTTCCACATCAGGGACTCCTCCTAAATTAATTCCTAGCAATGGTCATGCTGGGTGAAAAATTTGGGGAAGTCTTCATATCTTCAAGAGACCCTGAAAAGAAGCGGGTGTCTGCTTTTAGTTTTTATTTTATGCACACACACGTTGACTAAACAATGTCATTTGGCGGGACCCAGGGGAAGAGCCTTCTCTGTGGCAGCCCCGACCCTCTGGAACCAACTCCCCCCAGATATCAGAGTTGCCCCACCCTCCTTGCCTTTCGTAAGCTCCTTAAAACCCACCTCTGTCATCACGCATGGGGGAACTGAGATATTCTCTTCCCCCTAGGCTTATAAAATTTATGCATGGTATGTCTGTATGTATGATTGATTTCTTAAATTGGGGGTTTTTACATTACTTTTAATATTAGATTTGTTCATATTGTCTTTTTACTGTTGTTAGCCGCCCCGAGTCTACGGAGAGGGGCGGCATACAAATCTAATTAATAAATAAATAAAATAAAAACATAAATAAGGTATGCTATTATTTACACTACATTACATTATTATATTTTGCCATTTTAGCATAAGGGTTTTTTTTTAGGAATATAGACTGCCATAAGAAGCTCTTGAAGTTTAAGGATTAAGGACTGAAATCTTTTTATGACACAATTAAAATTTAAATTAGAGCTGACCATTAAACTCAGATTTAAATCCAGATCTTTCTCCAGTATGTCTACCAGTACTCTTGTTCCTTCTTTAAATATCATAAAAACTCCTTTCTGTTTTTATTGGGTATGGCAGCAAAGCAAAAATATTACCCGTTTGTTAACTAGGAATTCAAGACAATGCTTTTATTTACATTCTGTGATGTTCAGAGTATTTTGCATTTATTATTCATATAATTCTTGAATATAATTATTCTACTATTGCAGATGGAAGCTGACAAAAGTTAGTTTGAGTTTTTAGTTGAGTTGAAATTTAAAATTGGATTGGAGCTTTATTGTTTTTCCTTCCCCCCCTTTGTTTTTGCGCTGTGTAATACATTTTTAAAAAGAAGTAAATGCAACCTGCTCAGACTGAAAGTTAAAGCTTGGCTGCCAAAAACCCTATAAAGGAAGGGTGGGTTTTTTTGGGGGTGGTGGTGGAATGTAAAAATGAGATTTCTAAGTGGTGTGAAAGCTTTTTGCTGCTCAGAGTTAAAAATATGGTGACAGAGGGAGAAATACATTATCAGAAATGTAGGTTTTGATGAATGGATTATCAAATCCATTGACTTCAGTGGATTTTATAAATAGCGCCCACTTTAAAAATAGTAGAATACTGTGGTTTTTCTTTGGATCACATCTTAAATGTAAATCTTATTTTACAGGAAATTCCTGCATGAATACTAACTACTAGGTCTGATATCTATGGGGATTCACAAACATCCAGGCTATGGTTGTCCCAATGAAGTTTTTTCAAAATTCAACTGGACTTTCTTGGTTTTTCGTGAAGATGATTCACTTCTCATCCAAGAGGTTTTTTTTCAATTCTGGCTGAATGGTGGGGAATAGAAGGATTTACATTTCTTAGCAGTCATTTGCTTGTTAGAACTCTGAAAGTCAGTCATTAGCTCTCTGAAAATCCTTGAGGCCACTTGAGGGTTGGTCTGTACCATCAGGGTCACGTGAATCAGAGTGCCAATGGGTAAGGAGCCTTCTTGGTTGTTGTGATTCAGCCTGAGGCTGCTCAGGGAACAGCTGTGTCTCTGCTGGATCCATGCTCGGAGGAGGATGACAGCGCAGAGGAGGGGGCTGAACAGTCGGACGGGGGAGAGGAAAGTCAGGAATGGGATGAAGGAGAACAGCTTGAGAGCCCCGGGGGGGGGGGGGGGGGCTATCCCCAGCCGGTAGCTTGGAGTCATTAGGTGATGACGCACAAGCTGTCATTGACATGAGACAGAGACGTTCACAGCAACGAAAGGAGCAGTTAAAGAAATATTTTCACCAGTGAATTAGAAACAGCTGGGTTTGGGTGTGGTCCTCAGCAGCAGGGTTTAAAAGGCAGGCAGGCCCTTGAAGCCATGTGGAGTGTTATCAATTTGGAGTGGCGTTATCCTGTCTTGTTTCTCGGCGTCTCTGTTCCTGGCTTGTGGCCCAGCAGCTTTGGAAGACCCGTGGGAGGTGTAGGTCTGCTATTTATAGCCTTGGCTTGGCAGCAAGAATTCTGTATTGCTGCATGGACTTTTGCCTGTGTGGATATATCTGAAGATACAGCATTTTCCTGTTTGTAAGGACATTTTCTGTTACCTGTGTTTTTCTTGAATTTTATAAAATTGCCTTTGCCTTTTACCAGTGTGTCTGGATTCTCTTTTTGGATTGGTATTGGCTTCTGGAGTGACCCAGACAGAACATTGGTAGTGCTAAAGGTCCTTCAGAATACTAACAACCAGATGACTTCTAAGGTATATAAATCCTTCCATTTACCACCTTTTAGCCAAAAGAAGAAGCTTCTTGGATCATCAAGAAAAAAAAATTATCAAGAAAGTCTAGTTGTATTTTGGAGAGAGAAAAAATAGCACCTTTGGGACTACTGGGTCTAATATATGAAGAAATATCTGAAGGCTGAATGTATCCTTTATATCATTTTGAAATCTTGATTGTCCCCAAATGGGACCAATTCATTATCCTAATCACTGGGGGTATTGTTGTGAGAAAATCATCTATCTATTGGAGATGATGGACCATGTGCATACTTCTTAAAAAAGCTTTCCACTGCTATAGCTGAACCTCTAAGCGTGATCTATGAAAAATCTTTCAAGATCAGTTCCCTACCCAACCTATGGTCACTAGCCATAATCATCCCCATTTTTAAAAAGGGAGACTCCAGCCTAGTTGAAAATTACAGATCACTCTCTTTATGCTGCATCACCTGCAAAGCCATGGGATCAATCATTAACCAAACTCCATTACCCTTCACTTAGAGACAAACAACCTATTCTCTCACAAACAATTTAGTTTCAGAAAAAAAAATCCTATAGTCTACAACTTCTACACTGCAAAATCATATGTACTACAAAACTCAATCAGGGCAAAGCAATAGACACAATTTACATAGACTTCTGCAAAGCCTTTGACTCAGTGGTACACACAAACTACTTCTAAAACTAAAATCCTATGGCATCTCTGGACCCCTACATAATTGGATAGCTGTGTTCCTAACAAACAGACAACAAGTGGTCAAAATAGAGAGTGCGCTATCAAATCATGCACCTGTTAACAGTGGTGTTCCTCAAGGCAGGGTTTTAGACTCCACACTCTTTATACTCAACTTAAATGACCTTTGTGATCATATTATAAACAATTGCCTTCTATTCACTGGTGATGTAAAACTATTTAACACCACCAACAATGCTGCTATCATTCAAAAAGACCTTGCCTTTGTGTCAGAATGATCAAACAATTGGCAACTCCAAATCTCAACCAGTGCTCTATCTTACACATTGGAAAAAGAGTCAGAATACAAAATACAAACTGGGTGGATATGACCTTGTAGACGACCCTCATTCTGTCAAGGACATTGGAGTACTCATATCTAACGATCTAAGTGCCAAATTCCACTTTAACAACATTGCCAAAAAGGCATTAAGAGTTGTAAACCTAATCTTGCGTAGCTTCTTCTCAGGCAATATTGCACTACCAATTAGAGCATACAAAACATTTGCTTGATCAATTCTCAAATACAGCTTATCTGTCTGGAACCCATACTGCATATCAGAGTTTAATACAATTGAGCATGTCCAGAGATATTTCATGAGAAGTGTTCTTCACCACTCCACTCGTAACAGAATACTTATGCCACCAGACTTGAAATTCTGGGCTTAGACAAGTTAGAACTATGCTGCCTTTGGTATGACCTAAGGATAGTTCATAAAATTATCTGCTACAATGTTCTACCTACCAATGACTACTTTAGCTTCAACCACAACAATACACAAGCACACAGTAGATACAAACTTAAAGTGAACCGCTCCAAACTCAATTGCAGAAAATATGACTTCAGCAACAGAGTGGTCAATGCCTGGAGTGCCTGACTCTGTGGTTTCATCCCCAAACTCCTGATATTTTACCCTTGAACTGTCTATTGTTGACCTTACCCCATACCTAAGAGGTCTGTAAGGGCATGCATATGCATGCCAACATGCCTACTGTTCCTGTCCTAACATTCACTTTTCTTTGTATTCATTTTATGTATTCAAACAATGTTTACAGTTATATATATATTATCTAATCTGTGCTTGAAAAAATATATATAAAAAAAATATAAATAGACATTAGACAATACTTCTTTTAAATGCCAGATGTTTTTTTTAAAGAAAAAGACAATGTCAAACTTTTATACAGTAGTATTTTTGCCAATTGAGACTGAAACTTTTCAGCTGAGTGAAAAGTTTGGAGTATTTTTCAGTTAATGTTTGGAGACATCCATTACCTTTATAGTCCAAAGGCTATACTTCTAGAAAATATAAGTGTCCTTTCTGCTCTATTTCTATGTCAACCATTGTTCTAAACATGTCCTTTTTGAGAAAAAGTATTTTAGTAGCATTCATGGCCCAGTAATACCCAATCATCCAATCATATTCAATAACTCAAAAAAAAGAAGAAGAAACCCAGACAAGGAAAAAATTATTTGACTTCACTAAAATCTGACTGAAAAAAATTACAGTCACAAAATGTTTAAAGAAACAATCCAGGTTTTATAGACTGAGTTCGGCAAATCACATATTCTCACCTTGTAGAGTTGTTTTAAGAATATAATAGGATTATGTATGTTGTCTTGAGCTCTTCTGAAGAAAAAAATGTATTAGGTAATATAAGTTGAAATATTTTTCATGAAACACCAATAGATTTCTTGCATGCACTATGGAGTATATATATTTTTTTATCATACCAAAGTTAAATGAAACAGTAGTGTAAATACTCCACCACAAGAAAAAAAAAGCATTAATCATATTATGGCAACACCACTCTTGTCCTTAAGTAATAAGTATCATTGAATTTTTAGCAACCATTCAAGGATCTAAAAGATTATTTTAGGGACAGATCATCATGGACAAAAACTATCCATTAGAAATTTATGTGATTGCTAATACCCTGATGACATATAATCAATTAATCAGTTGTATAATACTGTATATACAGTGGTACCTTTAGTTATGCGCTTAATTCGTTCCATGGCAAGGTCCTTAAGTAGAAGAAACAATTTTTCCATAGGAATCAATGTAAAAGCAAATAATGTGTGTGATTGGGGAAACCACAGGGAGGGTGGAGGCCCTGTTTCCCCATAGGAGATTCCTAGAGAGGCACCCTAGAGACTTCTCCCCAACTTTTCTGGCCCTGTTTCCTTCCAGGAGATTCCTAGAGAGGCCCCATGGAGGCTTCTCCCTCCCTTTTCCAGTTACAGTTTTGGAGGCTTGGGTTTGTAAGTGGAAAATGGTTCTTGAGAAGAGGCAAAAATATCTTGAATGCCCGGTTCTTATCTAGAAAAGTAGAGGAGTTCTTAGGTAGAGGTACCACTGTATCCTGATGGCATATAATCAATTACAGTGTTCCCTCGATTTTCGCAGGTTCAAACTTCGCAAAAAGTCTATAACACAGTTTTTCAAAAATATTAATTAAAAAATGCTTTGTGTTTTTTTCCATATACCATGGTTTTCCCCACCCAATGATGTCATATGTCATCGCCAAACTTTCATCCACCTTTAATAATTATTTTAAAATAAACTTTAATAAATAAACATGGTGAGTAATAATCTAAATGGTTGCTAAGGGAATGGGAAATTGCAATTTAGGGGTTTAAAATGTTAAGGGAAGGCTTGTGATACTGTTCATAGCCAAAAATAGTGTATTTACTTCCGCATCTCTACTTCGTGGAAATTTGACTTTCGCGGGCGGTCTTAGAACGCATCCCCGCGAAAATCGAGGGAACACTGTAATCAGTTGTATAATACTGTATATATAGCGCAAGTGTTTTCTATATGTATCATTTCATTAGTTCTGAAGTTATTCTCCAATCCCAGCCTAATGGTTGGGAACAATGATGCCCCAATGGATCAGGCCCAACCTGTACTCTGTTTGCAAGAAATTCCAATTTCTGGCATACTGAATTCAGAGACTGATATGGAATTTATCTTCTAACCTCAGAAGCTTCTGTCAATCAAAGTATATTAAGCTAAGGCAGATTGCCTATAAGGCACCTTTATATGTTCACAGAATACTTAAAAGCAGCAATCCAGGCAGGCTGGATGAATGTGATTGAGCTTCAAAAATATCTTGTTCCAGATCAGGAGATTGTACTCCATTCTATGTTCTATTGGGATGCTTTCCCTCACTTTTTAAGAGTGCACAACAATGATACGTTGATCCATCTCTTATTATTGAAAACATTTGTAAAACAAACTCCTCTTTCATTTCATTTTCTGTAGTTTGATGTCAGCAGTGCCAGAATATTAATGTGGTGTTGCAGAATAGGGGAAACATGCCCATTAAATGTGATTTGCATCTGCTAATATTAAATGCAATTTTTTTTCTAATAGTATTGTAAGTCAGTAGTCCAAAGAATTATAATCTTCAAAACATCAATTGATAAGGCTCAGATTCAATCATATCAAGACTGTAGATGTTGGCGGCACTTGGTTCTGGAGATATTCTGTTATATTTTCTCATTCAAGGGTGATACAGTGGTTTGGAGTCTTCATGGACTCACAACTCCTATTTAGGGAAGGACATTACACAGCTTCCTCTGGTGTACCATTGGCACCTTTTCCTGGACTAAGAAGTCTTTCAGCTTTCCATGACTTGCCACCCCACAGCAAAGCACTATATAGAAGAAGGCTTGCCCTTGAAGACTATTTAGAAGTTTCAAGTAGTCTATAAATCAGTGACATGGGCAAAATACCTAGATGCTTTGATAATTCTGTGGTTTCCCTGCTCTATAAACTACAGGGTTTTGGCAATTGGATTTTATTGTGAAAGTAAAGGTGTTTATACATTCTTCCTATAATTTATTTCTATTCCATTATGGCACCACAAATGCCAATTGCTTGATAATTATAGTTATTAAAAGATTGGACAATGGCTAATGGATATTTATCAATGGCAACAAATTATGGTTGTTCTTCATTATCAGTAACTGCAGAACAACAATGGAAGATAATTATTTCCTTGATGTTCTCTTTATGGGCTTCCAATTGGCCATTATTTGAAGCTGAATACAGAACTAGGTTGTCCTTTAATCTAATAATCAGCTTCTTATGCTTACATTTCTGTTTTCTAATTTATCTTAGATAAGTTTTTATAGTGCAGGAAAATGGCTCTTTATGGAATTCAGTATAAATAAATAAGGTTCTCTTTCGGATCTCTAGACTAATACATGCATAAACAGACACACAATTCTGCTTTTATTATTACACACATACACACACACATTATTACACACATACACACACACATCCATCCATACATGAAGGATACTGAGGCTTTGAAAGAAGTCAGGTGTCTGCCAGGTGCTACTGCCAGGAGAGACAAGAGGCGTATTCTTAAGATAGTCAAGAATGCCAGTAAGGACTGTGATGTTGATGCTATTATACATCTTGGCACAAATGTCCCAAAAAGATGTACTTTCTGTGTAGAATGACTTCCAGAGCTTGGGGCACAGGTGAGCTGCTTCCGGAACAGCTAATTTTGTGCAGCTCCGTGGCTCTGGAATGCAAGTGCGGGATTGAGCGCAATTTTGCTTCCTGCACCTATACAGGTAGCAAAATATCGCACAGGGAATCACATGCGGGCATGTTTCAGCAAGGTTTTTTGCTTCCCCACATGTGGAAAATATTGGAAGTTTTTAAGAAGATGAAACTGGAAGACTTCCAAGGTTCCTTCCAACTCCGCTGCTGCTGCTGCTGCTGCTGCTGCTGCTGCTGCTCCTCCTCCCCCTCTTCTTCTTCTTCTTCTTCTTCTTCTTCTTCTTCTTCTTCTTCTTCTTCTTCTTCTTCTTCCTCCTCCTCCTCCTCCTCCTCCTCTTGCTCTTGCTCTTCCTCTTCCTGCTCCTCCTCCTCCTCTTCTTCTTCTTCTTCTTCTTCTTCTTCTTCTTCCTCGTCCTCCTCCTGCTCTTGCTCCTGCTCTTGCTCTTGCTCTTCTTCTTCCTCTTCTTCTTCTTTTTCTTCCTCTTCTTCCTCCTCCTCCTCCTCCTCCTCCTCCTCCTCCTCCTCCTCCTCCTCCTCCTCCTCCTCTTCTTCTTCTTCTTCTTCTTCTTCTTCTTCTTCTTCTTCTTCTTCTTCTTCTTCTTCTTCTTCTTTAACTGAACCATTGTGGCACAGTTATTAGAAAGCTGTATTGCAGGCATACTAAAAAGCAGAGACATCACTCTGCCAACAAAAGTGTGTATAGTCAAGGCTATGGTTTTCCAAGTTAAGGTGGAAGTTGGACCATAAGAAAGACTGAGCAACAAAGAATTCAGGTCTTTGAACTATGGTGCTGGAGAAGACCAATCAGTCCTAGAGGAGATTAATCTTGAATAATCTTTAGAAGGCCAGATCCTGAAGATAAAACTCAAATACTTTAGCTACCTAATTAGCCCAGCATTAGGCTCTTCTTGCTGGAGAAGAGCCTAATGCAGGGAAAGATTTAGGGCAAAGAAGAATGAGACAACAGAGAATGAGATGGATGAATGGAGTCATTGAAGCAGTAGGCATGAGCTTAAATGGACTCCAGATGATGGTAGAGGACAGGAAGGCCTGGAGGGACATTGTCCATGGGGTCACGATGGGTCAGACACGATTTTCCAACTAACAACAACAAAATTGTAGGCAAACTATGCTCACTGTCAGGAGTCAATCCTGCCGGGGCTCAGAGTTGACTAAACCTTCCATCCTTCTGAGGTTGGTAAAATAAGGACACAGATTGTTGGGGATAATGTACTGATTGTGCATATTAGAGAAGGCTGTAAAGCACTATGGAACAGTATGTAAGTCTATGTGCTATTGCTATAATCTGATTTGAAAACAGTCCAATGGACCAGCAACCTAAATTGAAAAAAAGTAGGCTTACATATACATTAATAATGTATTGAACATATAAGAGTCAATTTTTCTTGAAGAAAAGTTTTATGCCATGAACATTTTCCAATCAACTTGATCCTACTTACCCTTCTATCCCCAGATAAAATAAAATCATGGAAAGTCATATTCACATTCATTGGCCACCCAGAGTCACTTATGAGACGTCTGATGAAACACACAATTAGATTCTAAAACCAGTATCTAAAAATCTACCTAGAAGTAAAAAATCAATCATTTTGAAATTTTTGGAAGCAAGTTACTTGCTTGAGATATAAGGTAATTCTAATTACCGTAATCTGCTTAAAATAAAGCAAAATCAATGCAGCTTGAAACTCAGAATAGACATAACTGAATCATTTCTGTATCTATTATCTACATGGTGTTTTCCTTTCGTAGTCACATGACACAATAATTCCAAGAATTCCCCTTTCCCTGGAATCTGGATTTGTTTAATATTTGGGTTCCTCATTTGGATAAATGTAATTTTTTTTCCCCCCAGAATAGGCTTGGCTTATATCCCAATCCAAATTGGAAAATAGGCCCATAAGTCCAGTTATCTAAACATATAGCAATAGCAGACAGAATGTATTATTCTGTACATCAATATGTATGCACTTCTAAGCATTCTTACAAAAAGTTCTAAGAGGTAAGCAAACACAATCTCCAATTGTTTACATGTGTGGAAAAATCTGTGAGCTTTTTCCATCTAGTTCTAGGGTCCTGACAAGTTTACAACTCAGATTAATCTATCCTACATTGATGCCTCGTACATGCAAAGAGGCTGAAATGATATAATACACTATTTCAAACAATAATCTATTTACTTATTCAAGGGAAGCCGCAAAGGAGAGGCCAGTTTGCGCAATGCCACACAGAACAGAGATTTCTGGTCATCCGCTGTAAACCATCAGCCAATAGTATGAATTATGAAGCAAGAATAATATTATCTTTGCCTGTATAACTACAGATGTTATTGATGACCACAGTTCCTTCCAGACCCTTGAAAATCCAGATGCGTTGTTTGACCCATTGACCTTCCGCAGTAATGAGTTCCACAGGTGAATGATACATAGCATAAATATTCCCTCTTTGTTTGTGTTTGCTGCTGTCTTGTATGCCTATGGCATGCCCCATTCTGATCTTATGGGATCAAAGCCAATCCTGGCCTCTGCCTTTCTTTGAGATTGGCTGGTAGCTTGGCTTGAGACTGGCTTATCTTCTTGGGCTTCACATTCTTTTGAATTAAATTTCAGCCCAAAATGTTTTCTCTTAAATGCCACCCAGTAGTTCTTAACCACAGATGTTTACACTGGTATTCTCCATGTGTTTGAGAAGGCATATGAATTACATTACATTGATAATGGATTTGCTTACACGGAAATCCACATAGAACATTCACCATTCTTATTTTTGTTGTACGGTTCTTCTGCCTAAACTATTAAATTATAGTTTTCAGATCACCTGAAATCATCTCAGATACAATAATTTTTCCAAGGAAGCAGTTCCCAAAATTTAACTTTAGTGTATTCTACTGTGCTTTGAAGAGCCAGGTATGACCTGAGGTGACTCAGGACTATGTAACTTCTAGGAGATGGGAGATCCCAGTTCTGGTGGTGAAGTGTACTAAGCTTAGTTACAATGTTTGAAGACATATTGTTTTTATGAGCAACACTAGATAACTGGAGTCTCTCTCTCTCTCTGTGTGTGTGTGTGTGTGCATGAGAGAGAGAGAGAGAGAGAGAGAGAGAGAGAGAGAGAGAGAGAGATGATAAGACATACAATATGAAATAACTGACTCTATAATTTACCTATTTGGTTCTGATGCTAAAGTATTTCATTCTGGGTCATGATGTCATATTTTTGGTCATGGTAGCTGACATGATACTATATCGATGAAACTATACTGGAGGGCTATCATTTGAACATTCAGCAAAAATGGATGAGATTTCTGTGATAGAAATTGGAACTAGATTCAGTTGTTAAAGCACAACCAAAATCAAGGTAGATAGATAAATAAATATAAATAAATAATAACCAAATTCAAGATTAGAATATTTCTATAAAGACAATTAGTCCTGCTAAGGCATGGGGGACTTGGCAATGTTCGCCTGGTGCACCAGTTGCGACCCTATTTGGACCGGGAGTCACTGCTCACAGTCACTCATGCCCTCATCACCTCGAGGCTCGACTACTGTAATGCTCTCTGCATGGGGCTACCTTTGAAAAGTGTTCAGAAACTTCAGATTGTGCAGAATGCAGCAGCGAGAGAAATCATGGGCTTTTCCAAATATGCCCATGTTACACCAACACTCCACAGTCTGCATTGGTTGCCGATCAGTTTCCGGTCACAATTCAAAGTGTTGGTTATGACCTATAAAGCCCTTCATGGCATTGGACCATATTATCTCAGGGACTGCCTTCTGCTGCACGAATCCCAGCGACCAGTTAGGTCCCGTCAACTAAACAATGCTACTTGGCGGGACCCAGGGGAAGAGCCTTCTCTGTGGCGGCCCCGGCCCTCTGGAACCAACTCCCCCCAGAGATTAGAATTGCCCCCACCCTCCTTGCCTTTCGTAAGCTACTTAAAACCCGCCTCTGCCGCCAGGCATGGGGGAATTGAGATACCCTTTCCCCCTAGGCCTTTACAATTTTATGCATGGTATGTCTGTATGTATGTTTGGTTTTTTATTATAATGGTTTTTAATTGTTTTTAGTATTGGATTATTGTTATACGCTGTTTTATTATTGCTGTTAGCCACCCCGAGTCTCCGGAGAGGGGTGGCATACAAATCCAATAAATAGATAGATAGATAGATAGATAGATAGATAGATGATAGATAGATAGATAGATACATAGATAGATAGATAGATCAATAAACAAACAAACAAACAAACAAACAAACAAATGTGATTTCTTTCTCTTAGTATTTTGCACATAGCTGACTGGGCTGGAAATCCCAGTAAAAATTGAATGCACAACTATAGATTGGAGATAAAAATGCACTCAGATTCAGAATGTATCTGTATGTGCATACGCTCCTTCTTTCTTTCTTTCTTTCTTTCTTTCTTTCTTTCTTTCTTTTTATTTTTTATTTTTTCTATAGCCACCCATCTCAGCAAATAACTGTGGGCAGTACATGAAAGTGTGTGAGAGGGAAAATCTGTCTAGACAAGAAGTTCAGCCCGATTAAGAGAAAGAATAGCAAATTGTCCATTTTGGATACACAAACCAGGTATATAAATTCATCACCTCGATTCTAATAAACATCTATCCAACTTATTTACCTGCCCAATTTCATCATTAAATAAAAGCCAATAAACTAAAAATGTACTGATGAGATTCCTGCTGTTCATTGAATGGCTTGGTTCTGAAGGCAGATGTTTGGACTTTTAGAACCTTTTAATTGAGCAATCTATTACTACTGCAAGCCAAGAAAATAGTAAAGATCACAAGTTTTTAAAAATTCTGTTCTGGGAAAAAAAACCATAGTCATGAAATATCACTGAAAAGTCTGCAAGCACAAGTGGTTCTACAGGTCATCATCCTACAAGATAAAGAACAGGCTTATGCTCAAACAGACCACAGTGATATCTCTGGAATACATTCCTGCTTGCATTTCAGTGTTGCAGGAGAAATCTTTCCTGCTCTTGCTACGTGAGATTATTTAAAGCAGAGACTGAATGTGGGATCAAATGTGCTCTATCATTGAGCTATAGCATTTAATAAATTTGTAGCCTTCACCCAGCTTTGATCTACTTTGTCTGAAATGTTTATTTAAAGATTTTGCAATCTACCCTTTTTCTCCTATGTTTATACTATAACATATATAGTATTTTGTTTTATTTTGTCAAGTGTATATAAGATTACAGACAAAGTATAAACATTAATATGAATATATTAAAAGTATAAGCATGGTTTAAAAGTATAAGACAGTCAATTCATTAATTTGATTAGTTAAACAATAAATAATTTGATCACTCAACTAATCAATCAATAAATTATTTAATCAACTAACTAATCAATAACAATTATTAGTTACTATCATAGACATTATTTGATCATTATTTTTTATGGCTTATGTAAATGAGTACATAGAAAATCAAGTTAGTTTCTAACTGCAAAAGCAAGAGAATAATAATAATTTGATACAGGTTGTTGCAATGAACTTTAATCAGGATCTCACAAAATTCTGAATATTTCCATCTGCCATTGAATGGCATCTTTTAAAAATATAACCTCAACTTTTCTTTTTACCTTTCAAGGTTATGTGCTCTTGGCCTGCTTCTAGGCAGTAAATGTCTCCTATATTTTTGTAGCAAGCATTCTGTGCTAATTTAATTTTGCTGGGTGTTTTGAACTCTCTTTTGATCTCTCTTTCTTTCTCCTTTTTATTATTTTTGAAAATTGAACCTGCACATTGTAATTCAATTGTTTCTGCCTGGCACTTGGGCAAAACATAAAACAGCTTTGCCAGACTACAGAAGTTCAGATTTCTCTGGAATTCAGGAGCTTGACAGCCAATTAAAGAAATGTCACTGATTAGGAAATAATTTTATACATATTTACATCTCATTTGAATGGGAGTATATTTCACTGCTGAGAGATCCTTCAAGCCCTTAAAATGAATGACTAATGCTGCAATAATGCTGCAAAGGAGGGATGGGTTACTACCAATGTGGTAGGCGACTGCGCACCGGTAGCGACCGCCAGATTGTGAAATTTGCGTGTGATCACTCTGGTGACAGTCCTTCAGGCACTGTCATCTCTTTTTTTCTTTAATTTTTCATATTTTTTACTTCATGTGCATGCACAGAAGCAAAATCTTGCAAAGGGATGCACGTGTGCATGGCCCTTCATGAGATTTCAGCACATTTTTGCTTCCTGCTCATGCGCAGAAGTCTTCGAGCCGCCCCGAATCTTCGGAGAGGGGCTGCATACAAATCTAATAAAAAAATAAAAAATAAAAAATAAAAAATAAAAAATAAAAAATAAAAAATAATAAAAAATAAAAAATAAAAAATAAAAAATAAAAAATAAAAAATAAAAAATAAAAAATAAAAAATAAAAAATAAAAAATAAAAAATAAAAAATAAAAAATAAAAAATAAAAAATAAAAAATAAAAAATAAAAATAAAAATAAAAATAAAAATAAAAATAAAAATAAAAATAAAAATAAAAATAAAAATAAAAATAAAAATAAAAATAAAAATAAAAATAAATAAAAAATAATATCATGCTGGGTATGCATGCATGCTCACACAAGATGATCCAAGCTCTATGTTGCAAACTACAACAATCATGAATCTTCTCTGAGTAAGCATTTTCGATTACCTACCTACCTATTTATCAATTATGTTACCTACTGAATGCATGAAGGAGCAAAAAACAGATGTGAAGGCTGCCTCAACTCAAAGGGGCTGTTTCTTGAACAACTATCATTGAAGCTGGGTATTAACTCTTACAGTTTTCATGATTCTGCATTTACCCCAAGCTACCTGTGTTAACCTGAAAAGAAGACCCTCTCTATTTTTTTGAACCCCGAAATAAGTGCTTGGCCTTATTGCCATGCATTCAAAAGCCCTATTTGTCTTATTATCAGGGGAGGTCTTATTTTGGGGAGAACAGGGTAGTATTAAAAATACCTTTGTGTTTTTCTTGCTTCCTTGGTTTTGCCAGTAGATTTGAAAAAATATCAAGAGAATGACTGGATTGACATTTGACTGGACCTGGGTTAGCCTGGTTCAATGTATCTCTTCTTACAGTCCTTGCTATCATCTGAAGTGATGCCTAAAGTTCCCATAAGAGGAAGTCACTACTGAGCTCCTGCATATTTTCTGCAACAGCTGTTTATAGCAGAGACATCTGGAAGTGTCCCATCTTCAATTTAAGATCTACTTATTAAATTGCCTCCTGTAAATTCCAAGAACATGACCAGTGATGATGAAATTGTGATGCTGCTGCAATGCTTATTAAATTTACCACCCAAAACAACAGCAAAACAGAATAAAATGCTAAAATAAGTAAAGAACGCTAGCTTTAAAAATAAGATGGTACAATGTAAAACCATAGACCATGAACAACAGCACCAATTACAAAGAGATATTAATTAACAACGTCCAGGTCCATGTGCCACAAAATCATTCCTCAAAGGTCCTCTGGAAGAATTTGATTTGCAGTCTCTTCTGGATGAGGAGGTCAGCTTAACTTCTTAGATCAGTGTTTCTCAACCTTGACTAATTTCAGAAGTGTACACTTCAACTCCCAAAATTTCCCAGCCAACCACGCTGGCTGGGAAATTCTGGGAGTTGAAGTCCATGCATCTTAAAGTTGACAAGAGTGATCGAAAATGTAGGCCCCATGATCAAAAAATTGTGTTTTCTGGCTTCATTCCATCAACTCGCAATATTGAAGTTAATTCTTCTCTTTATACCTAAGTTTCTGTTGTGGTTAGCTCTGGCCCAGCTCCTGCCCCAAGGACTGTGGATGTGGGGGAGACATCCACATGCTGCAGGCCTGTTTTGCCCCCAGTGGAATCTGATGATGAAGGCACCTCTGACCAAGAAGACTTGAGTGACAGGGAGGAGGAGAGTGGGGTAGACAGATAAGAAGGAGATCAATTATCTAGCTCCTCCTTGGATTCAGAACAAGAGTTAATGATACAGCCACACATGCGGAGAGCGATGCATAGGCAACAACAACTGAGAGATTATTATCAAAAAAAATGAGGCCACCTGTGGTTGGGTGGGGCTGTGGTCATTAGTGAGGCTGCTATAAATAGCAGCCTTTGGGTTTGGCCATTGTGGAGGATTATCTGATCCTTGTGTTTCATGACTGCGTTACTGACTGACTTTTTGTGTGCTGATTTTTCCCTGCTTTGAACCTAAACCAGAGCAAAGTGTGTTTCACTTTGTGAAAGAAGGACTGTGAATTTCCTCACAGCTGCAAGCTAAGTATCACAGGACTGATAAGGGACTTGTATAAATTACCAGTTTGTTTGGAGAGGAGTGCTCTTTGCTACAACAAAAGAGGGCTTAGTTTAAGTGAATTTTCATTATAAAGAACATTGTTTTGAATTTTCACACGTGTGTGTGTGTCTGAAATTTGTACCTGTGAATTTTTGGGAGGATTCTACCAGAGAGCCCGACAGAACAAGTTTCTAAAATAATACTTTTTTTAAAAAAACCATCTAAGACTTATATTATGCACAGATCCTAAGAGAGAAGAAGTCTTTCATGGTGATGAGAATAGAGAACATGGTTAATGTTTCCAGTGAAGGGAAAACAAAACTAGAAACAAAATACAAAAAGTATAACATTCTGTTATCATATTAAAATAAAACCAAGGCGGAGTGGTGGTGATTTGAATAGCAGCTTAGATTATTAAGAGCCTTTTATATTTGTTTTTGCAAGTAATAGTAACCCATGTGATGACAACTCATTGGGGAATTAACACTCTTATTTTGCCATTTCACTGCCTTTCTTTCCTTCCTGTGACTATTTTAAGAACTGTAAAAAGATGGATTAAATGTTGTTCACATTCAACAGAAGACTGTGCTAAGTGGTAAGAGTGCAACTTGTAATTTGCTTGTTTTCCCCATGAATCTGCATCGTTCAAAGTGGAATTTTAATTGGAGTGTCATTCCTATACCCATTTTGAATGTCATAAAATTAAGCGTCATCACCTCTCTTGAGATGCAGAATCTCCTTTCTGGAATCCACTTCAAAGAACTGAAAAGACTTGAATCTCCATATTTTCTGGAGAGAAATAGGTTTTTTTTTCCTTTGCCTTTTTTTTTAAAGGAAACTTTTGACTCTGCATTGTATGTGTAAGATAGGTTATTTGATTCTTGTAACATTGTCATTTGCAGTTTCCTTGATCGGTTCCTGCAAATAAATGTTCAGGTTGCAGGTAACACTTCAAGTTTTCCACTGCATCAGTCTCTTGCAATTCCCCAAGGCTGCTTTTAGCAACTCATCTGCAAAAATGCAACTATCCTTCTTTTCCTTTAGCTACAAAACAGGTTCACTCACAGTGCTGAGATAGAATACAAATGCCATTGGATTGGAGCAGCTGTTGTAACTCAGAAGCTATTAAGCACTAACAAAGGAAACCACAACATCTCAGAGAAAATTACTCCATCACTTTGCATAAATGTACAGCAAGTCCCATTTCAATAAAACATGATCGTATAATGAGTGACATCACTTATGGTTTGGTAGTGTACATTAAACTCTTTTTTAAGCTTTACAAAGCAAGCTAGATGTTTCTGATAAAAATAAAACTTTAGAAAAAGGGAAAAAGATTTATGCATGTATAAAATTAGCCTGATGTTTAACATATTCTAATCTAAACCATATAGAAATATACTGCGAGCCTTGGTGGCACAGAGGTTAGACTGCAATACTTCTATTGACTGCCAACAATTTGGCAGTTGAAATCTCACCGGTTCAAGATTGACTCAACCTTCCATCCTTCCAAGGTTGGTAAAATGAGGACCCAGATTGTTGGGGGGGAATATTTTATTTATTGTTTTTATTTATTAAATTTGTATGCCGCCCCTCTCCATAGACTCGGGGCAGCTCAGAACAATAACAAAGACAATGTAAGAACAAATCTAATAATTTAAAAAACACTAAAACCCCCATTATTAAAAGCAAGCATACACACAAACATACCATGTATAAACTGTATAGGCCCGGGGGAGATGTCTCATTTCACCCATGCCTGACGGCAGAGATGGGTCTTAAGAACTTTATGAAAGGCAAGGAGGGTGGGGGCAGTTCTGATCTCTGGGGGGAGCTGGTTCCAGAGGGTCGGGGCCACCACAGAGAAGGCTCTTCTCCTGGGTCCCGCCAAACGACATTGTTTAGTCGACAGGACCTAGAGAAGGCCAACTCTGTGGGACCTAACCCGTCGCTGGGATTTGTGCGACAGAAGGCGGTCCCGGAGATATTCTGGTCCGATGCCATGAAGGGCTTTATAGGTCATAACCAACACTTTATGCTGACTCTGTAATGTACTGTGAATTCAGCATCACATGTTATAGCTACATTTTAGTTTATTTTTATCATATATGCATGCATATACTTGATTGCTTTATACAAGGAGTGTCAAACTGGCAGCCTGTGGGCTGAATGCACATGCAAGCCATGGCCACATCAGCTCTACAAAGGGAAAAAACATTGAGAAACGTCATGTGATGGCAACTTGAGGCAGCAAGTTTGACACCTGTGCTATATAGGTTAATGGTTTTGCACTGGTGGGAATATTATGAGCCGAGGTGGTGCAGCAGAGTGCCGTACTGTAGACCACTAAAGCTGACTGTAGATCTATAGGTCAGCGGTTCAAATCTCATCACCGGCTCAAAGTTGACTCAGCCTTCTATCCTTCCGGGGTGCGTAAAATGGGGACCCGGATTGTGGGGGCAATATGCTGGTTCTGTGTAAAAAGTGCTATCGCTAACATGTTGTAAGCCACCCTGAATCTAAGGAGAAGGGTGGCATAAAAAAAAAAAAATCTAAATAAATAAATAAATAAATAATCCAGATTACCTGTACCATTCATAATTCCGATGGCAAGGAGAGTCTAAGGAGAAGGGTGGAATTAAAAATTGACTAAAATAAGTAAGTAAGTAAGTAAGTAAGTAAGTAAGTAAGTAAGTAAGTAAGTAAATAAATAAATAAATAAATAAATAAATAAATAGCAATGTTCTAGAAGAAAAGGGGCATGTTTTAGCTCTGCAAAATATAGTATAAACAAGCCTTAACTTGTACATCATTGGAGCAATAGCTCACTTGTTAAAACTTCACAGAAAATTGGTACAAACAGCAGAAACGCATACTGAGGTTTTAAGCTGCCAGTTTTGTAAGCTGAGCATATTTCAAAAAAAGAAGGGAGGAGGAGGGGGGAAGTAACAATGAATACAAAACCGCTTAAGCAGTCCATGTTGCCTATTTTTTTAAAAAAAGAAATGGAAAGTACTGCTTCAGCATAATTCTCTGTAAATATTAATTTGTTAGTAACTAAAAAAAAAAAAATCACCTTAAGGCTCAATAGCTCATATCAACATTTGGTGTCTGATGTCAGATTTTAGTTTCTGAAATTGACAGTAATAAAAACTATACATTTCTGATAGCAATGAATGTTAGCATCTCACTTATTTGACATCAATAACACTCCATGTTTGGCCAATTCTTATAAAGCCAGTAAGATCATCCTACATTTTCACAGAATCCAAAAGATAGGAAAATAACTTGTAAGATGAAAGCAGTTCAATGAATGAATGAATGAATGATTGAATGAATGAATGAATGAATGAATGAATGAATGAATGAATGAATGAATGAATTGGTCACAATTCAAATTGTTGGTTATGACCTATAAAGCCCTTCATGGCATTGGACCAGAATATCTCCGGAACCACCTTCTACCGCATGAATCCCAGCGACCGATTAGGTCCCACAGAGTTGGCCTTCTCTGGGTCCTGTCGACTAAACAATGTCATCTGGTGGATCCCAGGGGAAGAGCCTTCTCTGTGGCGGCCCCAACTCTCTGTAAATAGCTCCCCCTGGAGATTAGAACTGCCCCCACCCTCCTTGCCTTCCGTAAACTCCTTAAAACTCACCTCTGCCATCAGGCATGGGGGAATTGAGGCATTCCCTCCCCCAGGCTTATACAATTTATATATGGTATGTCTGTGTGTATGTCTGGTTTAATAATGGGTTTTTTAAAATGTTTTTTAAATTTATTAGATTTGTTATGAATTGTTTTGTTGTATGCTGTGAGCAGCCCCGAGTCTACGGAGAGGGGCGGCATACAAATCTAATTAATAATAATAATAATAATAATAATAATAATAATGATGATGATGAATGAATGTGAACTATGGAGTACATGTGTACAAAACACAGTATAACAGTCATACAAAAAAGCCACCGGCCATAAGTAATTAGTAAATTAAATGTGTAGCAAAGCAAAATCTGACCATAAATGGTAAGATGCCTTGGCGGACCTGTTATTAAATAGAAAGACTAAATGCAAGGCATTTGAAACAGAGATTAATTCATTGTCTATTATGTACATGGACAACTGCTAGTGGTTATTCAGAAACAGCATTTCTCATTTTGCCTGCAAATGCTATTCTAAGACCCCCAATAGTATTTTTGAATTTCAGCAATAGAAATATAGAGCGCTCTCCATAAATTGTGGATCAATGGTAGCACTTTCACATACAACCCTGTAGATAACCCTCAGTCTGTTAAGGACCTTGGAGTGCTCATATTTAATGAGCTAAGTTCTAGAGCCCATTGTAATAACATTACCAAAAAGGCACTAAGAGTTATAAATCTAATCTTGCATAGCTTTTTCCCTGGCAATATTAATCTACTAACCAGAGCATACAAAACATTTGCTAGACCGATTCTTGAATACATCTCACCCAGCAATGGGCTATGAGCCGGAATGCTAAATTGCTCTCGTCACTGTGGCTCATAAGTTCTTGCAGGGCCAGCGTGATTTGGCTGCTGTATCTGTGGTGCGCCTGTGTTTCGGCATGCGAGGAAGCAAAAAACCCTCACCGAAACACTGAAACACAGGCGCACCTGCGGCGCCATGCACAATTTTGCTGCCTTCACAGGTGCAGCAGCAAACTTACGCTGGCCCCGCAAGAACTTATGAGCCACGGTGATGAGCACAATTTAGCGTTCCGGTTCGTAGCCCACCGCTGATCTCACCTGTCTGGAACCTGCACTGCATATCAGATATCAATACAATTGAGAGAG
This sequence comes from Erythrolamprus reginae, assembly GCF_031021105.1. Lineage (NCBI taxonomy): Eukaryota > Metazoa > Chordata > Lepidosauria > Squamata > Dipsadidae > Erythrolamprus > Erythrolamprus reginae. The sequence continues at coordinate 167,411,479 of NC_091952.1, read as the reverse complement.
TTGAAAAAAATATTTCACAAGAAGAGTTCTCCATTCCTCTGCTCACAACAGAATACCTTATTTTATTTATTAGATTTGTATGCCGCCCCTCTCCGAAGACTCCACCAGACTTATTCCACCAGACTTGAAATTTTGGACTTAGCCTAGAACTTTCTCACTTTCAATCTGACCTAAATGTAATTCATAAAATCATTTACCATAATGTCCTACCTGTCAATGATTTCTTCAGCTTCAACTGCAACAGCACACAAGCACACAATCGATTCAAACTTAATGTAAACTGCTTGAAAATCAACTGCAGAAAATACAACTTCAGCAACAGAGTGATCAATGCCTGGAATGTACTACCTAACTCTGTGGCTTCTTCCCCAAACTCCAAAAATTTTAACCTTGGACTATCTACAGTCAACCTCACCTCATTCTTAAGAAGTCTGTAAGGGTTGTGCATATAAGTCCAATTAATTAAAAAAAAGCACACCATTGTGCCTACCATCCCTACCCTACTGTCCTATTGCCTTATTTACCTGTATCTATTTTGCTAACGTTTATGTTTATTCCAATGCTTACTATCTTGTACATACTTAACAAATAAAAATAAATAAAATAAAATATCACTTGTTCAAGCACTTCATCCTTTTGTACATGCTGGGAGGCACCATTTTACGGTGGTTCTTCAATCAGTCACAGTCGGTGTTAGTGTGGAGACAGAGATAGGCTCCTAGGCTCCTCCATTGTGGGGTGTCTCAGGGGTTGGTTTTTTCCCCCTACTGTTTAACATCTACATGAAACTGCTGAGTGAGATCATCTGATGACAAGAGGTGAGTTTCTAACAGTACTTTGATGATACTCAGCTGTACATTTCCACCCCATCTCAATTCAGTGAAGTGGTGGAAGTGATGTGCCGGTGTCTGGAGGCTGTGAGGTCTGGAAGGGTGTCAACAGGTTCAAACTCAATCCCAACAAGATGGAGTGACTGTGGGTTCTGCCTCCCAAGGACAATTCCATCTATCCATCCCTTACTGGGAGGGGGGCAGAATATTGATGCCCCTCAGAGAGGTCTGCAATTTGGGAGTCCTCCTTGATCCACATCCGGGTAGCAGCTCACCCCTGGGAAAAAGTATCATGAAACGTGATGTGACAGCAATGTGATGCCGTGAGTTAGAGGGACATGACTTAAGATTTTAGTTTGGATAGTTATGTTTATGGTATGATAAACCTAAAGTTTATACATATTTTAAAAATAATTTTATTAGACATGCCATCAGAGTTTAGAATAGTTTTAAAGCAAGATTGTCTCCTAAAATTTCCTTAGGTTGTTATCCAAGGAAGCTTTGTTTAGAAAAGAAATGATGGTTACAGAAAACCAGTTGAATTATGCTGATTTACTGACATTTATTGACCAAAAGTAAAATTAAAAGAACGGTTGAAAAAGGAAGATATATTTGTCAATAGTTTGATAATGCACAATTGGTTCGAAGATTAAAATTGGTTTAAAAATAATTAAGTTTGTGGAGGTGAAAAAAGAAGCTTTGAAAGGGACTTATGTACTCAGTATGAGCACTTTATTGCAAAAATATATAAATTGTAGAAAATGAATTAGAAGGATGAATATATTAAAGATTACATGATTAAGTGGGAATTTTTTTCTGGATATGTTATGTTGAAAGAATGGGAAAATATCTGGATTAATGGATTGAGATTCACATTGAATTATAACTTGAAAGATTTTTTTAAATAAAATGATGTACTGTTAGTAATGAACTCTTTTGAAAGATGTGTAAGGGAATAATACCAAATAAGTGCTGAAAATGTAATCAACGTGAAGGTAACTTTTATCATCTTTGATAGTCATGTACAAATGGTACAGGAATTAAATATGTGGCTTAATTCAGAAAATGGTAAAAATTGACGTAAAGTTGAAGCCAGGAGCTTTTTAAAAAAAGTTATCATGGAAGAGATTTTATAACAGAACGAAAGTCATGTGATATTTAATCCTCTAAGAATTATGTTGATTTGGTAAAAAAAATCATACTGCACTGGCTTCATATAAGGCTGTTAAATCAGCTGGGTTTAGGCAATCATACATTTATCCCATTGATATGGATGGAACTAAATTCAACCTTGACTGGACCAACCTTTTGCTCTTTCATTATTAGGTTAATGAAAAAGAAATCTTTTCAAACATTTTTTTTCCTGATTTCCAGAAACATTTGGGATGCCAGTCTTCTTTTCTTTTCTCATAAATCTTTCCTGTTGATCAACAGACGGAGAGATTCTCATAAAGAGTATGTCAACAGAACATATAATTATTGCTTTCTGACAGATGGAATCTGGCAAATGCCCAAACCTTTCTCTTATAGCTGTGCATGGTCCCAGCAGGAAGAGTATCAAAAGAGTCTACCTGTCTCTTTTCTGTAAACATCTACTGCTTGTGATTCAGAGTAGGAGTAGAAAGAATCAGAGTTCAGAAAGAGCTTTAAAATGTGAACTTGTCAAAGCTTTGGTATTCCATCAGTTTAGGATGGCACACTAACATCATTGGTAGCCTAAACAATTTTGTGGGAAAGAAGTTCTTGCACGACATAAGGCTAAAGTAAAGGAATAAAAGCTACTGTATGTCTTAGTAAATACATGCTTTCAAGAAAGGTAATCATCTGGATTTTATTTTTTTTGTGGGACTGCAAAATATAGGGGCTAACGCTTTAAAAAATAAACTTGATGTGTGTGTGTGTGTGTGTATGGGGATAGCTAAAAGGCAAACAGCCCCTGCAAATTGGGACTTCATCCTGCTTTCTCTTTAATTACCCAAGCTTGTAACTCCCAATTATGGTTTAATACATATGGGCCACTTGTGTTTTTCTCACTCTTTTTTAAAAAGTGTCATACTTCCTATCCATCTTTAGGGAGGGCACGCACCCGACATGGTATTCCTCTCTGAGCAATTGAGTAATGGTCTGAGACTAAGGGGCTTAGAAATATTGCCTTTGTCGTGGTCAGACCATTTTCTACTTCCTGGCTCCAATCCTTCCCCGCAGGGAGGCGGAACCAACTAAGATGTTCCGCCCCAGACGCCTGATGGACCCAGAGGGCTTTCAGACGGCACTTGGGGTTATTCCAGATGCACTCGTCCACAGTTCGGTGGAGTCTCTTGCGGAAGCCTGGAACAAGGCTGCAGCGGAGGCTCTCGATCGGATTGCGCCTTTGCGACCTCTCCGTGGCGCTAGACCCCGTAGAGCTCCATGGTTCAACGAGGAGCTCCGGGAGTTGAAACGCCAGAAGAGACGTCTAGAGAAGCGATGGAGGAAGAGCAAGTCTGAATCCGATCGAACACTTGTAAGAGCTTTTATTAAGACTTACAAAGTGGCGCTCAAGGCGGCAAGATGCGCGTATCATGCCGCCTTGATTGCATCAGCAGAATCCTGCCCGGCCGCTCTGTTTAGGGTGACCCGCTCCCTTCTTAATCAGAGGGGAGTTGGGGAGCCCTTACAGAGTAGTGCCGAGGATTTTAACATGTTTTTCACTGATAAAATCGCTCAGATCTGGGCGGACCTCGACTCCAATTGGAAAACAGAGTCGGCTGACAACGAGTCAGTTGAGGTGACTGGTGCCCGTACTTGTCCATCTGTCTGGGAAGAGTTTGATCTGGTGACACCTGATGAAGTGGACAAGGCCATTGGAGCTGTGAGTTCCGCCACCTGTTTACTGGATCCGTGTCCCTCCTGGCTGGTTTCGGCCAGCAGGGAGGTGACACGGAGCTGGGCCCAGGAGATTACCAATGCTTCCTTGGGGAGGGGATCCTTCCCATCATCCTATAAAGAGGCGCTCATGCGCCCCCTCCTCAAGAAGCCTTCCCTGGACCCAGCCGTACTTAATAACTACCGGCCAGTCTCCAACCTTCCCTTTATGCGGAAGGTTGTTGAGAAGGTGGTGGCACTCCAGCTCCAGCGATCCTTGGAAGAAGCCGATTATCTAGGTCCTCAGCAGTCGGGTTTCAGGCCCGGTTACAGCATGGAAACGGCTTTGGTCGCGTTAATGGATGATCTCTGGCGGGCCCGGGACAGGGATTTATCCTCTGTCCTGGTGCTTCTTGACCTCTCAGCGGCTTTCGATACCATCGACCATGGTATCCTCCTGCACCGGCTGGAGGGGTTGGGGGTGGGAGGCACTGTTCTCCAGTGGTTCTCCTCCTACCTCTCCGGTCGGTCGCAGTCGGTGTTAGTGGGGGGTCAGAGGTTGACTCCGAGGTCTCTCCCTTGTGGGGTGCCTCAGGGGTCTGTCCTCTCCCCCCTGCTATTTAATATCTACATGAAACCGCTGGGTGAGATCATCCAAGGGCATGGGGTGAGGTATCATCAGTACGCTGATGATACCCAGCTCTACATCTCCACCCCATGTCCAGTCAACGAAACAGTGGAAGTGATGTGCCAGTGTCTGGAGGCTGTTGGGGCCTGGATGGGTGTCAACAGACTCAAACTCAACCCAGATAAGACGGAGTGGCTGTGGGTTTTGTCTCCCAAGGACAATTCCATCTGTCCTTCCATTACCCTGGGGAGAGAACTATTGACCCCCTCGGAGAGGGTCTGCAACTTGGGCGTCCTCCTTGATCCCCAGCTCACATTAGAGAACCATCTTTCAGCTGTGGCAAGGGGGGCGTTTGCCCAGGTTCGCCTGGTGCACCAGTTGCGGCCCTATCTGGACCGGGACTCAATGCTCACAGTCACTCATGCCCTCATCACCTCGAGGTTTGACTACTGTAATGCTCTCTACATGGGGCTACCTTTGAAAAGTGTTCAGAAACTTCAGATCGTGCAGAATGCAGCTGCGAGAGCAGTCATGGGCCTACCTAGTTATGCCCATGTTTCACGAACACTCCGCAGTCTGCATTGGTTGCCGATAAACTTCCGGTCACAATTCAAAGTGTTGGTTATGACCTTTAAAGCCCTTCATGGCACTGGACCAGAATATCTCCGAGACCGCCTGCTGCCACACGAATCCCAGCAACCGATTAGGTTCCATAGAGTGGGCCTTCTCCGGGTCCCGTCAACTAAACAATGTCGGTTGGCGGGCCCCAGGGGAAGAGCCTTCTCTGTGGCGGCCCCGGCCCTCTGGAATCAACTCCCCCGGAGATTAGAACTGCCCCTACTCTCCTTGCCTTTCGTAAGCTCGTTAAGACCCACCTGTGTCGTCAGGCATGGGGGAACTAAGACATCTCCCCCGGGCATATACACTTTATAAATGGTATGTGTGTATGTATGTGTGTTTAGAAAATGGGTTTTTTAAAATGTTTTTAGTAGAAATTTAGATTTGTTGTCAATTGTTTTTCACTTTGTTGTGAGCCGCCCCGAGTCTGCGGAGAGGGGCGGCATACAAATCTAAATAAACATAAACAAACATAAACATAAACATCTTTAGACTTTGAAAAAGCACTAGTGGGCTACTTGGAGGAATTACTGATGGCTATTCCTCATGGATATTGTTGTGTCCAGAGGACAGTTAGGTTTTGTACCCGCCCCATATTCCTTGGGTGGGAAAATACTATAATGTGATTGGTTGGCTCAGCCTGGCAGCCCGGCATATATATAGCTGCCAGGCCCGGCCATGTTGTCTTTGTTCAGTTCTGTAAACCATTACTCCACGTTAATAAAGAACCGTTACTCACCACAAGAGTGCAGTCCTTCATTCCGCTAAGGACATAACAGATATTGTTAAATAAGGTGAATGGAAGAGGCAGGCAGATGTGCCTTAAAAAACAAGAGCTCTTTATTTGGCAACTATTTACAACCCAGCGAAGGCTCTGTCTGATGGCCACTCCTTTTATAGGAAGCTACCAGACAGTCTAGCCCATTGAGGGTGAACCTTTTTTGGATCGGGTGCCAAAAGTGTGTGTGTGCTGTGCTAGAACATGCACATGTGCCCACACCCATTCCCTTCCCTCCATACATGCGCATCCCCATGCTGCCCCTGCACATGCACACAATCCCGTCTCCATACATGTGCACAGGCCTCGCTGAAGCCTGGGAGGGTGAAAAATTGGCCAAACTTAAAGTTCAGAAAAGTGGGCTCCTGAAAGCTCCAGAGTGTGAAAAGTAGCACAATAGGAAAACCGTAAGTCTGTTTTTTCAAAACTTCCAGTTTGCTCGTTGGGCAGTTTTTTATACTCTGGGGCTTAAGGGAAGCTTTCCTGAAGCCTCTGGTGGGTGAAATGGCCTTCCCCAAGGCTGAAAATTAGCACACCTTGTGTGCTATCTGATATGGCTCCACATGCCAACTGTGGCATGCATGCTATTGGTTCGCCATCACAGGTCTAGCCAATCAGCAATCAGTATTTTCCTTTCAGAATGGAGGACCTGACTGAAGCCTATGTGCATCAGTCTAAGAATATAACAGTTATTCTTAAAAATATAACTATAACACAGGGCTGTTAAACTGGCGGCCTGAGGGGCGGATGTGGCATGAGCTGGACACGCCCATGCCTGATTTAGCAAAGGGGGAAAAAGTTGTAATACATCACATGATGCCACCATGACACCACAAGTTTGACACTCCTGTTGTAGCATGAAATGAATGAAACACATTTATTATATGTGGCATTGGCCGAATTCTGATAATTTTTCTGCCCTCCTTGTATCATATGCCGAGACAAGCATATACAACCAGCAATAATTCACAGCAATGAATATTTTCTTTTGTGTGGATATAGATAGAACTGAGCTGAAGTGGTCTAATCTGAAAGGTTTTCTGAGGGGACTGTGTTCCGTCTTCTGCAACAAATACAATAGAGTCTTAAGGCATTTTTAAAATTAAGCCTTTGTGGATCACAGCTCATTAGATGCATGCAACAGAGATCTAAGAAAGGAGGATTATAAAGATGTGCAGCTTTCTCAGAACCAAACATCATCAGACATCACATGAAGTAGATGGTGATCCATAAAATCCTATGTGACAACAAATCTCTCAGCCATTAAGATGCTAAAATGTTTTGTTGTACCTTCTTAATAGGTCCACACTCAATTACCATAGCTATGAATCAACTGAATACATATTTAATGAAAGTTAATAAATTCCAGAAGCATCTACAAGTCTAAAAAACTATAATCAAACTTATTTTGTCTCCTTCAGATGATTGTTGAGGATAAGACAACTCATTGTGTGATTGTCTTTAATTTCTTATTACATACCCTAGTTCATCGGAATTATGCCAGTAATTTCAGAACCAGCCTTTACAGTTTCCCACTAATTAATTCTTTAGAAGAGGTGACCCCAAATAGTGTTTTAATCCTTCAACATATTTAATGTATGCAGATTTCTTTATGCATCAAAAAGAGGGGGAAGAATGGCATGGATTTACTTCCTCAAATGTCATTTTTTCCTTTTCCCTGAATATCTTGTTGATGCTTGAATTGTTTGTCTTTTGAGCCATTCTGTCTGATCAGATATCTGCCTAGGAAATGACATTTGAATCTTGAGGCAGATCCCTGTTTTCCGTCTGACCCATTGTTAGTTATTTTCTGAGTGCAAAAGCAGTAGCTTTGTTTATATCCAGTTGTAAATTTACCCCCTCCCTTTTAGATTTTCCAGCTTTGATTCGAAACTGCTGCTTTCTACCTGAGCAGTCTTAAGCCCTCCAGAGTGGTTGGTCTCCAGCACTTTGTTCCATTCCATTCCAAGTCTCTTCTCTCATTGACAGTGGAACCTGGCATGCTCGCTCCCTTGCAGTGGCTAGTTGCTACCCTTGAGCTGCCAGACTGCTGGTTGGCAATTTCATTTAAAAAAAAAAATTTCCATTGAGCCAACCATGGCAGTGATGGGTTCGTACTGCTTCGGCCTGATTTGGTCAAATTGGTAGCGGTGGCATCAAGAGGCTCTGCCCACATGACCAAATGCCTCTGTGAATGTGCAAAAGTATCACACATGCGCAAAGCATGTGTATGCTCCTGTGCTCTCTTTCCTGAACTGGTAGTAAAGGTAAGTGAAACCCACCCCTGAGTCATGACCTATTAAGTCAATGAACTATCTTCAACTATTTATTTATTATTTATGTATTAATTTGTATTGTCTGAGGACTTGGAGCAGTTTACAAAATATGAAAAGTAAACAATACAATACAGTAGCCTAAATCCAATTAATTTAAAACTAAATATACTTATCTTAGTGATAAGTATATTTAAGTAAGATATACTTATCTTACTTAGTGATTTCTGACAGTCTCAAAATGGGTGAACAGTGCAGTCAGGCGGTAGGGAAAGCAAGTAGGATGCTTGGCTGCATAGCTAGAGGTATAACAAGCAGGAAGAGGGAGATTATGATCCCACTATATAGAATGCTGGTGAGACCACATTTGGAATACTGTGTTCAGTTCTGGAGACCTCACCTACAAAAAGATATTGACAAAATTGAACGGGTCCAAAGACGGGCTACAAGAATGGTGGACGGTCTTAAGCATAAAACGTATCAGGAAAGACTTAATGAACTCAATCTGTATAGTCTGGAGGACAGAAGGAAAAGGGGGGACATGATCGAAACATTTAAATATATTAAAGGGTTAAATAAGGTCCAGGAGGGAAGTGTTTTTAATAGGAAAGTGAACACAAGAACAAGGGGACACAATCTGAAGTTAGTTGGGGGAAAGATCAAAAGCAACATGAAAAAACATTATTTTACTGAAAGAGTAGTAGATCCTTGGAACAAACTTCCAGCAGACGTGGTAGATAAATCCACAGTAATTGAATTTAAACATGCCTGGGATAAACATATATCCATCCTAAGATAAAATATAGAAAATAGTATAAGGGCAGACTAGATGGACCATGAGGTCTTTTTCTGCCGTCAGACTTCTATGTTTCTATGTTTCTATAATCTCCAATTTTATTAAAAAACCAACCATACCCACTCAGACAACAACCATACATGACATTCATTGGCGAGGGGACTACAGTTTAGATGAGTCTTAAGACTCTTGCAAAGGGTGAGGAAGGTGGGGGCAGTAGGAATCTCTGAGGGGAGCTGATTCCAGAGGGCTGGGGCCCCCATAGAGAAGGCTCTTCCCCTAAGCCCCACCAAATGACATTGTCTAGTTGATGGGACATGGAGAAGGCCAACCCTGTGGGACCTAACTGGTCGCTGGGACTCATGCAGCAGAAAGCTATAGAAGCATATTCTCCATTCAAACCTTACATCTCCCACTGGGCACTTTTTCCATTTCTATCTAAGGTAAGATTACCAGAATTTGACATTGGTAAAGTGGGACACCATTAACGGGGAGTTGGGGAGTGAAGGTCCTAGATTAAAAATTGAAGCTTCCTCCTCCCGGCACCCAGAAAAAGGAAGCGCTTTATTCACTCTGAGACTGAATTAATCCTTCAAATATTATTTCTGTTTTGTCAGAGGTAGAATTTACTCTTTCCAGCAAGGCTTCCTTTTGGGAAAGGGACACAGATGCAGCAGGTTGCTCCTTATTCAGACATCCACAGAACCCAAGTTACACTTGTCTGAGCCCAGCCACTGCTTTGCATAGGCCCACCAGCTACTCTGCTAAATTCTACACTAGGGGAACCAATGGCCTTCAGCCCTCCAGCTGCAAGCCACGCCTTCCCAATGGAGATTCAGCAGACTGCCAGCCCCTCCCACTGCCAAAATCCCAGATCCTCCAAACTCAGATCTGCTGAACGGGATTTTCACTTTTGTCGGGAGGCTAGTGATGAAAACTCAGTGGGTTCCATAGCAAGTAAAATGAAGTTATTATGCGACATAATTTCTATGGTTATAGAAGGGAGGAAGGAGCAAAAAACCCAATCTGTTCCCAATTGCTTTGATTATTGTAGCATTCTAGCTCAGATGATGAGAAGAAAACAAAGGAATGTATTGAAGGAGAGATATGCCAAACAGGTTTGAAGGCATCTATGTGCAGACATATGAGCTGTGGGGGCGCAGTGGTTAGAATACAATACTGCAGACTACTTCTTCTGACTGACTGCTGCCAGCAGTTCGGCAGTTCGAATCTCACCGGCTCAGGGTTGACTCGGCCTTTCATCCTTCCAAAGTCAGTAAAGTGAAGACCCAGATTGTTATTTGGGGCAATATGCTGACTCTGTAAAATGCCTAAAGTGGGTTATTTTAAAGTACTATTATTTTAAAGTACTATTGCTATTTCTATCTGAGAGAGCAAATGGTAGAACTAATTTCTGCTGACCATGTTTTTTTGGGGGGAAACTGAGAACATGTAGTGCTTTTTCAATGCCGTTTGCAATGTTGTCCACGAAATAATAATAATAATAATAATAATAATAATAATAATAATAATAATAATAATTTATTGGATTTGTATGCCACCCTCTCCGCAGACTCAGGGCGGCTAACAACAATAATAAACACAACATGTACAATCCAATAATAAAAAACAACTAAAAACCCCTATTATAAAACCAACATACACACAAACATACCATGCATGACTTGTAATGGCCTAGAGGGAAGAGCTATCTCAACTCCCCCATGCCTGGTGGTATAAATGAGTCTTGAGTAGTTTACGAAAGACAGGGAGGGTGGGGGCAGTTCTAATCTCCAGGGGGAGTTGGTTCCAGAGGGCCGGGGCCACGACAGAGAAGGCTCTTCCCTTGGGGCCCGCCAAACAACATTGTTTAGTCGATGGGACCCGGAGAAGGCCAACTCTGTGGGACCTTATCGGTCACTGGGATTCGTGCTGTAGCAGGTGGTTCCGGAGGTAATCTGGTCCAATGCCATGTAGGGCTTTAAAGGTCATGACCAACACTTTGAATTGTGACCGGAAACTGATAGGCAGCCAATGCAAGCCACATTCAATGTTTGCTGATGCCACCAGGATCTGTGCAACCTTGTATGTTTGTGGCCTGCAATATGTTAGGAAGAGAGTCCTCTTCCTGTTGTCTGGTAGATCCTGGAAATTCTAGGAACATTCGGAAATAAGACATGTAGGTTCCCCATTCTTCTTTCTTTGGATTGAAGAAGAAGAAGCTGAAGAAGTTTGGTTTGCCATCCTTTGGTTTGATTGGAGCAGGTCTAAGCGTGTTTCTTAAGATGGCTGCAGATGTCACAAGGTGACTTTGTCCTGTTGTCTCCTTCAACCACTTTCATCACCACTGTTAGATTTGCATGGGTATGAAGAATTGAGACATAGGAACAGTTCAGCACCTTTATTGTCTATTAGCTAGAGTTAATATGGACTGCCGGCAGGCTGCAGGGAAGCCACTTTTAAGGGCTTCCCTGAAGCCTGCCAGAAATTGAGAACAGTTTATTTCTGCCGCCACTAATTATCCAATCAGCAGCGGCTATGCAAATTTATATCCAGACGTCAGTATGTAACAATTTGCACACATATCTACACATATGATCGTGATTTAAAATCAAAATTGTAACCTGAATTAATCCTACTAAAGGCACTCCAACAGATGTAATGTGAGGAACCACCCAAATGCTTGCTGTTTTATTATTAATACCTGTGATGGCACATTAACACATAGAATAAAGCCCCTGTTATGAGTGAATCAGACAAAAGGCCACGCTGTGTTAAGTGCTTTGTGAAAATAAAGTAATATGAAGCATGCTAATGAATTTGAGACGTTTCATTGCTACAAGTCAGAGATACCTATGCCAGATTCCTAGTAGCCACTCATCTAAATTGCATTTGTAGTCAAAATACATCTGGCTTTTCTATTCATTTTTCATTTATCTCCCCCACCCTTTGCTAGAGACAAAAGAGAAGGGCTGCTACTACAGTGTGCCCCGATTCTTTATCTCAGGCCTCCTGCTTAGGAATTGACAGTTTGCAAATCAGATGCTCGGAACTGAAAAATGTTCCCATTGAAGGTGGGAACAAAACCTGCCACTTATTCTGATCTCTGGCACTGTAGATTATCCTTTGAACTCAGGAACTGTTTGCCTCTTCTTTCCCTCCAGGCTAAACTATGAGTGGATCTAGGTCTCGCTTGATTTATTTATTGGTCACCCCTGAACAGGGAGAGGAAAAAAAGAAAGTTTATACAGTGTGGCAAAACCATTTGCAATTGTTCAGTCAAAACACGGGGAATTGTTTGGAGAAAAAAGACAGTCACTGTACTGTACAGGCAAAGCATGTATTTTCAGGTACAGTAATACCTCGTCTTACGAACCTAATTGGTTCTGGAAGTAGGTTCGTAAGGCGAAACGTTCGTAAGACGAAACATTGTTTCCCATAGGAAACAATGTAAAAGCGATTAATCCATGAAAAAAGAAAAGAAATAGCAAAATGGCACTGTGCTGGCCGCCGCCGCCTGGCTGTCACCTTTTAAAACAGCCGGTGGGCTTCTTGGCGTTCTCCCAAACCCGAACCCGAACTTTTCAGATTCAGGAGGCCGCCGAGAAGCGCCACTGCCCAGTTGTCACCTTCTGAAACAGCTGGGGGGCTTCTAGGCGTTCTCCCGAACGCCAAACGCCGAACCTGGAAGTTCAGGTTCGGGTTCCGGAGGCCACCAAGAAACGCCCGGCCGTTTCAGAAGGTTACAGTTGGGTGGCGCCGCTCAGTGGAGTGTCGTTTTTGCGATCAGCAGCGGTGTTTTCGGCCAATCTGGAGGCTAGAAAGAAGGTGGGGAATCCCAATAGGGAATTCCATAGGCGGAGCTTTGACATCACGAAGACGGAGCACCATTTTGCGATCTGCGGTGGGTTCATAAGCCAAAAAAAGTTCGTAAGAAGAGGCAAATTTTTTTCGAACCCTGGGTTCGTGTCACGAGGGGTTCGTATCACGAGGGGTCCGTATCATGAGGTACCACTGTATTATCAAATTGTATCCTTAAAAGTATTTGTTAGGTTGAAGCCATCATTCAAGTTGGAGACTTTGGCCTGCCACATAATAGGATGTAGAATGTATTAGTATTAGTACTGTGGAAATTTAGGTGGAGTGGTTGCATGAGGAGGTAGAGTACTAGCCACAACAAATTCCTTCTAGATACTCAAGGTCATCCTTTCTTCAGCACCTGCCTGGAAGTTAATGGGAGGATGAGACAGGTTTGCAGAACCAGAGTCATCACTACCATGTGATGAACTTGTGGGTGTGGGAACAGGGGATGAACTTTAAACTGGGTGGAGAAATCCATGGGACTTCAGACTCAAATTTCTCCAGTTGTGCTAACATGGCCCTATTAATAAATTGGATCTTGGAGGAAGGCCATGCCTCAGACTCTGATTTAATTCTCAGATTAATTCTCGGAATCATGCAGTCATTAAGCAAATCTGGCTTCTCCATTGACTTTGCATGCCAGAAGTTGGCTGGAAGGCAACAAATGGTTATCCCAAGGCCCTGAGTCTCAACCACACTTGCTGGTTGCAAAGCACCCAAATTTTGGTTATGTCACTGTAGGGATGCTGCAATGGACCACTTATAAATCACTTTTTTTCAATGCTGTTGTAATTTTGGACAGTCACTACATGATTGATTGTAAGTTGAGGACTATTTGTTCAAAGGAATTGACCTGTGTGAACCTTTACCTTATAGGATGGATACAGATATTGGTCCATCATATGAGGAACCCAATGGTAAAATGTTACTTGCTCCAAGCAGAAAATTTTATTCAGGATTCCAACCACCTCTTGCCTCTTAGCAGAATATTTGATTCTTTGTGCCTAAGCTTTGCTTTTCTATGTGTCATTATAAATAATTCATTCAGTAATTATATTCAATCTTTACTGGGCTTGGGTAATGGTAATGATTTTTCAGGGTTTTGCAAATGTTGATGTTTTCCTTTAAAACCCTGCTGTTCTGTTCGGGTCGTATGCGACCCGAAGCCAAGTTTGAGTCCCTGTAAAAAAATTTCCCTGCATATCTGAAACTTGAAATTTCATGACTTTTCATCATTTCAGGGGTTCTCTCTATGAGAATTTTTTTTGGGGGGTGGGGGGCTTAGTTTTTGCTGGGCAAAAAACCCCCCTAATGTTATGTTCGGGTCACATACGACCCAGACCGAAAACTCTTCATTTGAAGTGCTTATGTTTGGTCAATTTGAAAACTTTTTTCACTTGGAAAGTAGTCTGAACATTTCTGCACACAATGATATGAAAATTGAAATGAAAAAAGTAAATCTTATTGGTTTATTTTGTGGATATAATGCATGCCCCCCGTTTTTGTCAATTGTTTTCAATTTATGGATAGTTTTGCTTGCAAAATCCATTCTATTTTACTAAAGTTGGTGTGGGATTGGTAGCTTGAACATTTCTGAATATAAGAAAAATATAAAGGAACTGAAAAAAATGATTCTTATTGGATTTTTAACATCAGAAATAAGCCCCCCCCCCTCGGCTGCTTGCATCCATTTTCACTTTTTATTTTTTTATGCTCCAAATCCGAAATATTCTTTAAAATCTTAGGCATTCATTTACTCAATTTAACAATGCTGATCATCAAAAAATATTTTTGGGGTGGTGGCTAATTGTTTTCTGGGCAAAAAAAAATCATCACTTTGAGTCTGTTTCTGTTCGTATATGACCGGACCAAAAAGATTTTTTTTAGGTACTTGAATTTAATCTTTTTGAAAACTTTTTCAACTGGAAAACTAGTTTGAACATTTATGAACATAATGATATGAAAATTGAACTGGAAAAATTGAGACTTATATTTTTATTTTGATCAAAAAGCCCCTCCCCCCATCCTTTCTGAATTTCGTGTCAATTTCTATTTTTTAAGGCTACAAATCCCTAAGGAATTTCCCCCCAAAAGGTTTGATATACTAAATTGAACAGTCCTGAACATAAGAAAAATATAAATGAACTGAAAAAAATGGTTCTTATTGGTTTATTTTTGCCACAAAAGGGCCACCCCCCCTCGGCCTTGCTGTGTGCCATTATTGTCACTTTTTATACATATTTGGCTAGAAATATTTGGAATATCCTTTTGAAACAATCCTGAACATAAGAAAAATATAAATGAACTGGAAAAAAAATGATTCTTATTGGTTTATTTTTGAATATAAAACCATATTGTCTTATACTCGAGTTATAAGCCGACTCGAGTATAAGCCTATTTGAGTATAAGCATGGGGGCCCATTTATGTGCAAAATAAACCAATATGCATCAATTTTTCCAGTTCAATTTTCATATCATTATATTCAGAAATGTTCAAGCTACCAATCCCACACCAACTTTAGTAAAATAGAATGGATTTTGCAAGCAAAACTATCCATAAATTGAAAAAAATTCACAAAAATGGGGGGGGCATGCAATATATCTGCAAAATAAACCAATAAGATTTACTTTTTTCATTTCAATTTTCATATCATTGTGTGCAGAAATGTTCAGACTACTTTCCAAGTGAAAAAAGTTTTCAAATTGACCAAACATAAGCACTTCAAATGAAGAGTTTTCGGTCCGGGTCGTATGTGACCCGAACATAACATTAGGGAGTTTTTTTGAACAGAACAGCAGGGTTTAAAAAAAAAAAGAATTTGCTCCAATCAAATCAATTGAATGGAAGGAGCTTGGGACTTTTGTCTCTGCCTGTCAACATGACAATAATCCTAAAAACTAAGTAGAACAAGACCATATTTGGTGCGCATGTATATGGGAAGATAGAAAAAGAAAGACATGAGTTTGCAAAATTGAGATTCGGTGGAAGAAAGGGATGTGTTGCTACAAATGCAGTAGGTGGCTGCGCAGTGGTAGCAGCCACCAGATTGCACAATTTTCTTGAGACTACTCCGATTCCAGTCCACCATCTTTTTTATTTAATTTTTTGTATTTTTTGCGTGAGAGGACATTTGCATGTGCAGGTTTTCGGCAATTTTGTTCAGCTTGCACGAAAGCAAAAAATCACCAAAATCTCATGCAAGCATCCCCTTGTGAGATTTTGGCTTCTACACATGCATGGAAGCAAAATCATGCTGGGGTCATGCACACACATGCACGCAAGACTCACCATGCTGTGTACGCAGCGCACCGGTAGCAGGAGCATGATGGAAGCAGTAGCATGATGGAAGACTGCAGCAAAAAACAGTTCCCTCACACAGGATGGATAGATTAAGCTACTGTAGTGATGGAGGTACCATTGGAAACCTGAAAAACAAATTAGTGATAGATCCTTATGGAGAAGATCTATGTCGTGTTTAGGAGTTGAAAATGACTTGATGGCACATAATCATAATCAACCATGCGGGGAGAACTCAAGGACAGTGGTTCAGAATGTTGCTGGCTGCTCCCTTCCTTTCTCCTTCTTTCTAGTCATGTGACCAGAACAAAGTCTATCCAGTCAATCCTGTGTGAAACCTTTCGATGCATCCCTACTGGAAACACTTTGGCCACAACTTGCAATACTACTGACTGATCAAGTCCCTTCTTCCATTTTTTGTAATATGAACTTGAGTGGAGGATATGCAGGTTACCTGTGCATATCAGGGCATACCTAGTGTTGTGGTTAGCTCTGGCCCAGCTCCTGCCCCAAGGAATGTGCAGGTGGATGTGGGGGAAACATCCACATGCCGCAGGCCTGTTTTGCTCCCGATGGAATCTGCCGACGAAGCCTCCTCTGACCAAGGAAGTGTGAGTGACAGGGAAGAGGGGAGTTTGGCAGACAGCCCAGGAGGAGATCAATCATCTGTATCATCCCTGGATTCTGAACAAGGATTAATGACACAGTCACGCATGCGTAGAGTGATGCATAGGAGACAACAACTGAAGGATTATTACAAGAGAAAATGAGGCCACCTGTGGTTGGGTGTGGCTGCTGTAATTAGTGCTACAGATAAAAGTGCAACCTGGTGTTTTAGCCTCAGGGCAGTTTATCTGATTCATTGTTTCGTCAAGATCATGGTTTTTGTGCTGTTTAAGATTGTGTGTGGACTCTCTGGACTTTAGAATTGGACTCAATTTCCCAGTTATTGGATGAGCAATTGGATTGCATTTAACCTGTGCCTTGTGTGTACCAGAAAATCCCTTTGAAATTTTAAAAAGGGAGCTGTTTCTGTTTTTCTGTTTATAAAAACTTTTGGGTTTTCCTTTTATTGTGTGGTGTGAGTCTTCCTGGACTAATTACCCTATAATTATGGGCGGTTGAATCACGCCGGCAGAACACATAGATAGAAATATATGCAGATAAAGCACAAGGGAAATGCTTCTGCTTTTATTAGACCTTGATCCATGCACACACAGAGGCAATGTATCTACTCTGATTAGATCCTCACTTGTAAGACAAAATGTATACACACACTCTCATTAGTACCTGGGGAAAAAGTGCACACATACATACAAATCAGAGGTGGTATTTAGTCAGTTCGGGTGAACTAGTAGCAGAAATTTTGAGTAGTTTGGACTACCAGCAAATTCTACCTCTGCAGGTTCCTGTCCTATATTCCTTTGGTTTTTTTAGCTCAGCTGATTCATGTGGCAGAGCAATTTCTGTGCCTCAGGCTGAGCTAAACAACAGTTCACCTCACCCATGCTGACACTGAGTTTGCTCTCATAGAACCGGTAGGCAAAGATTTGGCATCCCATCACTGATAAAAATGTGACACATTTCATTGCACAATAGAAAATACAAACACCTACTATGATCGCTGCTGCTAAAGTGATTGGGAAGAATTCAGAAATCATGCCCTGCTTGCATTGCCTGCATGGTTGGTTGGTTGATTTATTTATTGTTTTTAATGGTGGTCTTCTTTTAGTTAGAGTTTTGACAGCACTGAGTTCACTGTTAGATAATATGATGTTCCACTTTTAGAATTAGAATTCATTTGGTTAAGGAATGAAGAAAAAGTAAATCAAATTTGTCAAAACAAAAGCAGTCCTAGGTGACATTACAATGGGATAGAATCAAGACATGGAATATTACATCCAGTTTTAGTTACCAAGATATATATAAAGATATATATATAAAGATATATATAAAATATTGAGAATCATTGGCTCCCAACCTTTTTTTGGCCATGCCCCACCTAAGCATCTCTAAAATCTTTATCCCCCCTCCCACATGACATGTGTTCTGTCGAGCTCTCTGGTAGAATCCTCCCAAAAATGCACAGATACAATTTGAGACACACACACGTTTGAAAATTCAAAACAATGTTCTTTATACCAAAAATGCAAATAAACAGAGCACTCTTTTTGTATAGCAAAGAGCACTTGTCTCCAAACAAATTGGTAATATGTACAAGTCCCTTATCAGTTCTGTGATACTTAGCTTGCAGCTGTGAGGTAATTCACAGTTCTTCTTCTTTCACAAAGTGAAACACACTTTGCTCTGGGTTAGTTTCAAAGCGGGGAAAAATCAGCACACAAAGATCAAAGTCAGCAAAGCAGTCATGAAACACAAGGATCAGATAATCCTCCACAATGGCCAAATCCACAGGCTGCTATTTATAGCAGCCTCACTAATTACCACAGCCCCACCCAACCACAGGTGGCCTCATTTTCTTTGATAATAATCTCTCAGTTGTTGTTGCCTATGCATCGCTCTCCGCATGCGTGGCTGTATCATTAACTCTTGTTCCGAATCCAAGGAGGAGCTAGATAATTGATCTCCTTCTGAGCTGTCTGCTACACTCTCCTCCTCCCTGTCACTCATGTCTTCTTGGTCAGAGGAGCATTCATCAGCAGATTCCACCGGGGGCAAAACAGGCCTACAGCATGTGGATGTCTCCCCCACATCCACAGTCCTTGGGGCAGGAGCTGGGCCAGAGCTAACCACAACAACATGTAATTCTTACTATTAAAAAGTGAACTCCTACTCACGTGGAGGAAGCCAAAAAGGACATTAACTTGGTTTAAACAAGGTTCCAATTGCCCCCATTAAAAACCAAATTGTCCCCCTGAGGGGCATGGGAAAAGATTATTAGGATAGTGGAGGTTAAAACATAGATAGAATAGTTGCAGGAATTGGGTTTGGCTAGTTTAATGAAAAGTAAGACTGGGGGGGGGGGGGGGTTTACAGGATATTAATGTTTCAATATTTAAGGGACTGTCACAAAGAAAAGCAGGTCAAATTCTCCAAAGCATCTGAAAGCAGGACAAGAAACAATGGATGGAAAAACTATGGATAAATTTCTTGACATTTAGAACAATTAATCAGTGAATGACTTGCCTCCAAAAATTGTGGATGATCCAACCCTGGAGGTTTTTAAGAAGAGACTGAACAACCATTTGTCTGAAATGCCATAGGTTTCCTGCTTGAGTAGGGGGTTGGACTAGAACAGTGTTTCCCAACCTTTTTTGAGCCGCGGCACATTATTCATATTTTCAAAATCCTGGGGAACACTGAAGGGGGGGGGGCGGGGGGGCGGGCTAAAGAAAAGTTTGGACAAAAAAACCCTCTCTCTTCCTCCCTTTCGCTCTATTTCTCCCTCTCTCTCTTTTCCTTCCTTCCCTTCTTTCTCTCTCTCTGAAGTAGACCCAGAGGCAGGGTTTTGAGCAATCGGTACTTTTATTCAGCTCAGAGAACAAGTGACAGCTCAGCAAAGCAAAGTGACAATTCAGCGAGTACCGACTGACTCTGCCTGGAGAAACCGCTCCTTTTATACATTTGCGGTTCCCGCCAAAGCTAGAGCCGGCCGCGTCTGAGCCAATCAGGAGCGACTTCCTGCTTGGGCTCAGACAGCGCTGGAAAGAGGAACAAACTATTTACAGAGTTACAAGGTAGCCATTTCAGGATACAACACCCCTCCCCTCATAGTTGGACACATCCATCAAGAAAGCCATGTGACAAAGTCGTCCAATCGGTGGGGCCTCCGAGGAGCTCGCGCTGACCTGCGCAGTTCAATTTCTCCTTCGCCACCGACTGTGGAGGATGGCTCGCCGCTGTTCTCCCGGCGCGGCGGACTTGGCCTGGCGGGCCCAACGAAGGCTTCGGAGGACGAGGATGGCTCGGCGTCGCTGGATGGTTCCCCCTGGCCCGATAAGTCTCTTTGCGTGTTTCTTAGCTCGGGCAATGTACTAAAGTCTGTTGAAGGGGGAGAGTCCATGTCAGCGGTTTGTGGCAATTGATTTTCTGCTCGCTTTCGAATGTGGTCTATGTGTCGTTTCCACAAACGACCATCCTCCAGTTTTACAATATAAGTCTTGGGTGCATTTTGCTTAACAACAATTCCTTTCATCCAGTTTACATTTCCATCAAAGCTTTTTACATATACATTTTGTCCCAAATACATTTCTCTTTCAGGTTTTACACACATTTGGTTATTATTAACACAGAACCTTGGGTTTAACCTGTCTAGTGGTGACCTCAACTTTCTTCCCATCAATAACTCTGCAGGGCTTACATGTGTGTGTGAGTTAGGGGTAATGTGCTGGGTTAGTAAGAATTGGTCCAAGTTTTGTTGCACATCCCCAGGGCCTGACCTGCGCAATGCCTCCTTTGCCACCCGAACGTAACGTTCTGCCAATCCGTTAGCCCAGGGCGAATAAGGTGAGATGAGGGCATGCCTGACCCCTAGGCCATCTAAGAACAATTCGAATTGCCTGGCTGTTAGCTGAGGCCCATTGTCAGACACTAAGATATCTGGGCAACCATGGGATGCAAACAGTCTACTCAATACCTTGATGGTGGCACTTGTGGTTATATTGTTCATTGCTATTATTTCCACCCATTTGGAGAAGGCATCAACCGCTATTAAAAAATACTGGGACCCCACCGGGCCAGCAAAATCAATGTGGATTCTAGACCAAGGACCAGCAGGCTGTTCCCACTCAGCCGGAGTTGTTTTGGGGGGACTAGGCCGTGACTCTTGGCACGGGTCACACTTTGAAACCCAATTTTCAATATCAGCATCCAGCCCTGGCCACCATAAATGCCCCCTTGCCAAGCTCTTCATCCTGACAATCCCAGGATGACCCACATGTAACATTTTGAGTACCTTTTCCCTTAGGTTTTTGGGGATGATCACTCTATCTCCCCACAACAGACAACCCTTTACATACGATAACTCAAGTCTTTTGTTTTTAAAATCACACAATTCAGGTTTCACAACATCATTCTGCCATCCCTTAAGAACACAGTTCACCACTTGTTTAAGGATTTGATCTTGCTGCGTGTGTGCAGCTACCTCTTTTGCTGTGGTTAGTGGGTTTTCCTCGAGATCTATCATTAACACATCTGTGGAAGGAACAGGGTCTTCCACTAAGTCTGTTATGGGGCACCTGCTGAGGCCGTCTGCGTGATTGATTTCCTTTCCCCCCTTGTGGGTGAGCTCATACTGATACCCTGAGAGGAAAAGAGCCCATCTGATTAGTCTTGGAGACATAAAAGGTGGAGTGGGCTTGTTGGGGGCTAGCAGACCTAGTAGGGGCTTGTGGTCAGTGACTAGCTCAAAACTTCTTCCAAAAATATAATTGTGAAACTTCTTTACCCCTGCCACTAATGCTAGAGCCTCCTTGTCTAACTGGCTATAATTCCTCTCTGTGCTGGTCATGGTTCTTGAAAAAAATGCTATCGGGGCCTCTGTCTTATTAGGTAGAACGTGAGCTAGGACTCCTCCTATGCCGTACGGCGAAGCGTCGCACGTGAGTCTAATGGGTAGCGAAGCACTATATTGGACTACTACGCTTTTAGAAGTTAATAAATTCTTTATTTGAGAAAAAGCTTCACGTTCAGTTTTCCCCCATGTCCAGCGGGCTTCCTTCTGGAGTAAACGATGGAGAGGCTCTGCTACTGTTGCCTTCTGCTTTAAAAAAACGGAATAAAAATTAAGGAGGCCTAAAAATGCCTGCAACTCATTCTTATCTCGTGGCTCTGGGGCTTCTCTAATTGCTCTCAGCTTCTCTGTTGTGGGGTGGATACCTTCCTTATCTATTTTATATCCTAGGAATTCTATACTGTTGGTTCCCCAGACACATTTATCAGGCTTGATCCTTAAACCTTTGTCCTGCAACCTCTTAAGTACTTCCCTTATTCTTTTGTTTACTTGTTCCTGGTTTTCCCCTGCAATTAAGATGTCATCAAAGTATGGAATGGCCCCATTTACCCCTGACAATAGGCGTTCCATAATGCTCTGGAATATTCCTGGGGCTATGCTTACCCCAAACTGTAACCTCGTGCATTTGAAAGCCCCCCTATGCGTTACAATTGTCTGAGCGTTTGCTGTTTGTTCATCGACCGGAAGTTGCTGGTAAGCTTGCGCCAGGTCGATATTTGCGAACCTTTTCCCCTCCCCCAGGGAGTGTAGAAGTTGCTGCACAACTGGGATGGGGTAGGGGTGGTGTTGGAGTGCCTTATTCAGGGTCGATTTGTAATCAGCGCAAACTCTTAAAGAACCATCTGGTTTCAGAGGTGTAACTATTGGAGTTTCCCATGGCCCCTGTTCCACAGGGACCAAGATACCTTGGCTAATGAGTTTATCCAGCTGTATGTCTAGTTTGGGGAGAAGCAGAAGGGGGACCCTGCGAGGTTTTAGTCTGATCGGTGGGACCTTGGGGTCAATAGAGAATGATATAGGGGGCCCCTTGTACAATCCCAAGGTGGGGCTGAACACTTCAGGGAATTCTTTAACAAAGTTAGGCATATTATCACAGTTAACATTATACACACCCGAAATCTCGATTCCCAACGGTTCCATCCACGCTAAACCCAGAAGAGAGTGCTTGGCCCCCGTTACAATAAGCATTGGAAGGGTACATTTAACATTCTTGAATGCGATAGGTACATTAGCTGTTCCCAGGACCGAGATTACCCCCCCTTGGAAGTCTCTGATTACCAAAGAGGTTTGATTTAGGTCAGCCTTAGACACATTAGGCATATACAGTTTAAATTTTTCCCAGGGCATGATGGTATATCTAGAGCCCGTATCCAGCTCCATTGAGCAAGGCTGGTTATTTAGTAACAATGAGATAACAATTTTAGCCCCCTTTTTGGTTGCCGTGTTATTCACGGAAAATTGAGAGTTACCTCTATAGTAGTCGCGGTTAGCGTTTGAGTAGTTCCGTTGACCCGAGTTGCGGAACGGTCTCCTTTCTCGCGATTGGGGGGTCTGGTTTTGTGGTCGCTGGTATTGTGGCGTGGCGAAAGTGTCTTCCGGTGTTGTCGCTCTGCAAGCGATGGCGATGTGGCCTCTCCGGTTGCAGCGGCGGCATGTAGCGTCTCGGAAAGGGCATCGATGGCGCTGGTGATTTCCCCGGCAGCCCGCGCAGGGGGCTGGGTGAGTAGCTCTCAGGTGTCTTGGCTGGTCTTGCACCAGGAGGCAGTTGTCTCCGCTGTGAGTTGGTTGGTTGAGGTCGTCTGATTCCACGGCGCTGGAAGACGCGGAGTCAATTTTGGCAATGAGTTCTCGCCTTCCGTGCTCTTTTAATTCTCTAGCCGCTGCGTCGGCTGCTTCTGCGGTTTGCGCCAGTTTAATCACGGTTTGTAGAGTCGGCTCTTCTTCGGTGAGGAGTTTATTCCTCACTGTGCTGTTTTTCATGCCGAAAACCAAGGCGTCGGTTAGGCGAGCTTCCGGGTCTTTAAACTTGCATTGGGCAAGTACCGTTCGAAGCTGCGTTGTAAACTGGTTGATCGACTCGGTTTCCTTCTCAGCCATCATGGAAAATTGATGCCGAAAAACCATGGCCGGTTTTGTCGGCTTGAAGTGGCTCGCTAGCTTTTCCTGTAGGACGTCCCACGCTACGGTTCTTGCTTGCTCCGGTTCGGTGAGCGTTTGGGCCAGTCCACGGATTTCTGCGCCGCAGTAATTAAGGAAAATAGCCCGTCTGCGATCGGCTTCGGCGTCCTGTATTCCCGCCGCCTCGAGGAAGATCTCGAAGGTGGTCATGTATTCGTCCCAGGTCGTTTTCTCGGGATTGAAGAGTTCCGGAGCCTGGCCGATCTGGACTTTGTTCATTTTTGCACGCGATGTTCTTCCGTCCGTTCGTCGCCAGTGAAGTAGACCCAGAGGCAGGGTTTTGAGCAATCGGTACTTTTATTCAGCTCAGAGAACAAGTGACAGCTCAGCAAAGCAAAGTGACAATTCAGCGAGTACCGACTGACTCTGCCTGGAGAAACCGCTCCTTTTATACATTTGCGGTTCCCGCCAAAGCTAGAGCCGGCCGCGTCTGAGCCAATCAGGAGCGACTTCCTGCTTGGGCTCAGACAGCGCTGGAAAGAGGAACAAACTATTTACAGAGTTACAAGGTAGCCATTTCAGGATACAACACTCTCCATCCCTTTCTTTCTTTCTTTCTTCCTCTCTTTTTTTCTCTCTTTCTCTCTCCCTCCTTCCCTTCCTCTATGTCTTTCTCTCTCCCTTGCTCTCTCTCTCTGTCTCTCTTGCTATCTCTTTCTTGCTTTTCTCTCTCTCTCTTGCTCTCTCTCTCTTTCACTGTCTTGCTATATGTCTCTTTCTTTCTCTTTGCCTCTCTTGCTATCTCTCTTTCTTTCTCTCTCTTTCTCTCTCTCTGTCTCTCTTGCTATGTCTCTCTTTCTTTCTCTTTCTCTCTCTCTCTGCCTCTCTTGCTAAGTCTCTCTTTTTCTCTTGCTATGTCTCTCTTTCTTTCTCTCTCTCTCTGCCTCTCTTGCTATGTCTCTCTTTCTCTCTCTCTTTCTCTATCTCTCTTTCTCTTTCTCTGCCTCTCTTTCTTGCTCTGTCTCTCTTTCTCTGCCTCTCTTGCTATGTCTCTCTTTCTCTCTCTCTCTGCCTCTCTTATATGTCTCTCTTTCTTTCTTTCTCTCTCTCAGCTGACTGCAAGCGGGAGCCCTGACGGCGGCAGCTGGACGTGCTGCTGGACACCGTATATGCCAGGCCCGCAGCGCCAGCAGCACGTCCAACCGCCACCATCAGGGCTCCCGCTTGCAGTCAGCTGAGAGATAGAGAGAGCTCCCTCTCGCCGCCACCATCTCCCTGCGACTGCCTGCGGCCGCTGCGGCCACCCCCCCGCTCCCATCGCCAGTGCCCTCCCGCCGGGCCACAAAGGACACTTGCCGCACGTCCAACCGCCACCGTCAGGGCTCCCGCTTGCAGTCAGCTGAGAGAGAGAGAGAGAGAGAGCGCGCTCCCTCTCGCCGCCGACATCTCCCCACGACTGCCTGCAGCCGCTGCGGCCACCCCCCCCCGCTCCCAACGCCAGTGCCCTCCCGCCGGGCCACAAAGGACACTTGCCGTGGACGCCAGAGAAGCTCCAGCTGGGCGGGGCGCTGCCGGTATTTCCGTCCTGGGGCTCCCGCTCGCAGCTGTCCCCCGGCTCCTGCTCGATGCCGTGGTTTTCGGCGCTCTCCTGCTGGGCTCCAAAGAAGGAAGGCGGGAAAAAGGCTCCTTTTTCCCGCCTTCCTTCTTTGGGGCCCAGCAGGAGAGCGCCGAAAACCGCGGCATCGAGCAGGAGCCGGGGGACAGCTGCGAGCGGGAGCCCCAGGACGGAAGTACCGGCAGCGCCCCGCCCAGCCGGAGCTTGGCGGCACACCTGGCCATGTCTCGCGGCACACTAGTGTGCCACGGCACACCGGTTGGGAAACGCTGGACTAGAAGACCTCCAAGATCCCTTCCAACTCTTATTTTGTTAAATTTGATAGCAACATCAATGACAACTTCAATGATTTATTTTTTCAATTATTTTAAAAAATTAACCAGGATCATTGTAGATTTATACAATGTTATATTTTTACCATTAAATATGGAATATAATAATGTTAACAAGGAAATTGTTAAAAGAGGGCTGTGAAAATATTCAAACACTTCACATTCTGGACACAAACTACTTCAACTCATATCCTCAAAATCACGCTATGATGCAGTGGCACACCAGAAAAACTAGACATAACAGTTTTCCCCCCAAATGCCATCACTCTGCTAAACAAATTATTCCCTCAACACTGTCAAACTGTTCACTAAGGTTGCAATACTATTACTAATAGTCTTCTCATTGTTCCTATCACCCATATCCTCCCACCAATGACTGTATGACTGTAACTTTGTTGCCTGTATCCTTACAATTTATATTGAATAGTTCCTAATATTATTTGATTACTTATACGTACCTGGATTATCATTAAGTGTTGTATCTTATGATTCTTGACAAACTTAGCTTTTCTTTTATGTATACTGAGAGCATGTGCACTAAGATGAACTCCTTGTGTGTCCAATTACACTTGACCAATAAAAAATTCTATTCTGTTCTATTCTATTCTATTCTATTCAAAACATGTGATTATAGATAACACAGCATTTTCCAGAATGAAACTCTGTATGTTTGTTGGGATTTCAATACCTAGAATTTTCAGATTTATAAACCCAATCATCTGCATTCTTGCCTATTTCTACCTCATGCTAACATTAGCTTTGCTGGTGAAGTATTAAACTAATAGTACTAATGAAGTCCTGATGGCATTTACATTTTAAATTTCTTTTGATGCTTACAGTTCAGGTATCCCTGTCTTTTCTGAAGCTAGGCAGGCCTTCTTATGAATATTTTCAACACTGCTCACAAGATATATAATGGACACAGTGTACTTTTAAAGTAATCCCTTTCTTGCTCATAATCTTTGGCAACTTTTTTCCAGAAGAGTCTGAGAGAAATCTCAAAGTAGTGCTAGGATGATTTCATAATATTTGCATCATTATCATTCGTGATAGATGCCATTACATTGAGTCATGTTCCCAGATTATTTCTGCTATCAAAATTCTTTTTTCTTTCTTCCCTTTCAGAAGACTGAAAATTATGGAGGTCAAATAGTCACACAAGATAATTTTAGCAAACGTGACTAATCAAAACAAAGAAAATTATTCCTTGGCTCCTAAAATACTCAACCTAAAACATAGAAAAATACCTTATAGAAAATCAGACCTGTTGGTTTATCTAGTTGAGGGCAGAAGTGGGTTACTCCCAATTGGATCTGTTCTATAGAACTGGTAGCAGGAATTTTCCCCCAATTGCCAAACTGATCACCGATTGGCCACGTCCCCAAACTAGCTGTAATGTTTCATCTTGTTTTTGACTTCTGTGCACGTTTTTGACTTGTGTGCAGAAGCTCTTTTTGGCTTTTGGCACTGGTTTTCATTACATGCACATGGCGTGTAATGCGTTTGTGCCCATATGGTACGGGAGGAAGTGAACCAGCAACAAGGTAAGTTAGAACCCACCCCTGGTCCTCGTGCATCAAACTCAAGGCCTGCAGGCCTGCCTTAAATCTGGCCCATGGGCCTGACCTGGAGATAGCAAAGGACCAGCCAGCAGTGCCTCTGGCTGCCAAAATGGGGTGCAGAGGGTCCACACAAGCCCCCCATGCCCAATTTTTGACCAGCAGAGTGCTGCATGAGGTGCCTGTCCAGGGGTAGGCTTCTGCCTGGATGGGGGAGAGGAATGCCGTGGGGTAACAAAAATGGAGCTCCACCCCAGAGCACCCAATTTGCAATGAAAGATGTTGAAAGAAAATGTAGGGTGTCCTGCATAAGCCATGTCCACAGCTTGGTAGTAAAAATTTTGGTAGCCCTTCACTGTGCCTGTCCCATCTCACCCCCAGCCTGCGGAGTAGAACTACAATGCTGATACAGCCCTTGAAGAAATGCAGTTTAACACCCCTGATCCAATATTTTCCGCAATAAGAAGAAAAAATTTACCTGTGGGCTTTCCCCTATCAAATATTGTTCCATCCTAAGACTCTCAAAGCTGTGTAAAATTTTATTTATTTGGTTTATTCAATTTCGGTAACCACCAAGCTCAACCAAGTAACTCTCAATAACTTACAATTCTGGGGGCGTTTGCCCAGGTTCGCCTGGTGCGCCAGTTGCGGCCCTACTTGGACCGGGAGTCATTGCTCACAGTCACTCATGCCCTCATCACCTCGAGGCTCGACTACTGTAATGCTCTCTACATGGGGCTACCTTTGAAAAGTGTTCGGAAACTTCAGATCGTGCAGAATGCAGCTGCAAGAGCAATCATGGGCTTCCCTAGGTATGCCCATGTTACACCAACACTCCGCAGTCTGCATTGGTTGCCGATCAATTTCCGGTCACAATTCAAAGTGTTGGTTATGACCTATAAAGCCCTTCATGGCATCGGACCAGAATATCTCCGGGACTGCCTTCTGCCGCATGAATCCCAGCGACCGGTTAGGTCCCACAGAGTTGGCCTTCTCCGGGTCCCGTCGACTAAACAATGTCATTTGGTGAGACCCAGGAGAAGAGCCTTCTCTGTGGCGGCCCCGACCCTCTGGAACCAGCTCCCCCCAGATATCAGAGTTGCCCCCACCCTCCTTGCCTTTCGCAAGCTCCTTAAAACCCACCTCTGTCGTCAGGCATGGGGGAATTGAAAAATTTTTCTCCCTTCCCCCTAGGCTTATAGAATTTATACATGGTATGCTTGTTTGTATGATTGGTCTCTTAAACTGGGGTTCTTTAGATTACTTTTTAATTTTAGATTTGTTACATTGTTTTCTTTATTGTTGTTAGCCGCCCCGAGTCTTCGGAGAGGGGCGGCATACAAATCTAAATAAACTAAACTAAACTAAACTAAAGTTCTAAAACAATTGGAACAATTTATAAGACATTTAAACAATAAAAACATTCACAAAAATTAAATGAATATAAAACAGCAGCCATGCTATTTAATTAATTAATAGAAAAATGAAGTAACCAGCCCTTTACACATTCCAAACCCTAGTTCCAGATATATAGCCAAGTTTTTAGAGAGTTTTGAAAAAAAAAGATACAACAGGAGTGAGGCCATTGAGGATATTCCATAAGGCAGAGGCTACAGCAGAAAAAGCCATTGTTTTAGTTCTTGCCAACTGAGACTTTTTGATTGACAGAAATTCTTGGAAAAAGACAGTCCCTCGGGTATATTTCAACCCTCCACTAATTTGTGAAATCAATTGACATAGGAATCTGTCTTTTACTGATTTGATCCTTTGGTCTTATTAGCTCTGTTCTGTCCATATTGAATGAACTGCAAAACATCAATCTAACCATTAGATGGCAGCAAGGAGACTGAGAGAAAGTAACTCTTTATTGCCATCTAACCATCTTTTCGATTTTTTTCAATCTGCATCTGGTAACCCTACTTGAGAAACTGAATGAGAAAACTGTCTTGGGAATTGCTATAGAGTACACAGTAAATTGTACTTTTCAGGAAGAATTTACTAGCATACCTTTTACGCCTGAAGTTCACCTAGAAAATTAATTGCCTGTTCTTGGCTCACTAAGTTTTTCTAAAGCTTAGAAAATAAATGTAATATGCCTGGGCTTAATGAATCTCAGTTTTAATGAAGTCTCTTTATTCAGCATATTTATTAATATTCTTTTTTGAAAGTAATTTTATTAAGCATTACAATTAAAGAGATAAAAATAAACTAGAGAAAGAAAATAGGGAGCATAGAAAAGAAAAAAGAAAAAATAGAAAGGAAAAAAGGGTATGTATGTATGTGTATACATATTATGTATGTATGTGTATACATATAAATGATATATAAATAAATAATATAATATAATAAATTAATTAATAAAAGTAAATCAACTTTAAATTTCCTTTTACTTTTGATAAACCTGAATTTCTGTCTCTTGAAATAATGTCTTAGAACTTAAATTCTTTGTATCTTCTAACAAAATTCTTTGAAACTTTAACGTTTTCTTTTATAAACTCAATATAGAAAAATTATCCATGTCATTCTTTTAATTTTTTACAGTGATACCTCTACTTATGAGCTTAATTCATTCCGTGAGTAGAAAGGTTTGTAAGAAGAAGCATTTTTTCCCCATAGGAATCAATGTAAAAGCAAATAATGAGTGTGATTGAGGAAACCACAGGGAGAGTGGAGGCCCTGTTTTCCCCCAGGAGATTCCTAGAGAGGCCCCAGAGAGGCTTCTCTCCACCTTTTCCGGCCCTGTTTCCTTCCAGGAGATTCCTAGAGAGGCCCCAGGGAAGCTTCCCCCTGCCTTTTCCGGTTACAGTTCCGGAGGCTCAGGTTTGTAAGTGGAAAATGGTTCTTAAACACCCGGTTCTTATCTAGAAAAGTTCGTAAGTAAAGATGTTTGAAGATAGAGGTACCACTGTATTTTTATACAGCTTTTAACCAGTCAGTTTTATTTGTATAACCTGCATTGCATCTTTTTTTTTTTTTGGCATCATTTTGTAGTCTATCATTTTAAAATACACATTCAAACCAGTCTCAGACTTATCCAGTAAAAGTTATTCCTACTGGAAGGATTCTTTTAATTTCAAATTCTTATTTCAAATTCATCTGGACACTTAGTTCATTTGTAAATTTCTAATCACACTTTTACATTTATTTCCAAAAAGGAGAGGTTTTTTTTTAAGCCTCTAAGCATGTATTTAAAATTTATTTCAAGTAGGATCAAAGGAAACTCATCTGGCATTGTAAGAAAAAAACCCCCACTTGTCATTCTGAAGTTAAGCAGTTATTTCCAAAAGTGTTTTAAAAAGGAAGTACGCAAATACTATGCCAATCAAGGCAGCAATCATAGTTTAGTCTAAGATGGTGTTCTAGAACAGGGATCACCAACCTTTTGGGATGTTTGCATTATGGGCGTGGGCCATATGTGCAACAGTGCGCACATACACACACTTTCAGCACCCAAGAGGAATAAAGGTTCACTATCAATGTTCTAGATGAATGAAGCAGGAAAGTGCCTCCTGTTATGGGAAAGCCTGCATGGAAACGTTACATTTTACAAAGGTTTTAAGTTGTGTCTCTCATGTCATAATATATTCTCAAGCCTGTGTTTCAAAGCCTCACCATTTCATCTTCTGTCAAGCCACTCTCTCCTAGATGGTACGCATCTCTTCATTTGAATTCAAGGAAAGCACCATTACACTGTGAAATTAAGTAATAATTGAAATGGGATGCTTGCTGCTTTGGCACAAAACACTCTTATTTGGCTGTATTTTTAGACAGTGGTAGGCCATGTTAACATTATGCCATTGAGTCATCCTATGAGAAAAAAAAACAGGCATGTTGAAAATGGAGAAGGGAAGAATAAAGGAACAAAGGGGGACTTTCCCCCCAATTGCCTGCAAATGGAAATGACCCTTAAGATTTCAAAAGTGTTGCTTTTCACCTGACAATGAAGGTTTTCCTGCAGCGAAATCCATTTCGGAGACTCATTAGCAAATACTCTGATCTTGCTTATTTTCTCGAGCCGTGCCTGGTTTATTTCAAATTGATTAGGAAAACTCTGATGTGGGAGCAGTAGATCACAGAGCTTCTCCAGGTATCGCAGTAATTGGTTATCATGCTTAATTACAAATGTTCAACACAGTCAATTTATTCTGAACTACATTTTTTCACAGCTTCTCGGCGTTGTTACTGTGATGTCCTGAAGGAGTTGGAAAGTTTTCACTCCAGTCCGATAGGGAAATAAAGGAGGAAAAGTCTGATTGGTTCCCTGCCGGATTGATGCCCAATTTAAATCTTCTGCCTTTTGTATACTGCTGCTGGAAATCACTCCCTATAACCTAATAATGAACTGAAGTTACTCCACCAGCCTCCTTTGCCCCGGAAGCGGAGTAAAGACGCTGAGACATATTGTGGATTAAATAGAGGGTCATTTTATTAAATTAACATAAATTTAAATAACATAACTTTAAATACGTAAATTTAAATATTTAAATTCAACCTAACTAAGGACCTGCAGAGGCCAAAACTAACGGAGCGGAAATTCCTACCAGAAACTTCCTTGGCAACATTGGGCAAAAACTCCTTGCTGAACCAGGTGAAGGTAGCCACCTTCACCTGGATCCAAGCCACGCCCCTTAGTCGTGTGGGAGGAGCTCACCCTCCAAACCCCATTGGAAATTGGATTCAGTGATTCCCATGGACATCCTCTCTCCAATCTCCGACATTGTTCCAACCTCTAGTTCCTGGAGAGAGGCGGTCCATCACCCTTTAAAAGGATGCCCAAAGGAGCATGCGCAGTCACTTCTAATTTCCCATTTCCGCCCCTAACCTGCCAAACCCCAGTGACCAAAGGGAGCCCTATTCTGACATCTATGTGCACTGCACCCCCTAACCAATCCATCCGTACTGTCAGTGTGGAATAGGTGAAAAAATGGCCGCTTCTAAAGGGGAGGCTGCAAAAAATTCCTATTCGGCCCTGAAGCAACCTCCTAAGGACACATTGTTAATAGCGGAGGGCGGGTGGGAGTTTGCTTCCAGGGGCAGCCAAAGCAAGGAGGAGGTCCTGATCGGATCGCCCTTAAATAGGGCGATCAAGGACCTCCCCTTGCACCCAAAATGTAGCACACCTTCCTGGCACGCTGCCAAAAGCTGAACTCCCGGGGCTCCATAGAGCCGCCAGCAGCGTCCCCCTGCTCCAGGGGCAATTTCGGCCAGCGGTTTACGCCGCCGGTCAGGCATGTCTCTTCAGTATAGGAACGCAATAATTACTTTTAGGGTGGAGTAAAGTAAATGAAGTTTGGAGAGGGAAGTTGGCTTCTCTTTTAAAAGAGGAAATTCTTTTGTTGTTTTTCATTGTAGAGAGAAGCCTTTGACTCCCAAAGAGGTGGCCTCTTTTGTAGATTGAAGAGGTTAATTTCAGATGCAGAGCCAATAGCTGTTAAAAATAACAGAAAGGTTACTTGTTTAAAGACAGAACAAGTGTCCAATTGTGGTCACCTTTCTATATATATATATTTTAGCTTAATTAGGCTGTGATCCTATTTCTGCCCATAAGGGGGAAATCAGCAGTGAAACAATAAAGCAATCATATATGAACAATTTTCTAAACAGGCTTTGAAATAGCAAATGCTACTCAATGCAACGAAGTGAAAATTATGCACATTAGAGTTGTTTTTTTAAAAAGAAATCTGAAGCTTGTGGAGTTTGAGCTGGCAGTGATTGACTCAGAAAGAAAGTGACAGTGATTAGCATCACGAAAATGTCCACCCAGAGTAATGACTGTTGGAAAACAAAGAAGCAAACAATTATGGACATCAGTGCTGGGAATGTAAGGAAAAGGCCTGAAAATAACACTGTTGATGTAATAATGGCTTCAGATAAATTTAGGGCACAACAACATCTGGAATGCCAAACGCAAACTTGGTCTCTAGAAGGATACTCTAGAACTGGGAAAAGTGTGAGGGAAGATCACAAAAATATGTAAGGAATCAAGTAGATGTCCTGGAAAAGATGCTTTCAGTATCAAGGGACTGCTAGTTTCAGAATGCGAGGTTTAAGAGTAAAAAAGTTATTAAAGGCATCACATACCTGTATAATGGAGAATGTGAATGGATATATATTTCTTCCCAATATTAAAACTTTTGAATCACAGATTAAGGTTGCGATACTATTATTGTTGTTGTTGTTATTGTTGTTGCTGTTATCATCATCATCATCATCATTATGTCAGTACAACACAGCAAATGAGATCACTATGCTGGATTTCGTATTTCATCACCAGTCGGGCTCTTCCCAAGCACCTAGGACTGCATGATGTAGCGGCGAATTATGTTTGCCTATCCCAGTAAAGCGGCCTTTTGCAATTGACAGATGGAGATTTGTTCAATTCTGATGGTTTTCAAATGTCCGCTGAGATCCTTTGGTACTGCGCCCAGCGTGCCAAGTACCACTGGGACCACTTTCACTGGCTCATGCCAGAGTCGTTGCAGCTTGAATTTTAGATCTTCGTATTTCACTAATTTCTCTAGCTGCTTCTCCTCAATTCTGCTGTCTCCTGGGATTGCGATGTCGATGATCCATACTTTCTTTTTTTCCACGATCACAATGTCTGGTGTGTTATGCTTCAGAATTCGGTCAGTCTGAAGTCGGAAGTCCCACAGTAGTTTTGCTTGCTCATTTTCGACCACTTTTTCGGGCTTATGATCCCGCCAGTTCTTTGCCACTGGTAAATGGTAGTTCCGGCACAAGTTCCAGTGGATCATCTGTGCCACATGTCTATGCTTGTAGTCAGTCTGTGCAATCTTTTTGCAGCAGCTGAGTATGTGATCGATTGTTTCATCTGTTTCTTTACAGAGTCTGCACTTTGGATCGTCTGTTGATTTTTCAATTCTGGCTTTGACAGCATTTGTTCTAATGGCCTGTTCTTGTGCCGCCAGTATTAGTCCTTCTGTCATTATTATTATTATTATTATTATTATTATTATTATTATTATTATTATTATTATTATTGCAACTTGTATGCCGCCCAACTCCTAATGGACTCTGGGTAGCTAACAACAATATTGGGACCCTGCAATAGTCATAGATATGAAGCAGTTGTCAAGAATCTGAATTTTGATCATATAATCACGGGGATGCTGAAAAAGATTATAAAGTTTGGTCCTAAGTGCACGTGCACAAGACAAAGAATTCAATTTTCCACCATTAGACTGTTTTAAATGAGCCTGCTTGTAGATGAATTTATGGAGGACAGGACTATAGCCAAAACACTATGCCACCTCCTGTATCAATGATAGCATGCCATAAATACCAGTGCTATCACCCTGACAATCCCTTTGTAAATTTCTAAGATGCATTTGGTTAGTCAATGTGTGACTCAGAATATTGGACTTCATGGACTTTTTGCAAATACCATTCCACTCACATCCTCTTCGTGTTTGGCTTGCCATGTCCCTTCCTTACTTTCTTGCTTTCTTTTATATGTCTCAGAACGTCGAAATACTTTAGCTACTATAGAATCTTCCAAATAAATTAGGTATTTATAATTGCGAGTACGAAGAGTTTCCTCTTCCATTTATAGCTGACTGATTTTGAAGCTGGTGAAATTCTAGAGAGATTCAGAATATTTCTCACTGTTCTGCAGTCATGTCTACTTTCTTGGCTGACTTTTAGTTCAAAGCAGAAAAGAGAAGGTGTAGGAGGTAAGGTGTCTCTTGAAACTAATCTTTTTGTGTGTGAGTCTTTGTGAGACTTTCACGAAATCTGAAAGCATGCAAGTTTTTTCTTGCAAGGAACAGCTGCTGGAGGACTCCGGGAGGAACATTTTTCCAAAGAGTATTTTTACAAGAAACAATGAAGTGTTAACATGAAAACTCATGAAAACAGAAACACTTTACTCTCAACTCCGAAAACCACGTTTCCAGATGGTTACTAATTAAAGAAAAGTACCTACGGTAAGGATTATGGTGGATTTTAACTTTGTAGCACTAAGATTTTACTAGGGTAGAGTAGACTTACTCAAGTTAAGGGAAACTTAATATCCCCTTACTTTCAAGTAAGTGTTCGTAGGATAACTATCTCATGTTTATGTGTGAATTGGCATTTTAAAAGTTAAAATTCCAAAAAAAAGGGGGGGTACAAATGGGGCCAATAAATAGGAGCTTTCAGAAACCCCCAACCCACTATTTCAAGAGTTATGAACTCTACTGAAGTAAAAGCAGTAGAGAACCAAGCAGAACAATTTTGCACAAAAAATATTTTTCTACTAATTGCCCTCTCTAATGAAATCTATGAGGAAAGTCTTCTGCATACATTATTTCACACAGATCTGACACCCAAAATTTATACTAATCTGTGGAGAAAAGACACAGTTATACATTGAAAAATGTAGATTCTAGTCATTTTAAGTCTCTCTCTCTCTCTCTCTCTCTCTCTCTCTCTCTCTCTCTCTCTCTCTCTCTCTCTCTCTCTCTCTCTGTGTGTGTGTGTGTGTGTGTGTGTGTGTATGTGTGTGTATATAACTATAGTATATGTATATGTGTGTGTGGGTGTGTGAAAACCATCCACACATTAATCATGAAATCTTCACAGCCATAAAGCTTACAAACTTGAAATTTGCCATATGCCTCCCTCTTGGCTTCTAGGTGCTTAATAAGAAAGGATTTTTCAAAATGACCATCGGAGCATGGATATTTCTTACATTATCATTAACAAGATTTGATGCTAAGGAGTTCTAATCCCCCTCCCTACCTGAAATGAAATCTGATCCAAATGCAAAACACAAGCAGAGGAGTTTCAGTTTCACTTTTGCTTTCACACCAGCAAGCAGCTTTACTACAGAACAGTTCAAATAAGCCACACACAGATCACTTCCTGTCTCCTTTTTGCTCACACAGCAAATACTGTTTGAGTTTCAAAACACCCTTCAATTATCTCTCACACTAACAGGATGCTAGCCAAATGGATACCAATGAATGCTGACAGACCCCCCCCCCCTTATTTTCCTCCTCAGATGAATCTGTTGTTTCTACTGTAATGCCAGTTAAAGGGGAAAGAGGCAAAAGATTTACAGATGTGATTAGAAAAATGCAAGTAAGTGTAGCTGCCTGTTTCTCCCATGCCCTGTTCTATGAGGTATGCTCCAGAGTTAGTTCACCTGACAGCCTGGTCATCTTCCAGCCAGAGAGCAAAACCAAGAATGTTGTTTACAGGGAGGTCCTGAGCAAATCATCTGAGGGACGAATTGAAAGTCTATGCCAGTGATGGCTATCCTTTTTGTTGTTGCATGCCAAAGATGGCAGTGTGTGTGTGTTATCACATGTGTGTGCCAGTTTCTATAATGTAACACACACACACCACATGTGTGCACGACCCCACATGCGCAACACACTGGGCATAAACTCCATTCAGAATTTTCTTGGTAAAAAGAAAATTTTGCAGAGGTGCAAAGTCAACCAGAGGTGGCAAATTTCCCCTACCTGATCCCCACCATGCCTACCACCAGCTGAGATGAACCATGGAAGGAGAAGAGGGCGGGGCAGGTGGCCAACCACCCAGCAAATTCTGCCTTATGGCTCCCAGTATTTGTTCTGTGCAGCCGTGCCACCACAAAAAAAGAAAAAAGGAAAAACCAGTGGCAGCTGCCGGGGGAAGGGCAAGAGCTACCAGCCAGCTCAGGTGCGCCCCACCCTCCTTCTGGGTTTACCTCTCATCTTATCCACCTTTGCTGCTGCTGCTGCTGCTGCTGCTGCTGCTTCCACAAGTGTACTGCCCAACTCATTTCAAAACACAAACAAAACACAAGGAGGCATGTGCAGCCAATAGGGTGAGTGGAGAGGCCAGTTGGGGTGATCTCCTCAACTTAGTGGCCATGGTGGACTTTGGCCATGTATCTCCCCACTTCAGGAGGAAGCCTGACTCAGCTTTTAGGCTCTCTCCTACCGGGCGGAGGCAGAACTGGGAGGATAAGAAGGCAGCAGTGGCATGGCTCTGGCTCCATTTTCAGGCCAGCCACTGCCACCCCTTCCTTGTTGCAGTATAGCATAAATGTTAGAATAGGATTTATAAATCTGGACCTCTAGCATAAAAATACTCTGCTTACCCTAATTCTATAACCCAGGACAGGAAGGGCACTAACCTGCCTAATCTGCATTCCTGGCAATTACAACAGGGAAACAAAAGGGCTCAAATAAACAATAAACAAAGTTTTCACCACTGCGGACAGGATCAAAGGGGGGGATTTACATTGCCTGAGGCATACAACAGGACGACAGGGTGATTAAGGAAGATTAGTAAGATAAGGCAGAAGACTTCAGAGAAATTAGGTGTGAGGAACATCTGCTCTAAGGAAGAGTTTTCTAGGAAATTGTTTCTTGATATCTATGGGAAAAGGAAGAACTCAAAAGATACGTTTGAAGTAATGTTATTGGATGTATCATTTGACATGTATATGTAATTATCCCCATTTCCTTATCTTCCCAAATAAAAAGGAGTACATGGCTCTACACACCATGTCACTTTACCCAGAGAGAGAATGTGTCCAGTTTTTCTTTCTAGGATTCACGTTCGTGAGTGACCCCACATGGCTGGGTTGCACTTAGCCCCTTTTTGAGGACATTGTCTTCACTAGGGACTTTGACAGCATCCACACTTCCCTTCATGCCAGACTTCCAAGCCATGAGGAGAAGAAGACTCCTGAACTAGCAGAGAAGCAGAATCCAGGCTGTCGAGCACCACCTGTGCTTCCTCTCACCTTCCTGCTTCTTCCTGGTCATTTTGCCCATAGCCAGGGGAAAGGTTTCCACAAAGGTGTCCGGAAACCCAAGCAATAAAAGGGGGAAAAGGAGCCTGAGCCAAGCTTCCCAGCCATTTCTGGCCATCACCCACAACTGCTGCTTCCTTCCTAGCAAGGCAAGGAGAGGAAGAGGGCAAAATCCAAAAGGCAGGTGGGCCTGGCCGGGTAACAACCTTCCCACCCTACCCTTCTTTTTTTTCTGTGCACAGGAGGAGTGACGAAAGTTAGGGAGCCAATGAAGGGCTGCAAAATTTTTTTACTACCACTCTGTGGGCGTGGCTTATTGTGTGGGTGTGGCTTGCCATCCACATGACCAGCTGGGAGTAGCTTGGCAATCACATGACTGGGAGTGGTTTAAAGGTCATGTGACTTGGAGGGAGTGGCTTACTGACCAAGATCAGTTTTCAAATAGGTGCTTGGACTCTTGTTTCAGTTGATTAAGTCACATTATTTGAATAGCCACAAAAAGGACAAATGATAGACAGCATTATTTGTTGAGGAGCACAGTACCATTTTAAGATTTTGTACTGAACCCACAAGGTTCAGTATGATAACAGATTAGGCAAGTAGCTCAATATTCTTTAATTGATATAAAAGTTCAGTTCTAAGTAATGATTAAAATGATTAAAGCGTTTATGGGTAAAAACATACGATTTAATTATTTCATATTTTAAAAGTAATTAAGGATCATACTAAGGTACTAGAGAAGGAAGGACAATTAAAAAATAATAATTTAATAATAATAATTTATTAGATTTGTATGCCGCCCCTCTCCACAGACTTGGGGCGGCTCACAACAATAATAATAAAAATATGCAATGTAACAAATCTAATATTAAAAGAAAGTATTTAAAAAAACCCATCATTTAAAAAACATACAACACAAGCATACCATACATAAAGTCTATAAACCTGGGGGAGATGTCTCAATTCCCCCATGCCTGGTGATATAGGTGAGTCTTAAGCAATTTATGAAAGGCAAGGAGGGTGGGGGCAGTTCTGATCTCTGGGGGGAGTTGATTCCAGAGGGCTGGGGCCACCACAGAGAAGGCTCTTCCCTTGGAGCCTGCCAGACAACATTGTTTAGTCGATGGGACCCGGAGAAGGCCAACTCTGTGGGACCTTATTGGCCGCTGGGATTCGTGCGGCAGAAGACAGTTCAGGATATATTCTGGTCTGATGACATGTAGGGCTTTATAGGTCATTACCAACACTTCGAATTGTGACCGGAAACTGATCAGCAGCCAATGCAAGCCACGGAGTGTTGGAGAGACGTGGGCAAGCCTAGGTAACCCCACAATAGCTCTCGTGGCCGCATTCTGCACGATCTGAAGTTTCAGAACACTTTTCAAAAATAGCCCAATGTAGAGAGCGTTGCAGTAGTTAAATACTATTAAGTATTCAATGAATAGTGCATAAACCTACTATCCCCACTGTGTCCTCCCCCCATGGGGGCAGCAGCCAATTACTACCTCTACCCCAGAAAAGCAGTGACAGCTGCAGGAGGAAGGGCAAGAACTTCTGGACACTCAGGTGCACCTTACCCTCCTCCCAGGCATCCATTGTGTGCACCATCTTCTTCTTCTCTGCTTGACCACTGCTGCTGTTTCCACAAGCGCATATATCCCAGGCTGCTGGCCAGCTCACTTGCCCAGTTGCCTGCACCACAGTTGCTGCAAGGAAAGCAAGATCCTAAAGGTAGGCAGGCCTGGCCGTAGCCTTCCCTTCCTCCTCCATCTCCACCAAGTGCTCACCAGACCCTTTCAAATCTCACTCTCCTTTCAGCAACCACAGTGCAGGCAGGTAGGCAGGTGAGCAAGCTGGCCAGCGGTCAGTGCCAGCCTTGCTGTGTTTCATCCTTCAACTGCACTTCAGCTGTCATAAGGACAAGGGGGTGGGGGTAGGTGTTTGGGATTTGTGAGGGGAAGTTTTCCGGAGAGGCCCTAGTAAGTTTCGTTTCTTCTGGTGAAGGCCAGAGCAGTTTCGTTTCTTGTGAGAAGAGGTGATAAAGGGATACGTTAGTGGAGTGCATTCCAAAAGCATGACGCGATGGTGAAGATGCGTCCAACTGACAAAGATGAGGGAAGTGTTTTTAATAGGAAAGTGAACATAAGAACAAGGGGACACAATCTGAAGTTAGTTGGGGGAAAGATCAAAAGCAACATGAGAAAATGTTATTTTACTGAAAGAGTAGTAGATCCTTGGAACAAACTTCCAGCAGACGTGGTTGGTAAATCCACAGTAACTGAATGTAAACATGCCTGGGATAAACATATATCCATCCTAAGATAAAATACAGAAAATAGTATAAGGGCAGACTAGATGGATCATGAGGTCTTTTTATGCCATCAGTCTTCTATGTTTCTATGTTTCTATGTTTCTGGACAATGGGCATTGGTTGTCTTACCAAGGGGGGCAACTATCGCGCCTTTTTCCTCAGATTTTGCTTTGCTTCTGAAGCATTCACTTCTGATTTAATAACGCTTACTTTTAAAGTTCAAAATGGACTCTGAAATTTTACTTTTCTTAAATACTGAGTGGAGCCATCCTGACAGCCAGGTACACATGTGCTCATGGAAGAGCAGCAGTGGCAAAAGTGGATAAGAAGATGATGGGGCGCGTGAGGGAAGCACAGCACCTGAGCCGGCTGTAGCTCTTGCCCTTCTCCCTACAGCTGCAGCTGCTTTTCAGAGCTTCCGGGGGTGCACAGAAGTAACGCTGAAAGCAGACTCAAGCACACGGGGCAGCATTTGTTGGCTAGGCAGCCACCTGCACCTTTCGCTGTTCCTTCCCTGGCTCAGCTCAGCTGGCAGTGCTGTGGCAGGCATGGTGGGGGTCAGGCAGGTGTGTCCCGCAGCCTGCAGTTGACTTTAAATCTCTATCATTTTATTGCACTGCCCCTCCAAAAATACCCCACACAACAAAAACCCGTTGTTTCAGTTAAAATGGAGTTTGCCTGTCACTTCCTCACAGACTGACTCCAGCCTTGTTTGCATCCCAGCCCCTTCATAGCTGCTCCATCGGTCTCTTTGGTTCTGGTACCAGGAAACAGCTGATATCACCTCACTTCATCCCTCTGGCAGGGCATTTTGGTCCTGGCACTCCACCGCTTGGGATATGCACACAGCTTTTGGAGGAAGTTTTACTGAAGCCTGGGTAGGGTGAAAACGGCCTCCCCTTTCTGGAAGGCCAAAATCAGCAGGCCAGCAGGCACATGCATGCTGGAGCTGACGGGAAAACGACTTGTGTGGCTTTGGATATGCTTCTGCATGCCACCTATGGTACACATGCCAAAGGTTCACCATCACAGGTCTCTGCTATGCAAATAATGTCTTCATCTGTAACAGAAACTTAGCTTACCATTTCTAATGAAATAATATACTCCCCTTTTTAATTACTCATTAATTTTAAACCTTTAAGTCTCCAATTATCAAGCCCCCACATAGTTTTGTAGTGAAGCATGGGTATCAGCTAGTATACATATAAAATACTCCTTCCTTCTCCTATTTTAACCAGAACAACAAGAAGTGTTTGGAAACTTCATATCGTGCAGAATGCAGCTGCGAGAGCAATCATGGGCTTCCCTAAATATGCCCATGTGACACCAACACACCACAGTCTGCATTGGTTGCCGATCAGTTTCCGGTCACAATTCTAAGTGTTGGTTATGACCTATAAAGCCCTTCATGGCACCGGACCAGATTATTTCCTGGATCGCCTTCTGCCGCACGAATCCCAGCGACCAGTTAGGTCCCACAGAGTTGGCCTTCTCCAGGTCCTGTCAACTAAACAATGTCGTTTGGTGGTACCCAGGGGAAGAGCCTTCTCTGTGGCGACCCTGGCCCTCTGGAACCAACTCCCCCCCAGAGATTAGAATAGCCCCCACCCTCCTTGCCTTTCGTAAGCTCCTTAAAACCCACCTCTGCTGTCAGGCATGGGGGAACTGAGATATTCTTTCCCCCTAGGCAGCTACAATTTATGCATGGTATGTTTGTATGTGTGATTGGTTTTATAATAAGGGGTTTTTAACTGTTTTAGTATTGGATTGTCGCATGTTGTTTTTACCACTGTTGTTAGCCGCCCCGAGTCTACGGAGAGGGGCGGCATACAAATCCCAGCGACCGATTGGGTCCCACAGAGTGGGCCTTCTCTGGGTCCCATCAACTAAACAATGTCGGTTGGCGGGCCCCAGGGGAAGAGCCTTCTCTGTGGCGGCATCGGCTCTCTGGAACCAACTCCCCCCAGAGATTAGAACTGCCCCTACTCTTCCTGCCTTACGTAAACTCCTTAAAACCCACCTTTGCCGTCAGGCATGGGGGAATTGAAACACCTCCCCCGGGCATGTTCAATTTATACATGGTATGCTTGTGTGTGTGTCTGTTAGTATATGGGGCTCTTTTAAATCTTTAAATATTTTAAAGTTAATTGGATTATTTATGATTTGTTCTATTTTGTTGTGAGCCGCCCCGAGTCTTCGGAGTGGGGCGGCATACAAATCTAAATAATAAATAAATAAATAAATAATGGGTGAGCAGTGTGGTCGGGCGGTAGGAAAGGCAAGTAGGATGCTTGGCTGCATAGCTAGAGGTATAACAAGCAGGAAGAGGGAGATTGTGATCCCCTTTTATAGAGCGCTGGTGAGACCACATTTGGAGTACTGTGTTCAGTTCTGGAGACCTCACCTACAAAAAGATATTGACAAAATTGAACGGGTCCAAAGACGGGCTACAAGAATGGTGGAAGGTCTGAAGTATAAAACGTATCAGGAAAGACTTAATGAACTCAATCTGTATAGTCTGGAAGACAGAAGGAAAAGGGGGGACATGATCGAAACATTTAAATATGTTAAAGGGTTAAATAGGGTTCAGGAGGGAAGTGTTTTTAACAGGAAAGTGAACACAAGAACAAGGGGACACAACCTGAAGTTAGTTGGGGGAAAGATCAAAGGCAACATGAGAAAGTATTATTTTACTGAAAGAGTAGTAGATCCTTGGAACAAACTTCCAGCAGACGTGGTTGGTAAATCCACAGTAACCGAATTTAAACATGCCTGGGATAAACATATATCCATTGTAAGATAAAATACAGGAAATAGTAAAAGGGCAGACTAGATGGACCATGGGGTCTTTTTCTGCCGTCAGTCTTCTATGTTTCTATGTTTCTAAATAAATAAATAAATGAATGAATGAATGAATGAATGAATGAATGAATAAATAAATAAATAAATAAATCCAATAAATCCAATAAATCCAATAAATCCAATAAATAAATAAATAATAAATAAGTGGTTTGGGTTAGGAGAGACTGGCCAAAAGTCTGCAGTTGTCTTTATTGACTAAAATAGGTTTTGGACTAGGTCAGCATCTTAACAACTACACCAAAATTGGTCTTTAACTGATAGGATTTGTTGCACCATGATGTGGCAACAGCATCTTCTAGCATCTAATAGTTAATCAAAGATTAGACATATTCATGATTATTCATAAATCTTTCACTGTTTCACAGCAATGGCAGCTATGGTAAAAAAGAAACAGAGTTATATATGGAATTAGGTATCATTTGCCGGAGAGCAACAGCAAAAGATGGCTAAATCTCTCATTTAGTTTGTGTGGAAATAGAATTCTGAAGAAGATGGGTCTTACTGTATGTCTGATCATTTTGGGGGCCTTCTTTGAGAAGGGTACTGACTGAACCCTTTCAAAGAGTTCAACCATATCAATATTTGCTCATGCAGATTGTTCGGCTTTGGTGTGGGTAAGAAGCAGCCTGTGATGATAACGAGCCTTCACAACTTCCCCAGCTCCAGTGAGCCCAGAATCTTTAAAAATGAATCAAAACAGTGTAAGGCAGCCTAATGAAGGCTTTGAAGAATAAAGGCAAGCTCAGAAGTCCTTTCCCTTTTAGCATGGATATCTGCTCTTGTTGACTGAGAACACCCCCTCTCAGTACTTTCAGTTTACAGCCCTCTGTGCAATTTAAGTTTGCAGTAGGTTTAAAACT
Organism: Erythrolamprus reginae; assembly: GCF_031021105.1. Classification (NCBI taxonomy): domain Eukaryota; kingdom Metazoa; phylum Chordata; class Lepidosauria; order Squamata; family Dipsadidae; genus Erythrolamprus; species Erythrolamprus reginae. The sequence goes on along the minus strand of NC_091952.1, from coordinate 167,367,670 downwards.
GCCCACCAGAAGTCCACTTGGATGTGCAAAGAAGCATGCAGACCCCAGATAAGTTTCAGTCCAAACTTCTGACTGCGGTAATTTGGATCAAATTCAGTAATAATTATTAGAGGGGGGAAAATCAATCAGTGGAGTAGAGAATAGTGGAAAATGTACTGTGAAACTGATTTCTGGCTCAGTTACAATTATTAACTCAAAACAGACCTTTTTCTTAATGGGAAATTAAAATCAACTCCTCTTCTTCTAAAACAAGTAGTGCTTACAGTTTTTGCTCTTAGGGGACCTTAGTCTGTTTGCTGTCTGCTTAGCATGCTGCTAAGGATGATTGGCTGTAAGATGCACAGACTAAAAATGGTGAATTTCTTGAATCTCCGTATTATATCTCCTCACCCAGGGTGGGCTGCTGGGAGTTTGCAGGGGTTTGGGAGAACTTCTATCTAAGATTCTGTGTTGTCTGGGGAGCCCCTAAATCTCACTCCTGGCTTGCAACACCCACCCTACTCCTCCCAGAAGTCTCCACATGGCCCGTTTTGGATACAGGGCACATGCAGAGACTTGGGAGGATGACAAATGGGCCTACCAGAAGTTCGAGAAGGCTGGAAATGGGCCTGTTTCTGGCCTCCAGAGGGCTTCCAGAGCCTGGGGAAGCCATTTTTGCCCTTCCAGAGGCTCAAGTTACGCCTCAGGAACCTTCCTTTCTTGTTAGGAAGTACCTTCTAATCTTAATGAGAAATTTGACTGCTATTTCCATCCTTTGGTTTTAATCTTGCCATCTAAAACCAAAACACAAAGTTTGCACCACTTTTTGGAATGTCAATTCTTTGGATGTTTTAGAGACTTCTACCATGTCTGCCTTTATTCTTTTCTTTTTATTGAGGAAGTCCAAATAAATTATAAACATATCCCAAGAGTAGGCAATGAAAACCCCATGATTAAAAATAATGTATTTTTTTAAATCTGACCAGACATAATTGAACATAATGTGCTCAGAAAATTGATCTCTGCTCTTTATATCTGTCTGCAGGAAGATATTGCACAGAAAAGACCTTGCTCTAACCAGAATACATCTCTTTCAGCTGACTGTTCTCTCTGCTAGGTCTATTCACTGCTTTGATAAGCATAACTCCCATAAATGTTAACGGAGGTTTGGAGGACAGAAGAAGAGCCTAACATGTGTGACTACAAACCATGCTAACCAAAGAGACAACTCTGGACTGAATGGGGCCTGTGGAAAACAGACAGTTTAGAGCGCCAGCAGAGATACTGGTGACATACAAGAGGGTGCTGGATTAGAATGGAAAAGAAAGGCTGAATTGGGAAGATGTGCTGGCAATAACATAGTCATTGAAAAGATTGGATGTGGTTTTATTTTGTTTTGTTTTTTTCACCAACTTTACATCCATTCATATACAACAATAGCAACAAGTTACACAAATACATTTTTCCAATATCGTAAACAGATATCCTAAATTTGCACTGTTTATACTTTTACCTCCTGTTTTTTTCCTTCTATATTTCATGTCACTCCCTCTATTTCTCTCTTCCCTCTACCTTCTTTCTCCCTCTCTCCCTCTCTCCCTCTTTCCTATCTTCCCTTCCTTCTTCCTTCCTCTTACTCCTTCCTATCCTTCCCCGAGTGTTTCCAATCTTAATCTGTTATGTAATTGACAGACAAGCTTTCCAAAACTCTAAATTTATTCCAACATTGGTGCTATTCATAAATTAACATCTTCCCTTTCACTTTAAATATATAATATATTATTCTAGGTATAACTACTATTATCTAAAAGATTGGATGTGATTGTAGTTACCATGTTTCCCCAAAATAAGACCCTGTCTTATATATATATATTTTAATCCTGAAATGAGTGCTTGACCTTATTGCCATATACTCAAAGGCCTGATTGGACTTATTATCAGGGGATGTCTTATTTTGGGGGAAACAGAGTAGTCACTCAAAAGGGAAGAAGCCAATCTGTGCTCTTGCCACAGAATTACCTTTGGTTGTAATCTCAGTTGAATCACAATTTGTTCTTGTTACAATGTGTAATGTCACCCTTAGGTCAGATCTGCATGTCCTTTCCCCCAAAATTTGGACAACTCCCCTCCCTAATTTTATCAATATGTTTTCATCAACCTTTCCTCTCTCTGACTGAGATCAGCATATGTGAGCCTAATTGGGGTAGATTTCAGGGGTGATACAGAAATATAATTTTATGTCATTTTATTCTATTTTACATATTTATGTATTAAATTATTGTATTTATCCTATTACAATTGTATTTTACCCTACTCTCATTTTAAATTGTTTGTTTAGAATTTTATTTGTAATATATGTTTGAACATTATATGTTGATATGGTCTATAGGGTAATCAATCAATCAATCAATCAATCAATCAATCAATCAATCAATCAATCAATCAATCAATATGTTTTAATCAACATTTCCTCTTTTTGACAATTATTATTTCCTCAAACCACATCTATGAGGCAAAATAGACCAGCACTAATAATTTACAATGTCTTCTGCTGTATGGTACCAAACTAACATTAAGAAGAGATTTTTGAATTGGTAATTTTGTGGAGGTCCCCATTAGTCACCATCAGGAAATTGGCTTTAAACATGCTCATTGACTAATCACATTTGACTCTTTATTTGTTAAGTTTGCCTGGATATCATTGTGAAGAATTCTCTTCAAGGTCATGACTTTGGGCTCAGTTGCAATTTTTGTCTCAGAGACAAACTCAGAAATCATGTCACTGTGCCCTGAAGAAATAGTGGAGGTAAAGGTTCTGTTTCCCTAATGCTTTAAAAAGACTAGTAGGATAGTAAGCTTTTAAAATACTTTAGTTTTCTCTTGAAACTGAAAAAGGGCTTTTTTTCACTAACTTGAAATTTGGCGGTAAATAAGCCCCACAGTCTAGGACAGAGGTCTTCAAACTCGACAACTTTAAGACTTGTGAACTTCAACTCCCAGAATTCTTAAAGTTGCCAAGTTTGGGGACCCGTGGTCTAGCATGTGTCAAATTTTCCAGCTTTCAATTTCCAAACATTAGGGGTGCTGAAAAGTTGTGACATGCCTTGGGGATTGTAAATATATTTTGCTTACTTTACTATATAATTTAGGTGTGCTTGGTAAATAAATATTTATTTATTTATTTATTTATTCGATTTTTATGCCGCCCTTCTCTTTAGACTCAGGGCGACTCACAACATGTTAGCAATAGCACTTTTTAACAGAGCCAGCATATTGCCCTCACAATCCGGGTCCTCATTTTATCCACCTCGGAAGGATGGAAGGCTGAGTCAACCTTGAGCCGATGATGAGATTTGAACCACTGACCTACAGATCTACAGCCAGCTTTTTGACATTTTGTTTGTTTCATACACACACAGTCAATTTTATTAATTTGTACAAAGCCAAAAATTGTTTTGTGACCGAGATTGCTCTGTGAGAGGTTCTGGTTTTCAAATGTGATATATGCCATTGGCCCCCACCAAATTTAAAAATAAGTAAAGGTTCCCCTTGCACATATGTGTTAGTCATTCCTAACTCTAGGGGGCAATGCTCATCTCCTTTTTCAAAGCCAAAGAGCCAGCACTGAAGACTTATCCGTGGTCATGTTGCCAGCATGACTAAATGTCAAATGCGCACAACACACTTTCACCTCCCACCAAAGTTGGTTCCTATTTGTGTTAGGTTGGCAGAAGCTCGGACAAGTAATGGGAGCTCACCCAGTTATGCGACTCTAGGGATTCAAACCTCTCAACTGCTGACCTTTCGATCAACAAACTCAGTATCTCAGCCACTGAGCCACTGTGTCCCTATTAAGTTAAAAAAGTACACAATGTAAAATTTGGAATTGCTTTATAGAAGTGTCTATGGCCCTGGTTCCCAACATGGAGCCCACAACCCACAGGGGGGCAATTTCATTTTTAATTGGGGCAATTGGAACCTTGTTTAAACCAAGTGAATGGCTTTTTAGATTTCCTCCACACGAGTAGTTCAGTTTTTGAGAAATAAGAATTATATGTCATGGGGAGGGGGAGACCTCAGGATTTTAGAGATGCTTAGGTAGGGCATGGCAAAAAGAAAAGGTTGGGAACCACTGATCTATGGAGATTCTCAGTCATCCAGGTCATAGTTGTCCCCAACATTCTCTTTCAAGTGGCACCTGGACTTGTAAGCAAGTCCAGTTATCTCTTTAAAAGAACCTTTGGGTTTAGGAGCTTTATAGGAGCTTCTTTAGAGATTTTTGGACCATAAAGCACCACTAAAGATAACTAAAGACACTATTGCTGCTAGCTCCATTTGCTGCAACTAAAACCAACAGGTTTGTTCATGTTTAATACAATGTTTTAACAGATCTGTTGTGGAGGGGAGGAGCAAGTTCCATTTAAAAAAAAGGACATCTTTTCAGCTTCTCAGTTTCAATATTAATGTTACAGATGTTGGCAGGCAAAGCAGAATATGGGGATTATATATGCAATATTCTCTTGCTTACCAAATTATCAGCTGCATAAATTTTTAATTAATTGGAGCAGGAGTAGCCGTTTGGCTGTCAACATCCATCAGTATTGATATGCCCAAGTGAAGTGCTGCAAAAACAGCAAAGATCAAAGGGGAAGAATGACTGGGAGGCAACAAACAGCCAGACAGCATGAGTCAGCATTTTTTTACACCACTCCTCCCCTCCAGATTTGGAAGCATAAAAACCCTTCCCATCAGATGGCTGAAATGGTAAACAAAAGAGAAAGAAGAGGAAACCACTAAGGGGAGATAAATATGTACTATATAGTATAGTTCAAGGGGCGTGCATAAGCGCACCACTGTGCCTACTGTCCCTGTCCTATTGTCTTCTTTTGTTACTTTTTATCATTACTTATCTAATGTTTTATTTGTACAAATTATAACTCTATAATTGTTTGACAAAATAAATAAATAAAATAAAAAGGTATAGTCTTTCCACTTCTACCCTTTAAAATACCAGAAGATGCAACTGAAGAAAGATTCAACAGAAAGATTCAACTTGCTTAAAGTTGTTCATAAAACACAAAAGATATAATTTCAAATTAGCTTTCATTTCAAGCATCAGGATGACAAGCAGAGGTGGGTTCTACTTATTTCACCCACGTTTTTGCATCGTGATGGAAGTGCATGTTTTGCACATGTGTGCCCCAAAAGAGGGTGTGGTGTTTTTTTGTTTTTTTGTTTGCAATGAATGGTGACTTGGGTACCGGTTCAGGACTGTAAACCACTGGTCATTGCTGCCATTCATTGAGCAGTGTCAAATCACTGCTACCACTTCTAAACATTGAGGCACAGGGAGATAATTCACCTAACCATGAGGCTCCTCAACAAGAGAGCCAAGTAAGAGGAGGAGAGCTAAAAGAACTGCAGGACTGCTTTTGTCTACTGAAAACTTTGGATTTAAACTTGCAACAAGCCTCTGATGCCAGCAGGTGAGAGCAGTTGGCATTAGGTGGACCGGTGGTGGGCATTTGGGTGTCTGGAGCCCACTGTCTGTAGCTCAAAGCCTAGGATAATTAACATCTGACTAATCTAACTTTGCTGGACCCATAGATGTTTATGGTAGGGGACAGCGTCGAGGACCGGGGGCTGTAAAACTGATTCCACCAAGCTGATGTGTGAGAGAGGTCGGCGGAGGTGCTGTCAGAGTGAATGGGAGACAAGGTGAGTTTTGAAACCAACGCAAAGCCGATATTGCCTAAGCTGGCTTGTGAGAGAGGACAGCGGAGGTGCCGTTGAAGCATTCAGGAGATGAGACAAGCTGGGAAAACTGAGAGGACTGAGGAGACATGGATAAATTGGCAGGGAGAGCTGCTTGCGAAAGTTGACCTGGGGACTCTTTCCACTGTCAACCCTGGAGACTATCACCCAATAGGAGTACTTAGAGTGGAAGATTAAAGAGAAGAGTGAGACTGCAGCTGACAGAGAATGTTTTACTATCGACAGTCATTTGGGGTTTATAATATGTTAGCGACCTGTCTTGTCAGACTTCTCATCCTTCTTCTCCTCTGAACTCTTACTTCCTTAATGAACTTTAAAGAAACTATTAATGAATTATATTTAAATCACACCAGACTTAGAACATTATGTACCCTTCTAAGACGTTTCTTCTTGGATGGGATTATTTACAACAGAGACACCGTTCTAGAACTCTCCTTATTAATGGAGAGTAGAGGCCTCCCTGGAAAGGGGAAGGAGAGGACAATATTCTTTTTATCTCACCTTGTGCTGTAACTAAACAATTTTTTTGATTATTTCAGTTGGTTGAGGTTATCGAGGCTAGTTTTAAATTAGAGAGGATTTCTAACTTAATTGTTTTATTGTGCTGGTTTTTTTAAATTAACTACGAGGGGGTTATTTTTAAGGATGGATGAATGACTATGAATGGATGGGAGGTTTTTTAATTAATTACAGGGGAGGTAAATTTTTAAGGACAGATGATTGTGAATGATTGGATGGAGAGTATGATTGGGATGAATGAATTGTATGGAAGGACCAGGCAGCCTGGCACTGTAGAGTTGGTAGAAGTTGGGGGAACCTATCTCTGGAGTGGTCGAGGGCCAGAACATTCTAGTCTTGCTGGGGAGAGATAGATATGGCAGGAGACATGGGGTAAGCTGCTCTCGGGGAACAAGAGCTCGCTGCTTGAAAGCGATTCCTTGTTCCAGCCCCATGTGCTCAGCCCGGGATACTAGTGACAAGCAAAATCTGGACCCTGGGCCAGGTCAGTTGTAAATAAAGCTCCCCTCATCTAGGATTTACCTGGCATGTGTGACTGAGACCTGGCTGTGCCTAGAGGGAGAGATTCCTCTCTCTGAAATGTGCCCAACCAGGTTTCAGGTGTGGCGCCAGCCATGATTCCAGGGAAGGGTTGGAGGAGTGGCTATTATAGCCAAGAAAACCTTCAGCCTACACAGGCTTGCCGCTCCTGAGATAGTGGGTTCTGAGTTGCTCTTTGTGAAGTTGGATCTAGGGGTTCAGGTGGGCTTGTTGCTTACATACCTGCCTCTCAGCTGTGTGTCAACAGCCCTGCCTGAGCTACTCAAAGAGGTAGCTGGGTTGGTGGTGGAATTCCCCAGACCTATTGTTCAATTAGTGTTTACTTTTGGAAATAGCACAGTCAAAGAAGAGCTAACAAAATTTTTAGCACCACACTGTGTGCATTTTGTGTGCACTGTGTGCTCTGTGTATATTTTGTGGGTGTGGCTGGATGGTCATGTGACTGGGTAGGAGTGGCTTTTCGGCTATGTGACCAGGTGGGAGTGGCTTGACCAAGGATTTTCCAAGAACCTCAAAACAATGCCCATATCAATGGACTCAAAACAAGCAAGTCATCAAATTCACCCTCATGCTACAAGTGAGTATGTATAGAATAGTGAAATGACAGAAACATCTCACTTAGAATTTTGAAAACACATTTTGAATATTGTCATAAAGGTGCCTTCATGATTAAAATGGCCACTCACAAAATAATCAGTTACTCCAGTGTTTTTCAACCTTTTTTCTTTGGGGAAATCCATTGATGTTGTCAGATTTCTGGCAGAACCCTGGTTGGTGTGGCTGCGGGGGCTGGTGGGAGGGTCAGAGTGAAGGCAAAGCTGGAGCAGACACCTCCTGCCCTCTCAGGCCCTGAGCATGAGGGAAGTAGTAGAGTACGTTCTCTTACAGTGCCCTACACAGGGAAAAGGAAAATAACGAGTTGACCGCTTGGCCGAGTGCAGCGGTGTATACTCAGGCATGGGAAGGAGGTGTGAGGAGGAGCAGGAGAGAATCTTGAGTCTCCTGGTGCGCCTTGGCCATGGACTGGGAAGCTCTGTGTCAGTGCTGGAGAGGCAACCGTTCCTGCCTCCTCCTCTTCTTCCTCCACCTCCTGTCACTGCAGCCCGCACAACAATGGGCTAGAGAGGTGCTGCTGCTGTTGTCAGCACCAACGCCGGTGCTGCTGCCACTCTTCCTGCTTGGTGGCTGCTGCTGCTGAGCATGATTGATCTGCCAGACACGAGATGGAGGAAGAGGCTGCCCCGCTGCAGAAGCGGGTGGGATTGCCTTCTTATTAAGTCGTGGAACCCCTGGCTGACCCTTGCAGAACCCTTGGATTCCGCAAAAACCTGATTGAAAAACACTGACTTACTCAAAGGCAACAATCTAAAGTGTTCCTTGCTACTTTCACAACCCAAGTGAACATCCCAAAATGCTCCATTCCACATAACAGTGTTAACCCTCCTTCTTGCAGACTACCAAATAAAAGCAAGGTTTCTAGCAAAACATTAGGCTTCAAGCATTATTCATTTTATTTTCTAGAGTAGGGGTCCCCAAACTTGGCAACCTTAAGACTTGTGAATTTCAACTCCCAGAATTCTCCAGCCAGCCATGAAGACCTCTGTTCTAGAGAATATTATACCCATTCAGAAAGGAAGGGGGAGGCTGAAACCCAGATCACATAAAATTAATTCCAGATCTTATCTCCTTATACTTTTCCTAGACACTTTTGTTTGTAGCAGAATTGCTGGCTTTGGGGTTTTTAAATGCTTTCGGGAAGAATGCAGAGGCTGCCCAAAGAAGACGCCCTGCATTTTCTTTCAACATCTTTCGGTGAAAATTGGGTGCTCTGTGGTAGAGCTCCATTTTTGCTATCCTACTGCATCCCTCCCCATCCCTGCCACTCATCCCTGCCGCTCATACACATTCAAATCAGTCATTATCATCCAATACAATAATTACAAGCCTGTCTTTGTCTTACATATCAGATATACATTACAACCTACAAATACATCAAACTAAGATAGAGCTTACTACATCAGTCATAGCGAATCAGCAGAAAGAACAGAAAGAGCAGAGAGAGAAAGAGAATTATGTTTCTGGCTCCCTCTTATTGCAATTTGCAACACTACCTCTTAAAGCTATAATGCTTCAATACATACAGACATTTATTGTTAGTTTGTTTATATGTTGCAAACCCAACTGTTTTGTACATAGTACTAACAATGACCCATCTTGATTCAATTATACCAATGAATTATTTGTTGTTTCAATTTGCCTCACTTGTGGCTTATTTTAAATTCTTTCCCTGTATCATGGGTAGGAATAGAGTTCATAATGACTGCAAAGTGGAGGATGCGTTGATGCCCCTGACTTGGTATCCTGGGCCCAGGCTAGCTCCCATTAGACGCACATAGTGATTTGAAAAAGCATCTTTGCATTTCAAGTTTGTTTGCTTGTTTGCTTATTAATTTGATATGCTGTCTTTCATTCAGCTTCTGACAATGCCCAAATACTTCCTTGTTGTAAAAGAATTTTGAGATGATCTTGGGGATAGAGAAAGAAAAGCAATGAAAGATTACACAGACTCAGAAAGAGGAAAATGCAATAAAGAAACTCAAAACAAATTTGATTTAATTTTGGTAAATATAAGATAGGTCGAACCTTTGCTCAATAGTTCTGAAAATTCATGCTGGTTTCTTGACATAGCCTGCCTCAAAGGACTGACACCAGTGGTAAGATCCAAAACTGGTTCTATGGGCATGGCGTTTTGGGCAAGGTGTGGCTTTTGGGGCATGGTTTGTTGGGTGTGGCAGGGACAGAATACTGCAAAATCCCCATTCCCTCCCCACTCCTGGCAGAAGGATATTGCAAAATCTCAATTCCCACCCTACTCTGTGGCCAGAGTATTTGCCAGTTCACTAAACTACTCAAAATTTTCACTATTGGTTCTCCAGAACCTGTCAGAAGCTGCTGGATTTCACCCCTGGCTGATACACTTCCTATTGTTCCCCACAACAGCTCTGTGGAGCAGTAAGGGTTGAAAGACAGTGCTTAGTCAATGGTCCTCCACATAACTTCTGTGGTAGAAGTTGACTAGAATTTGGGCCTTCCCACTAGCACCTTATCCGCTACACCACACTGTTTCTCAAGCATAGCAACTCCAGTTAGAATATTCAATTAACTAAATATAAGAAGGATTGTTTTCACTCCAGGAATGTGCTCAGATGGTTTTAGGTGATCTTGACTGATCTTGAAAATCTAAGCAGTGCTGCAGCTGGATGACAGTCCATCAGAAAATTCCAGATGTGTTAGCTAAACTGGGAAGCAATCGACAACAACCATCACCACCTGGAAACCCCAAATAAGGTGATTTTTTTTTCTGTATTGTTGCCCAGAAAACTATATGGACACCTAACAAAGTCATGAAGAGCAGAACATGACTCAAGGGACTATATACTTTAATAAAAAGAAATGGACAGTACGTATGTTCTGAATTGACCCCATTTATTTTATTTGTGTGACATGCAAGAGCCATGTGTCACAGCTTTCTAAGATAAGGGAGGAAGAAACCAAACCAAACCAAACCAGAACGGGGAAATAATAATAATAATAATAATAATAATAATAATAATAATAATAATAATAATAATATTACTATTATTACTATTATTATTATTATTATTATTATTATTATTATTATTATTATTATTTATTCGATTTGTATGCCACCCCTCTCCATAGACTTGGGGTGGCATACAATGGCTGTTCAAATCTCTTCTACCCTGCTACATTACCAATTATTACAATTTGAGGATATTACTGTGTAGTTCAAATGTAGTTGCGCTTCCTTCTACTTTCCCCATTGTTACGGAAACATTATTGTAACTCTGTGCCAAGTTATATCTTCATTGCATACTAATGGTAACTTTCAATCTATTAATGAGGTCTATCAAAGCAGAAAGTGCTACGTGTTTGCTCTGCAAAAATCCCTAGCCATTCTCATTCTTCTGCCTGCAATCAACCAGTGGCACATCTGAAGAAAGCAGAAAATGAGGCTTTTCAGTAAAAAGAAAACATTTAATCTGTGGTTCTCTGACATTTGCATTCCTTCAGAGAATCAGATCCCTGCCACATCTCGTTTCCTGAGGCTTGCATATGCATATAGAAACAGATGAGAGTGAAGGAGGAGAAGAATCGGTAGGTTGATTCCATTGGGGTAACAAGCTGTATGCGGCAGGGCTCAAAGAGCTGCACTTTGCCTGGCAGAGCCCATTGTTGTCTCATGTTTTCTCACTATTTGTATGCCGCCCCGAGTCTTCGGAGAGGGGCGGCATACAAATCCAAAAATAAATAAATAAATAAATAAATAGATAGATAGATAGATAGATAGATAGATAGATAGATAGATAGATAGATAGATAGATAAACAAACAAACAAACAAACAAACAAACAAACAAATAAATAAATAAATATTGCACTTTGTCTTGATGGAAGTTGTCAACTCCCCCCCCCCCATGCATGTTGGATTACCTATTACCTGTAGAAGGAAACTGTTAATCCAAAGGAGCAAGAACCTAAAAGCTATGAATAGTATTTCTTAGAAGATTAACACAAGAATTTCAAAGAATGTTGTTCTTTCAAATGTGACACTATATAGAACCGGATTGTCAAACTTGCGGTCAGCAGGCAGGATGTGTCACATGCTGGCCATGCCCATGCCCAGTATTGCAAAGGGAAAAAAGTTGTGATATATCATATAGATAGTTTCATTGAATTATTTATTGCCAAGTGTGATTAGACACATAAGGAATTTGTCTTTGGTGCAGATGTTCTCAGTGTACATAAAATATGCATTTGTCAAGAATCATGAGGTACAACACCTAATGATTGTCATAGGATACAAATAAGCAATCAGGAAATAATCAATATTAATATAAATAGTAAGGATACAAGCAACAAGTTACAGTCATAAGTGATGCTGCTGCCATGACACCACTAGTTTGACATCCCAGTATATGTTCTGTTTGGGCCTAACTGGACCGGAACAAAGGAGAACCTCTCACAGAAAAATTCAAAACAAACACATTGATATTTAAAAATGATTTCTACAAAACAAGGTCAGGCTCTCAGTCCATGTTAGCAGTGTTCCCTGGCAAATTGACTAATAAATAACGAACGGCCACGGCTGGGAGCCAAATGCAATTTAGACATTCTTCAGTGTTCTAATTTTGAAACACACACTTACGAAGCTTCGGGCTTTGCTCAGACAGCTATATCTCTGCACAATGAACTTAAAGGGATAACAGCAGTTTGCCAGCAAAGCATTTCTGGAACCCTGGATCTAGGACCTTCACCATTACAAATGTTGAATCTCCCCCCCCACCGCCCACACACACACATAAATCCTCTTATATACTGTCTGGGTTTCCTAGAAATATTACTTTTTTTCATAGACGCACCTTCTAGAACTTTTTCCATAAAGATATTCCTGTCTGCTTCATGACTTTCTGACCCTGGCATCTAATACAGGCTCCTAATTCCCAATGTCCCCCTCCTCCTCTGAGTCAGACATTGCCATCATTGGGGTTTTTACAGTTTCTGGTGGTTCTCCAGGTTTCTCAGATTCCAATTCTCCCTCACTCTCTGACTCAACTGTCAAGAACACTGGCCTAGGGTACCAAGATGGATCTGGTTCTCACCCCTCAGATTCTGTGACTAACTGAGCTGGTTGTGGACCACTCAGAACAATATAAAAGTAATTTAATGCAGAAAAAATATTGTATATTTCCTGTGGCCTTTGCATATCTGACTGGGAAATTTGCCTCTTTTGTGAAGGGGGAACAACCTCTATCAAATCCCTGCTCCAATAATAGTAATGTGAAAAGGCACTTACTCTAGGAAGGATAGTCAAAACGTTTTCCTTTCACCTTTTCCTTCTAATGAATGTCAGGCAGCTAAATCAATGAGAAGCTGCCTTTCAGGGTAAGCATCCAATGAAGGTAATAGAATAACAATATGGGTTGTCACTGTTTTGGTACTCTCATTAAGCTTTGCATCCTTAAAGATAATGCTTTTAGTGGTTCAGATACCTGTTGACACACAGGGACATTACTCCATGCTTTCATTTAAAACTATAAGGAGCTCTTGCATATTTGATTGGTTGTTTGGCACTGTATTTTATTGCCATACATAATTGCCTTCTGCTTCTGGAGGTCATTCCTCTGTTCAGATTTTGCTGCACAGCAGTAGCCATCATGACTCTCTGTTCACCTGCAACAAAAGTGAACAATTAAAGAGATAAAATCTGGGTAAGAGGCAATAATATAACAAGTATTATTGAGTAGGATCCTAAATGGAAATTTTTAAGTGTTTGTTTGTTTTTATGGATTGAGACGTAGATAAAACAGGCTTGCAAAGATCAGACAGCAAAAATTCTGATTTTGAAGAGCTGCTCAAAACATCCTGAAATTTTTGATTTTGATTTGAGACATTTTTATAGCTTGAAAGGTCATACTGTATTAAATGGATTGGAAAGCAGTTTTTGATGCTCCCATCTTTTCAGAAAAGTCTTATGTGGCCATTGGACTCAGTGGCCAATGTTCAGTGCAGATCTTTGCTATCAGGCCACATATCACAACTCAGGAAATCTCGACTTAATTACAGTTTCCCATTAAGTCTAAGAGCCATCTTGTGTATAGTTAAGGCACCAGACTAGACATCAGGGGACCATGGAATCTAATCCCACTTTAGATACAGGGCGAGCTGAGCGACTTTGGGCCAGTTGTTTTTTCCAGTATGTACTAGGAAACATGACAGAAAAATCTTGCCATAAAACTACAGGAACATATACAGCAAGCAGTCAATTCTGTCCCAAATGGATTTCCCCCCTCCAAAATTAATCTTCGATTAGATAGGAAATCATTATTAATGAGATTAAAACTAACAAGGATGTTCCTGAAGATTTTAAAAAGGAGATTGGACAACCATTTGTGGTATATGTTATAGGGCTGGGGTGTCAAACTAGTGACGTGTGGTCTGGATGCGTCACGTGTAGACCACACCAACACCTGCAAAGGGAAAACACATCATGATATGTCATGTGACGGTAATGGGATGTAGCGAGTTTGACACTTGTGGTATAGGTATCCTGCTTGAGCAGTAGTTGGACTAGAAGATCTCCAGGATCTCTCCAACTTTGTTATTCTTTCATTCTGTAAAGGGTTTTAAACTATTCATTTGAACACTTTGAGAAGGACCTCTTTCTGCAACCTTTCATGTTTCAAGTAATATCTACATGAAACTGCTGGGTGAGATCATCCGAGGGCATGGGGTGAGTTACCTTCAGTATGCTGATGATACTCAGCTATACATTTCCACCCCGTGTCCACTCAGTGAAGCAATGGAAGTAATATGCCGGTGTCTGGAGGTTTTGGATGGGTGTTAATAGACTCAGACTCAACAAGTCTCAACAAGTCTCAACAGACTCAACCCCAACAAGATGGAGTGGCTGTGAGTTCTGCCTCCCAAGGACACTTCTATCTGTCTGTCCATCACTGGGAGGAGGACATTTGACCCCCTCAGAGAGAGTCTGCAACTTGGGCGTCCTCCTCGATCCAGAGCTGACCTTGGAACATCATCTTTCGGCTGTAGTGAGTGGGGCATTGCAGCCCTATCTGGACAGTGAGTCTCTACTCACAGTCACTCATGTCCTTATGACCTTGATGTTCGACTATTGCAATGCTCTCTACATGGGGCAACCTTTGAAGAATGTTCAGAAACTGCAGATTGTGCTAAATGCAGCTACGCGCGTAGTCATGGGCCTTCCTAGGTATACCCATGTCTCTCCAGCACTCTGCAGGCTGCCAATTGGTTTCTGGACACAATTCAAAGTGTTAGTTATGATCTATAAAGCCTTACATGGCATTGTACCAGATTACTGACAGGACTGCCTCCTGCCGTATGAGTCCCACCAACAGGTCAGGTTCCACAGAGCCGTCCTTCTCCAGGTCCTGTTAACTAGACAGTGTCATCTGGCAGGACCTAGGGGAAGAGCCTTCTCTGTGGTGGCCCCTCTAGAATCATCTCCCCTCAGAGATTCGCACCACCCTCACCCTCCTCGCCTTCTTCAAGACTTCGAAGACTCATCTATGCCATCAGCCTTGGAGCCATTAGATTCTAGCACCCTGGCCAATCAATAAAATGTATGTTTGTTTTATTGAATGGGAATGATTGATTTTTTAAGTAACTTCGGTTTTAGGTCAGCTAGTTTTAAATTTAATTGGATTTAAGATATTTTGTATTGTTTTTATATGTTGTAAGCCACCCTGAGTCCTCGGAGAGGGGCGACAAACAAACAAACAAACAAACAAACAAACAAACAAACAAACAAACAAACAAACAAACAAACCATCACTGCGAATAACTTGTGAGTCACACAGTCTTCCAAACCAATTCAGTTGTAGGCATAGAGATGCTCATATGTTTTTCCTTTTCTATGTTGATCCTCATTGAGACCCTTAGCAGATATTGAGCAATGCTCAAAAAAAAAAAAAAAAAGAACGGGGAGGGTATATTGTCATCATCTTTGTTGCTATTTATAATAATGCTTACATTCCATCTACCGTATTCTGTTTATAAATAATGCTAATGAGTTTGTTTTGTTTTCAGCTTCCATGACACAACAATCAGGATATTCAAAAGCCCATTAAAATGCCATTACTAAAACAAATAATCAACAATAATTAAAAGATCATAAAATAAAGCAAAAGCAAGTGAGGAATTTTTAAAAGTGACACCATTAATAATAGATCTAAGTGAACAGTTAGCAGCTAGTAAACCCCCCTCCCCATTTTCCTTTCATGCTATTTGTGGGATTTATTTGCTGTGTAAAAGCCACAATTTGTGTGCCTGGATTAATTCAGGTGTTGTGTTTTAAATTGTAGGCGGTATAATTCAGTGCTGTGATATAATTAGTTAGGCAGTGTGTGTGTGTGTTTAAAAAGGTTGTGCGTGTTTCAATGGGTAAGAGAAACATTTGTTTAATCTCTTTTAATGGAGAGAGAAAATTAAAAAAAGGAAAAAGGAAACAGTTTGGTTAAAGCGCCAGGCTAAAAAGTGGGAGGCCATGAGTTCATATCCTACCACAACCATGAAAGCTAGGTGTACTTTGAGTCAATCACTCCCAGACCAATCCACCTCACCAAATGTTGGTATTGTGGGGAAAATAGGAAGAGAAAAATGTGTTGGATATGTTCTCCTGCTTGAGTTATTTGTAAAAATACAGGAGGAATACAGACAGTATTGGGCTGCCCCGGTACAATCCGTTAGCGAAAACAACAATGCATGTACATATGCATATCCCCAACACGTGGCCCCATGCTCCCCTGCACATGCATGGAAACAAATCGGTAAAAATAGCTGAAATCTTCCACATGTGCAGGGGTAAAATCTCACCACCTTCGTGTGTGCCCGCGTCGGCCTCTGGGACCGATCCGTTAGCAAAAGGTAAGTGCGGCCCTTCTGTGGATACAGATAAATGAAAATACTAAAAAACCTTTTGAATATTTTTTTTATTCTGTAAGAGCAAGCGATTCCTCTCTCTCTGTATGTTTATGTATCTGTTTGTGTGCTGTAAAGGTGTCATGTTCCTCCATAACCATCATTTTCCTCGACAAGGATGAAATGATCTTACAGTGGCTTCAGTTCTATGGAGAGAAGACAAACGGGAAAGCAGATGAAATCCTACCAATAGCAAAAAGACCTCCTTGCCAAATCTGCACAACTCCAAAGATGCAACACTGGTTTAAAGATGATCCTAGAACAGAGTAAATATTGTGCCTTGAACAATCCTGCTTCTCCCCCTTCCTCTTTTCTTCCTTTCTTCCCTTCCCCTCCCCCTTCTTCTCGTGAAGGCAAAAAGCCTTTCATCAGGCAGGATACAATGCTTTTAGCATCCTGTCTAATGTTACGTTCCCAGAGCTCTCTAACATCTAAAAAGAAAACGGGGAAAATTTGCTTTACAGCAACCTAAGATTCTATTTGTCCCATTTTTCGTATAGGAAATGTTTGCTTTAAAAAGAAATTCATTGTATTTTTTTTTCTAAATCCAAGCCCATTCAAATTTCCAACCTTTGTATATTACCGAGGTCATCTATTTTTTTTTAAATTGATAGAAATGTATTTAAAAAACAACAACAACAACAACACTGAATCCTAAAGCAATCTTGTATTTGATCTGGAGAATGTTGACTTCCTGTCATTTACCATAAACAACAAGGTCATGTCAAAATGCATTCAGACTTTACTGAAGGACAGTCTTCCCTGCTCATAGTAGGAAATGAGTTGTGTTAATAGAGCAGCTTATTGGGACCACTGCCAGTGCACACAAGTTTGTGAATTGCTTCTGAGCATCAGTCCAAAGCCATTTTATTTGGGATCTTTGGCCTGCCACCCTTTATACTATTCTACTATGCATTTTCTACTGTGGGAAAATGAGAGGGTGGCTTGTATGAGGTGGTTAGTTTGTAGCCATAACAAATTATTTGTAGTAAGCCAAGGTCATCCTTTGTCTCTGCTCCTCTGCACCTGCACAGAAGGAGATGGGTAAACTATGCCAGCATGGCAAATGAAGATTGGACAATGCGATGGATTTGTGGGTGTGGGGGCAAGGACTTGAAGTTTCAACTGAGTGGTGAAACCCGAATCTCAAGCCCTTTGGGTTTCACCCAGATGTACCAACATGGTTCTGTTAATAAATTGTGACTTTGAGAAACACTTTGACTCGAACTCTGATTTAATTTTGGATGCTATTTGGAACCCTGACACTGATACTAAATGGTGTACAGTGTTCACTTGATTTTTGCGGGGGATACGTTCCGAGACCGCCCGCGAAAGTCGAATTTACTCGAAGTAGAGGTGCAGAAGTAAATACATTATTTTTGGCTATGAACAGTATCACAAGCCATCCATTAACACTTTAAACCCCTAAATTGCAATTTCCCATTCCCTTAGCAACCTTTTAGATTATTACTCACCAGGGTTATTTATTAAAGTTAATTTAAAAAAAATTATTAAAGGCGGACAAAAGTTTGACGATGACATATGATGTCATCGTGCAGGAAAAACAGTGGTATAGGGAAAAAAAACGGAAAGTATTTTTAAATTAATATTTTTGAAAAACTATGGTATAGACTTTTTGCGAAGTTCGAACCCGCGAAAATCGAGGGAACACTGTACCTAATGGAACACACAAACAGGATGCGAGTTGCAAAAAGTGCCAGAAGAACATTACACAAATGTTGGACAGTCTGCAGTAATATGGAACAGAGAACTTTTACCTCTAATTTAAGATCCAAATATAGTTAGTCATTTTTACTCATGGCTTATGCAGTGAAGCATTATAGATCAAAGCCAGTCTGATTTTGGAAATTCAATTACTTATTTTTAGATGTTTAAGTAAATTCTCTTAGAAAAAGCCAACAGTGTAGCTCTAAAATTTATAGACTATAAATCTATAGCTGACTCCTCCCCCACACTCTGTGTGTATTGGGGTAACACCTCCCCTTCTCAAATTTTTTAGATGCATGGAATATTGTTAGATTTGGTAATCTTGAAAGATCTGGACCATTTTCAACATAACCTTTTCTGCATGCCTGAATGATCCCTGGACCTCATCAAGTCCAGAATATAGGAACTGTCTTATACAAATATCTCATTCATTTCACTCTTTTCTACATAAAGAATCATATATGATGACCTCTGAATTCAACTTAAACTACAGATGAGACAATTTTGGGGATTATTTCTCCATATGGGAGCAAAGTTGATATCTCTCATTCATCTGTCTAGATAAGGTTGATGGCTGCAAAGCCTTCTGTTTCCTGTCTATTTATTTATCATTTGCAGTACATAGTTTTGGGTATAAGATTACCTGAAAATCACCAAAAATTACCTGAAAGGCAATATAAAGATTTCTTTATTGAAATTGTTGCTGTCATCCTTTTTTAAGTTATTCAAAACCTCCAACATATTCACCATGCCAGATCTTTAACTGAAGGAAAAACATGTATACAGTGATACCTCGTCTTACAAACGCCTCATCATACAAACTTTTCGAGATACAAACCCGGGGTTTAAGATTTTTTTGCCTCTTCTTACAAACTATTTTCACCTTACAAACCCACCGCCACCATTGGGATGCCCTGCCTCTGGACTTCCATTGCCAGCGAAGCACCCATTTTTGCTCTGTAGGATTCCCCTGAGGATCCCTCCATGGGAAACTTCTGTGTTTTTGCGATGTTGCAGAGGAATCCTAGCATTGCAAAAATGAGCGCTTTGCTGGCAATGGAAGTCCGGAGGTGGGGTTTCCCAGCAAGGGGAGCCTCAGTGAAATTGCAGCATTACAAAAACACAGAAGTCCGGAGGGGGGTTTCCCATGGAAGGGAGCCTCAGGGGAATCCCAGCAGCGCAAAAACGGGCGCTTTGGCTGGCAAAAGGGGTGAATTTTGGGCTTGCACGCATTAATCGCTTTTCCATTGATTCCTATGGGAAACATTGTTTCATCTTACAAACTTTTCACCTTAAGAACCTCATCCCGGAACCAATTAAGTTTGTAAGACAAAGTATCACTGTACAGTGATACCTTGTGATATAAACCCCTCGTGATACGAACACTTCGAGATACGAACCCGGGGTTCAGAAATCTTTTGCCTCTTCTTACGAACTTTTTTTGGCTTACGAACCCACCCCAGATCGCAAAGTAGTGCTCCGCTGGGTGCTGCCGCCCGGCTGTCACCTTTTAAAACAGCCGGGGGGGCTTCTCGGAGTTCTCCCGAACCCGAACTTTTCGGGTTCGGGAGGCCGCCGAGAAGCGCCGCCGCCCGCCTGTCACCTTCTGAAACAGCCGGGGGGGGGGTGTTCTTGGCATTCTCCTGAACGCCGAACCCAGAAGTTCAGCAAAAGTTTGGGTTCTGGTTCGGGTTCCGGAGGCTACCGAGAAGCGCCCGGCTGTTTCAGAAGGTTTCGTCTTACAAACTTTTCACTTTACAAACCTACTTCCGGAACCAATTAAGTTTGTAAGACGAGGTATTACTGTAATATGGTTCTGCTTTATGTGGCTCTGAAGATGATAGCATTCTTGTTATAATTTCCTGTTTTGCATCGTATATAGCAATCTGGAACTGTAAAATTGGAGCCAGCCATACAAATCACACCGTAGCTGATTGTGAGCCTATGTTGAAAAAGGACAAGAATTAAACTGAGGAACAAATTAAATAATTGACTCCATCCTTGTTCCAAATTTTCAAATATAAAGAAGCATCCCCCATTATGCTCTCAAGCAGTGAGCTGGTTCTTGCACTTTGCTCACTTATTTGAACTTGAATGGGTCACAGCAGTCTTTAGATGCACCACTCACAGGAGCTGACCCCTGTGGATATTCTGCATCTTTTATTTAGGGTACTGTATTATATTGGCAATTGTGAAACTGCTATCGTCTATTTTACTCACCAGGTATTCTGTCCCTCACTTCCCTGTGAGCACAGTTACAACATGCATTTGCCTTTCAATATTCCTTCCTTCCCTTGCAGGTGGTGAAATACATAGTGACAGAGTGCTTTTGTTTGGGTTAAAATAAGATAAAGCTTATGGTCAACACATGAAGTGCTGGGTCCTTTGGCTGTCACAATAATCTTGACTATATGTCGGGATGGATCCCCCCTGGTTTGGACTGGATATCCTGGACTGGTAGTGACCACTGATGATGTCACTGAACAGGATCAGCTGGTGCTGGTCTGTGGGCACCGCCATCTTTTTTTCAGAATTTTTTGCAATTTGTTTTTACTGTTTTGAAGGTTTTTCCTGTTCTGCTGTTTGTAAAAGGGCCCTCCTGCCCACCCCCAGGTTTAAACTGGCCTTTATTCATTCACCTGAAGCACAGCTGATCAGCTCCTCAGCTGTGTTTCCGGGGGATTCCAGCTACTGAGCATGCTCAGAAGCCAAATTTCATGAGGAAACCTGCACACGTGTTTGAATGGAGCGTGCATGTGTGTGTAAAATGTCACGATGCGAACCAGTGACGAAGGTAAGTGGAAACCCACACACACACCGCTCTGTATATGCATCAGCCCGCTTCTCTGGAGATTAAAAGACAAATTTATTTATTTTATTTATTTATTTTGTCCAATACATAATACACATTGAAGAGAAAGATATGTAATAATATAAGTAAAGAAAAGAATAGAAGAAAAGATATAAATGTATAGGTGAACATATTTGAAAGGAATAAAAGATAAATGAGATAAGGAGAGACAATTGGACAGGGGATGGAAGGCACACTGGTGCACTTATGCACACCCCTTACTGACCTCTATGGAACCTGGAGAGGTCAATCGTGGATAGTCTAAGGGAAAAATGTTTGGGGTTAGGGGTTGACACTACTGAGTCAGGTAATGAGTTCCACGCTTCGACAACTCAGTTGCTGAAGTCAAATTTTTTTACAGTCAAGTTTGGAGCGGTTAATATTAAGTTTGAATGTTGCTCCTTGGTTGGATATTAAAAAATGAGTTGACCACAACAAAGATAAAGATGCTTGTTAGAGGAGAAAAAGAAAAGAGTAAAATCACGGAATCCACTCTATCCTCAGAAATATGTTATATGTAGAATCAGATTATTCTGTACCAGAGGTTATATGACAGTGATGGTGAACCAATGGCACAGGTGGCACAGGTGGCACCCAGAGCCATATCTGCTGGCACGCGAGCTGTTTCCCTAGCTCAGCTCTAGTGTGCATATGTTTGCTGGCCAGCTGACTTTTGGCTTGCATAGAGACTCTGGAGGGTATTTTGGCTTCCAGAGAGCCTCCGGAAGGATGGGGGAGGATGTTTTTACCCTTCCCCAGCTCCGGGGAAGCCTTTTGAGCTTAGGGAGGGTGAAACAGGAGCCTACTGGGCTCACCAGAAGTTGAGAAACAGGCCGTTTCCGGCCTCCAGAGGGCCTATTGGCTGTGAGGGGAGGTGTTTTCATCCTTCCCAGGCATTGAATTATGGATGTGGTCACTCACACATATGCAATAGTATGCACACATACTCTTTCAGCACCCAAGGAAAAAAGGTTCGCCATCACTGTTATATGACCTTTTGTGTTTATATCGATAGGTTCAAACCATGCTTAGGGATTTAATAATGAATCTGATCCTCAATCTATTTTCTAAATAATCTTTGGCAAGTTAAGTTTGTCTCCATCCCAACAGAAAATTTAAACACAGTCAAGATGTCACAGTCACAATGGAGGAAGTGAGGAAAGAAAAGATTTTCACTAAATCTTCATTCATGTGTAATTCATGACTCTCACACTATGATGGAGTTTGAGATGTTTGTATCATAAAGGGATGGAGGGCCCACCATTCCTACACTATTATCCAGTTTATAGTTTTATCCCAAGCAACTGTTAATTGATTCACCAATAGTTAGCATTTCAAATGTGCAAAAATGATACCATATTTATTACATCCCAGTCATATGGGGGAGAATTCTTGGCCCAAACTCACTTCTATGTCTGAATGTTACTGTTTTGTAAACTGTCAATTGGCCTAATAAAATATTCATTTAGTATGCATTTTTTAATCAATTCGCACAGATTTTCAAATGAGTTAACTGATTGATTACTAGTACATTTAGGAAGCACTATAATTTCAGTGAAAGTCTTTTTTTTAAGAATTAAAAGATGGGGGAAATGTATGCACTTCCTCTTGTTGCCATTCACAGCTACCAAGTCTTTAGCACTTTCTAATCCGTAATAGGTAGAAAATGTCAAAAGTGTACCCTCCTGTAAATGGCCCTGCCCTAATCTACACAGAATATGATAACTGAAACAGCTGGGAAAACAAAGAAGTGGGCCATTAAATTTTAGTGCCCTTGATTAAAATTTGTCCTTATCTTCTAAAACCAAGTAGTCAACAAAAGCCTTAGTTGATTAATCTACCAATTAAAGCTTGTAGCTCTACTAGCTTCTTTTTCTGAAGAATGATTCTAACATTTATCGGAATCAATACAAAGAGACTGATGATTCAAAGTAGGGGAGACTTTGAAGCAGGAGCTACACAAGTGAGTTGGAGTACAGCTGCTTATTTCTAGGAAACCTGTAAATACATACAGTATATCCAAATGCAAGCAACTGCATTATCCAGGAAGTTTCAATATTTTTTGTAAAAGTATAACATCATCTGTTGAAAATATAAATCCATTATTGCATTTATAAGAATAAATCCTTACTTTTCTTTTTTCTTTTTTTTTAAAAAAGAGGATTTTAAACTATGCCTATCCCACTATTGTAAGATTGCTATGAAAATCTATTGAAATAAACTGCTCTAATGAAAAATGGGTTGATAAATCTCCTTGTGTATATACTGAATGTTACATTTATAGCTTGTTTTACTCAAAAAAAATAAAAGTAAGGGTGAGAAGGACCTTGGAGACCTAAGAGATAATCACTAGTAGTGTGTGGCAGCAGCCAAAAAAGCTAATGCAATCCTTGGTTGTATAGAGGCATATAATCAAAATCACATGAAGTACTACATAGTACCGCTTTGTTAAACCTTAGTACGAGGTGTCAAACTCATGTTGTCACGTGATATATTGGACTCCCCCCCCCACTTACTAAACTGGGCATGGCCAATGCATGATGCATCTGGCCTGCAGGCCAGGAGTTTGACAGCCCTGCCTTAGTAAGACCACAGCTGGAATACTATATCCTGTTTTGATCACCACATCACATGCTACAAAAAAAGATGTTGAGACGTTGGAAAAAGTACAGAGAAGAACAGCTAAGATTATTAAAGACCTATGAAGCACGGTTGCAGGAATTGGGTGTTATTAGTCTACAGAAAAGAAGGACTAGGGCTGGTATGATAGCAGTATTCTAGTGCTTGAGGGGCTGCCAAAGAGAAGAGGGAATCAACCTATTTTCCAAAGCATTGGAAGGCAGGACAAGAAACAGTGGATGGAAACTAATCAAGAATAGAACCAACCTGGAATTAAAGAGAAACTTCCTAACAGTGAGAACAATTCTACAACTAATAACTTGAGATCTTGGAATATATGTAGAGATTGCATCTTTCCATTGCTTTGTTGCTTTTTTGTTTTTTAGACATGTGGGAAAAGGCAGATGGGCTTCAAAGAATGCATAAAGTACTTTGTTTGTGTGGTGGACCCTGTGGTAGTGCAATGGTTAAATGCAGTATTGCAGGCTACTTCCGCTGACTGCCGGCTGTCTTCAATTTGGCAGTTTGAATCTCACCAGGCTCAAGGTTGACTGAGCCTTCCATCCTTCCGAAATGGGTAAAATGAATATCCAGATTGTTGGGGACAATATGCTGTCTCTGTCAACAACTTTGAGAAGGCTTTAAAGCACTATGAATTCACATCACATCTATACTTCTTTTTTTATTTATTTATTCATTCATTCATTCATTCATTCATTCATTCATTCATTCATTCATTCAGTCATTCATTTATTAGATTTGTATGCCGCCCCTCTCCGTAGACTCAGGGCGGCTCACAACAACAATAAAACAATTCAAGACAAATCTAATAATTTAAAAACATTAAAAAAAACCGTTATTAAAGCAGACATACACACAAACATACCATACATAAATTATATAGGCCCGGGGGAGATGTCTCAATTCCCCCATGCCTGACGGCAGAGGTGAGTTTTAAGGAGTTCACAAAAGGCAAGGAGGGTGGGGGCAGTTCTACTTTTATAGCTACTTTTTTGTTTATTTTTACAATATGCAATATGCATGCATGGCTGTTTTACACTGTGAAATGGTATATAAGTCTAAATGCTATTGCTATTGTTAAGGATTAGAGTAGGGTTATTTGCACCACAGCTGTCTTTGCTCTTCATTTCAGTGGAACTTGCTGAGTCAGCCAAGCTCCATGTGATTTCCTCATGGCAGCTGGCTTTATCTTTTTCCTCCTTTTCCTTCCCATGATAGAGGGAATTGCCTTATTAACATATCGTGCTTCAGATTGGCTCCACTACAACACGCAGTCCTTTCATTACTTCAAGTGACAATGTCTTGATTCTGTTCCTGGAGAATTCTAGTAGACTGCATCCTGGGTGCCATTAGCATCTAACTGTGCAATCAACTGACTGTTAAAATAATATGAGTACAACAATATTATCCAGAAGTACAGTCAAGAAATTGCTTCAATGTCCACACTAGTTGTATATTCATAAGGCGACTGAGAGCCGTTTGCATGTAGTACTAATGTCCAGCAGGGCAACTGACAAGTCTGCATTCTTGATTTCTGTGCCTCATATGATGACAAGTCTAAGAATTTCAGCATTGTCTTTCTATTATGGGATGCAACATGCACAGAAATGTAGACGTATGCTGAATCCTAGGTAGTTCTTATAAGTAGGTCTATATCAGTATCCAGATGCCTAGGTACACTGTTATTTTGAGATACTTGAATGATTCAGTCCAAATCCAGTCCCAATTTTCATTTCAATTATTTCCATACGAAAGATCTAGCATGAGGAACAAGAAAAAATAGGATTGTATACAGTAAGGCCTACTGAGCTCAGTTGATTTATTTTAGTTATTCAATTTTTATGCCATCCTTCTCCTTAGACTCAGGGCGGCTTACAGCATGTTAGCAATAGCACTTTTTAACAGAGCCAGCATATTGTCCCCACAGTCCAGGTCCTCATTTTACCCAGCTTGGAAGGATGGAAGGCTGAGTCAACCTTGAGCCAGTGATGAGATTTGAACAGCTGACCTACAGTTCTACAATCAGCTTTAGTGGCCTGCAGTACTGCACTCTATCTGCTGCGCCACCTCAGCTCTTTATTATTTATTTATATTTCTTTCTTTCTTTCTTTCTTTCTTTCTTTCTTTCTTTTATTATTATTATTATTATCATCATCATCATCATCATTATTTAAAAAGATACACCATTAAAAATGCTTAACATTGGATTATTGTCAATTAGCTCACTCATCATCACCTCTACCATGAGATGCTTTTTCTTCCTTCCTTCCTTCCTTCCTTCCTTCCTTCCTTTATTTATTTATTAGATTTGTATGCCGCCCCTCTCCGTAGACTTAGTGCATGTGTGTGTGTGTGTGAGAGAGAGAGAGACCGATGGATGGACCGACAGACAGAGAGAGACAGAGAGACTGAGACAATATTCTGGAATATGTTATTTTCATTTTAGTAAAATTAGTTAGCTACACAGGGAAAAAGAAGGAGAAGGAACATTCTTTTTTGTTAGCATGCTTTGTTTCCTGAACATGTTTAAAAATATACTATTTTCCACCTACACTACTTCATTCTCAGCCCCTGAATTAAAACGCCACTATTGATCTAGTTGGTTTGCTTTTGCAAATGAAAGGGCTCTCTTAGAATGTTGGCTATGCGGTCTCCTTCTTCTCCCTTGCCCTATGCTGAAAGCTAATTAATTATACAAACATTACCACCGATGACCAATGTACTGCTGAGGCTTGAAGGTGCTGCAACTTGCTAGTTCTTTTCTGGTCTTTGAAACAGTCTCCAATTAACCAATGCATATTTATCAAGCTTCTAGAATCCCATATTGTCTGTACTTATGATCATTATGGCTTGGCAGTAAATTAAGAGCCTTAGCATTAAGAAGGGCCTGTAATATATTTGTTTGCTTGGGAGAGCTGATCAATATGTTATATACACAGGTAGAGAAGTGCTGTGGGAGGCTAATATTTCACTCTTTTGTAAAGCTGAGGCTGGCTCCTGCTTTCTATTTATTTATGTGGGGTGCAGGCCTGTGATGAGGCAGTACTAGACTGGGAATAAGGAAGAAATGACTTTGAATAGGTGCTTGAACTGCAATGGTTTACAATTAATTTTCTATTTTTATATCCAGTAATGTAGGAAAGGTAGGAGTGGTCCCTAGCAGGCAAAGGATGAAGGCTTATTTGAGTTCATCTTCTTGCTAAGGACTGTAATGAAATATAATTAATGGCTTGGCAGAGGATTTAGGCTCTTTGAGACCAGTTGTTTGACCGAGAACAGAGAAACTAGCCTTAAATCCTTCTTAATCCACACTATTTTTTATAATCCCAAAGCTAATAATCTTCAAAGCAAGGGCAAGTGAAAGCAATTGAATCTAAGGACACCTACTGAAGGTGTTAACTATTAATGGTGCCAAAGACCAGTGTATTTTTAACAGATCATTTACTGTAAGTACACACAAACTTGTATAATGTTTTTATTTGTTTTCAAAACCTGCTTTTTCACTTTGAGGCTCTGTTATTTTTTTCCAGGCTATGTCTCTTTGTTCTGAATGTATTTTCCATGTCTTTATGAACATACTATTAAGGAATATTACCAGCATGAGTCAACTGTTATTTTAATGATGGAGTGTAGGAGTGTAGGACTGAGGCCTGGGCATGCTTATTGAGCAGTGATAATTGCAGATACCAAAGAAGGTTTTTTTTCTTGGTAGAGACTCTGACTCTACTCACAGCAAGAAAGGAAATAGGAATTTACTTGCAGTGAATCTCCCTAACTTGAAAGATATGAATTAGATCTACATCTAAACAGAATGTGAAAATGAATTCATTCTGGTGTATCGTTTGATTGGTTGTGTGATTATTTTATTTTATTATAAGGGATTTAAATTGTATTTTAAAATTGTATTTGTACACTGTTTATGTTGTTGTGAGCCGCCCTGAGTCCTTGGAAATGGGCGGCATAGAAATCGAATAAATTGTTATTGTTATTGTTATTGTTATTGTTGTTGCTGTTGCTGTTGCTATTGCTATTGCTATTGTTCAGCAAACAAGAAAATTAATGACAGGATTCTATCACAGTTCTGAACAGGGACAAGTGAAAGTGGGATTATTTTCAAGGCATGTTACACATCCTGAGTACTGTGACGGATCCACTCCTGGACCTTTCTCCAGATGTGAATTTGGAGGAGGAGGGTGAGTGTGCTGATAGACTAAATAGATGTTTAGCTCAGTTTAAGAGCTGTTTTTTTTTAAAAAAATACAGGTAATTGCATTAGGTGAATGTACTAACAGATTGGACTCTGGGTAATGTAGTCAATGTCATGTGACCTCATCAGTGTGTTCTTATTGGCCATTGAGTATACCTAGGCAGCTGAGTAATTGTGCCATGCTCTCCAACACTCATATTTAAAATCTTAACAAAGGACCATGCAACAGCCTGCATATGGGAGAAACGAATCTCTTTTCACCTACATATAATGGGACAGATTATGGACATAAAATCTGAGGAATTTCATCTCTTAGTAAATCTATGATATAGACTTTACAGAAAATAAACATAATCTATATGATTTACCTATTTGTGTGGAGTTTTATCTGACTGAGGAAAGCATTTCTAAGCTTGGACCAGAACAATGAGTTTGAGTCTGCAAAGGAAAGAGTGGAGCCAAGTATTGGTCAGATTTGGGGCTCAGTGAGTTCTAGCCTGTTGAAACAGTGTCAGCTGGGTCAATTGGATTAGTGACAGGGTGAGGCTGGCTAGGAGGTTCCATGCTAAGACTGGGAGAAGCTTTGCCCTTTCACTATAAGGAGGAGGTAGAGTCACACCTCATTCTGATCCAAGGACCCATAGAATGGAAAGGAGACACGCACAATGCCGGTCAGCAAGATTACTCATGACATTGCCTACTTAATTCCACCCTGAAGACTTGAGTGTTGCCCGAACTTGTGCCTTGTATTATGGGCTATTTTACTTCTGTTTATTTTCCTGCACTCTGCCCATTGGACTTGGTTACCCTGTGACCCTTTACCATACTGCCCTTGGAATCCAGATCTATGCAACAGGGGTGCTTTTTAAGGCCTGTTGGGTGGTTTAAATAAACACCTGTAGAATTCTTGCCATGCATGTTTGGAAGAAGGAGGGGGTAGCACACATACATTTATTCAAAAGTAAGGTGTACTCTATTCAATGCTGCTTATGCCCAAGAAAAATTGCTAATCAATGTCTATAATTTTACCTAGATTTTTAATGGCTTACTTTCAAGTAAATCAGATTGATTGATTCGTTCATTCATTTATCAAGTACATATGACTGACTATATCTCAAAATGGAACTTGGGTGTTGTACAATAAAACTAACAATGAAAATATAAACCACTTAAAACATTTAAATAATTAAACATAATTATGTATAAGATTATAAGAATGGTGCAGCTGACATTCAGGGTCCCTACCGCCAGGGGATTTGTGAATTTCCTGAGGATGGAAACTGAATGTACTAGTACTAGTATTACTATTACTAATAGAATGTACTAGTGCATGAAGTATCAAGTACTAGTATATGAAACATCCAGTGAAGGGCTACCAAAATGTTTACTACCACACTGTGGGCATGGCTTATGCAGGGCGCCCCGTATTTCCCTTCAACGTCTTTCAGTGCAAATTGGGTGCTCTGGGGTGGAGCTCCATTTTTACTACCCCACTGCGTTCCACCCTGTCCAGGCAGTAGCCCACCCCTGGAAACATCACATAAAATGGAAACTGAACAAAGACAGCAACAACATAGAATTAAGGAGAACTTAATAATGACCAACTTGCCTTCAGAGGTTGTGGGAGCTCCAACACTGGAGGCTTTTAAGAATGGAATGGATAATTATTTGTATAAAATGATTGAGCAGGGAAGTGGACTAGAAGTCATGTGAGGTGCCATCTAACTCTGTTATACTGAATGTTCTGAATTGATGAAAAAAATGTGAGGGTTTTATGGAAAAGCATGAAGCTTTGGGCCAACCTTATCTCAGTGTGAAGAGCCATATGAACTGGCAGAATTAAAACTTGCAATTGAGAAAAACATGGCCAGGGAACACCAATGAGCTAAAATTTCTATATCAAATTAATTGTATTTTATAATCTACTGAAAGGAACTTGCTGATGATCTGGCTAAATTTTCATTCATTCCTTCTCAAATACACACACACACACACACACGCACACACACATGTGTGTGTGTGTAACATATTTTTGCTGATAATGAAAAGGAAGGGAGCCTACTATAGATATATTATAATATATATTTATTTATTCGACTCCTATATATTTATATTGCTGCAGTCCAAAGCAACTTACAAAAGTTTATACAATATAAAGCGATTTAAGACATCAATTGTATCAATTAAAATAAAATCAATTAAAACAAAATCAGACCACAAAAATACAATCCAGATTTTTAAAAAGAGAAATAAAATTAGAAGAGGTCCACATCTGACTACAACCCTCTGAAATACGTAGCTTGGTCTTCAGATCTTTTTGAAGGCTGCCAGGGAGGAGCCACCCTATTGGGAGAACGTTCCATGGAACCAAAGCCTCTACATTTATGTACAATTTATCTACCACAGCTCCTACAACAGCTCCTGGAGACAGTTCTACTTTCAACAATTGGGTGGGGGAAGAGAAACTGCAAACTATAAAGAGAATATAATTTTATGAGAATGTTAAGTGAATTAATTATTTTCTGCATTAATCTGTCAAACATAAGTCTTGCCAAATTAACTATTTCATTTTTTCACATGGGTAATTTTATTAATACATTGTTGGAATGCTTTTATGTACCAGAAAAATGAGCAGTTCATCCTACAGAAGCATCCAAAAATCTCCTCTTTCCACTGAAGCTGCCTTGGATAAATGTGCATTATAACCGGGAAGGTTTAGAGCCGGCAAGAATCTGACAACCTGCACAAAAGCACCAGCTTGTCTCCCCTTTGAAGTAGAACCTATTTATATACTTGCATAGAAAATGATATCAATATGCTAAGTAAGGGTAGGAGCTGAGGCCAGGAGGAACCCATCTCTGATATTTCTCCTCTTCCTATTTATCCCACAACAATCCTGTGAAGTGGGTTGAGCTGAGAGAGGATGATTGGACCAAAATTGCCCACCTGGCTTTCACAACTAAGACAGGATTTGAACTCATGGTCTCCTCCTTTCTAGCCTCGTGCCTTAACCACTAGGCAAAACTCTAAATAGCATACTGGATAAATATGGATGAGATAATTTTATAATATTAATGACCTTTTCAGTTTTGAAATTCACAAGGAAAAACACTGGATTCAGATAATATCTATGTAGAACTTCCTAGGACATGCAACTGTATAATCGCTAATCTTTTTACAAAATTATATCAAAATATGTCATAAGGATATTGTAAATAATCAGTATAATACTTGTTATATAAAAAGAGTTCCATGGAGAATCCGGCAAGTACAGAGCAGTTACATTAACAGTTGATCTGTATTATAGATAAAGATATCAAACACAAGGAAGAGAAAGTCATCTTGGTTGAAAATTAAATAGCTTTCCCAAAGCAATACAGTCTTGATAACCTTTTAGATATTATGCCAGTGTCAACAAATTCTTTACATAAGTGGACTAAAATCTGCAAAATTAATTGTCAGATCTAAATATATCCTCTTACAGACTGCTATTGGTTAAAGAAAGGAAGCAAAAAATTACACTATAATTTTTCAAGGTAAGGTAATTTTTGCAAGTTCAAGGTAAATATTACAGGGCCTTAATCTTTGTCCATTATCCAGCCTAGCTAGAATTGATGAAAATTCTAGTTCATAACTTATTCTGAATAGAAACTAAATGTTCTGGCAATGGAAGAATTAAACAGTGGTGTTTACCCAAGGATCTTTATGGAGACTGCAGCATTTTAACTTACTAATCAAGTGATAAGGAAGTAGAATTTGGCAGAGAGATGTTCTATAATGGAAGGAAAGAAATGACGATTAAAGTTAGAAGTGACAGGAAAGGATCCCCAATGGATTTCTTCAAATGTATTCACTTGGTTTTTTTTAATGCTACACAACATTAAGCACTGCTCTGGATGGCCCACAACAACAATAAAAGCCATTAAAAACTATAAAAGCCCTAAAAACAAAGTCCTAAAATCTACTACCTCAGTGAACTCATTGGGATGTCCCAGAAGCCAGCTAATATGTGCACCCAGACAAATTTGAGCTGATCGCATTTGCCACCCAGTGAGTGTGTGAATGCTTCAGAAATAAGGATGAAGGCATGCTTTGAACCTTGGGCACTACACCTAGCTGTTCCTTACTCAAGCACACACGGTTTTGTTTAAGCATGTGTATAAATCTTAAGGAAGATGTCAGTAGGTTAAGAGTTGCATTACAGAGGTGCTGTTTTAATGAGCTGGTTTATTAAAGCAGCTACTTTCCCCCGCCCCCCCCCCAGACAACAGCGAGAAAAATGTCCTGCAAGCTGGAATGAAAAGAAGAGAGGTGAAGGGCTCTCTTTGCCTGAAATCCCAGGCTTCGCTTCCTTTTTTATTTTTGAAGCATGCTCAGCTCTTTTAAGTATTTTAAAGTATGAACAGGTTGCTGCATAACTATTCAGAGTTTCCTGGAATTGGGGGAGGAGGGAGAATGTGGCATTGACATGAGCTTTTGAAGAGTAAAACAATTTGCAGAAGGCAGAAAAAAGCTGCCAACACTAAGCACAATAAGATTTTGTCATCATTCTGCAGTTAATGCCTTTACATAAAAAGCCTACAAGATCAAGATGGATAAACTGTATATTTGTCTTTGTCTGCATCTATGTGGTTTGCCAAGCATATTTTTGTTGCTTGAGCAAATGTTCCTTTCCAGGTGCTAATGGGGAGAAAGGACACCCCCCCATATATTTCTGTGTTCTACTTATATATTTTATCAATAATCACTAAAAAGCAAAAGCAATGCAACCTCGTGGTTTTGGAATGTTGTTTTTATATTCAGAGAATATGCAATTACTCTGAAAGGAGAGAAGTATCAAGCTATCTTTGAAAATTATAATTTATTCTCTTGCTGACATGAGGACAAATTAAAATCATGCTCTATCAAATCAACACATGTTCCATACGAGTCGGTTGCTTGGAGCGGAAAAAAATGACCTGTCCTTTTCTTCCTTCTCTCTAGAAATCAAAAAAGGGGTTCAGAATTTTGCTTTGACTTGGGAATTATATGAGTGCAGCTCATGATATCTCCTTGAAAAAATAAAATATGAGCAATCCTCCTTGAATATCCACTTTAGAAACATAGAAACATAGAAACATAGAAGATTGACGGCAGAAAAAGACCTCATGGTCCATCTAGTCTGCCCTTATACTATTTCCTGCATTTTATCTTACAATGGATATATGTTTATCCCAGGCATGTTTAAATTCAGTTACTGTGGATTTACCAACCACGTCTGCTGGAAGTTTGTTCCAAGGATCTACTACTCTTTCAGTAAAATAATATTTTCTCATGTTGCCTTTGATCATTCCCCCAACTAACTTCAGATTGTGTCCCCTTGTTCTTGTGTTCACATTCCTATTAAAAACACTTCCCTCCTGAACCTTATTTAACCCTTTAACATATTTAAATGTTTCGACCATGTCCCCCCTTTTCCTTCTGTCCTCCAGACTATACAGATTGAGTTCATGAAGTCTTTCCTGATACGTTTTATGCTTAAGACCTTCCACCATTCTTGTAGCCCGTCTTTGGACTCGTTCAATTTTGTCAATATCTTTTTGTAGGTGAGGTCTCCAGAACTGAACACAGTACTCCAAATGTGGTCTCACCAGCGCTCTATATAAGGGGATCACAATCTCCCTCTTCCTGCTTGTTATACCTCTAGCTATGCAGCCAAGCATCCTACTTGCTTTTCATTATTTCAGTTGAATTAGCCTGCATGTGAGAAACAGTTACTCTGCTGATGTCTATCTTACTTATGGCTTTGGCTGTTGTTATTTTTTCCCTCTTTCACTGGCAATCTGACTATAATCTTTTTCTCTCCTGCTCCCACCTCTCTGTTCCCTTTCCTTTCCATCTTTCAAATCCCCATTTGCACTTCTGTTTTCACTCTGCCTTTATTAAAGGTTTTTAGCTTTTTGATTATATTTATTTTAATTGTCTTTAACCTGTGAGTGGGTGCAATTTCATTTCAAAATTGTGATAAAATCCAGCCTAGTTTGGGAAAATCTGAATTGAAAGCCTGAACTGACTCAAGATTCTGTCTCCGTTTGCATTTTATTTTAATTTTATGCAATTGCTTTGTGAAATGGAGATACCACGTGTCATTGATTTAAT
This sequence comes from Erythrolamprus reginae, assembly GCF_031021105.1. Lineage (NCBI taxonomy): Eukaryota > Metazoa > Chordata > Lepidosauria > Squamata > Dipsadidae > Erythrolamprus > Erythrolamprus reginae. The sequence goes on along the minus strand of NC_091952.1, from coordinate 167,333,752 downwards.
CACAGAGATAATTCCATTAGATATCTGACTGCAAGAAACTTCGTTGTTAGTCTCAGAGTTGTGTCCAACCCACCGTGACCCCATGGATAATGTTCCTCCAGGCTTTCCTGTCCTCTACCATCCCCTGGAGTCCAGTTAAGTTCATGCCTCATTAGTAAAGGGCTACCAAAATTTTTACTACCAAACTGTGGGTGTGGCTTATGCAGGATGCCCTGCATTTTCTTTAATCTTTCAGTGCAAATTGGATGCTCTGGGGTGGAGCTCCATTTTCACTACTCCAATATGTTCCACCCCGCCTGGGCAGCAGCCCACCCCTGTGCCTACTGCTTCAGTGGCTCCATCCAGCTACCCCATTCCTTGTCATTCTCTTCTTCTTTTGCCCTCAATCTTTCCCAGTATTAAGCTCTTCTCCAGTGAATCTGTCCTTCTTGTTAGGTGGCTAAAGTATTTGAGTTTCATCTTCAGGATTTGGCCTTCTAAAGAGCAGTCAGGGTTGATCTCCTCTATGATTGACCGGTTTAATCACCTTGCAGTCCAAGGGATGCTTAAAATGTTTTTAATTTTTTTTTATAAAGAAAAAAGAAAGAAAAAAAAGGTAAAAGAATAAGGAGTAAAAGCAGTATTTCTCACATGTTTTGTTCTAGTTTAACAGATCTTAATCCATTTCTATTACCTTTCTGATACATTTCTTTATATTTTGTATATTTACATTTAATTATCATAAATAAATTTTACTAATTGATATAGAAAGAGATACATTGGGAAGAAAAAGAGTAATAAAAGTCATACTTCCTAAGGTAATTATTATCCTTCTTTTGTATACTGATACTTTGTATTGTTACATTTTCAGCCTTTGTTTCGAATCCATTCGTGCCATTTTTCCCAAATTTGTTTAGATTTTTTACTTTCAATCCCCTTAATTGAATTTTTCATTTCATCCAATATGTTTTTAATACTTTATTCTGTTGTTAAGCTGCCTGGAATCCTTTGGGAGTTGGATGACATATAAATTTAATAATTTAATAATAAAATAAAATAGCATTTAGTGGTCACACATCTTATTACTCTTGTGAATCTATTCAGTACATCCTGCATTCAGATTGATCTCTGGCCATTTCCCACTGAAGAAACAGCCTGAAACAGCTTCAAGAAAAGACATCAATTTTTAAAAAATCTAACTGATATTCTGGGGAAGAAAACCCATCACATCTATCTATCTATCTATCTATCTATCTATCTATCTATCTATCTATCTATCTATCTATCTACCTACCTACCTACCTACCTACCTACCTACCTACCTACCTACCTACTTACTTACTTACTTACTTATTTGATTTGTATGCCGCCCCTCTCCTTAGACTCAGGGCGGCTAACAACAGTGATAAAATACAGCATATAACAATCCAATATTAAAACAACTAAAAAAACCCTTATTATAAAACCAAACATACATACAAACATACCAAGCATAAATTGTAAAGGCCTAGGGGGAAAGAATATCTCAATTTGCCCATGCCTGATGGCAAAGGTGGGTTTTAAGAAGCTTACGAAAGGCGAGGAGGGTGGGTGCAATTCTAATCTCTGGGGGGAGTTGGTTCCAGAGGGCCGGGGCCGCCACAGAGAAGGCTCTTCCCCTGGGTCCCACCAAATGACATTGTTTAGTTGACAGGACCCAGAGAAGGCCCACTCTGTTGGACCTAACTGGTCGCTGGGATTCATGCAGCAGAAGGCGGTCCCTGAGATAATCTGGTCCAGTGCCATGAAGGGTTTTATAGGTCATAACCAACACTTTGATGTACCACCATCTCAACATTCCATTCTGGATGAATTAACCCTTCGGGCTAAGGAAAGTTTTTTACAAAATAAATCTAATCTTGCAAATAATTCTATTTTATTCATGAAACTGAAAAAAAGAAAAAGAAAACAGCAACCAGAATGATTCTGCCACATTTGTTTTGATCTGGTTTACCTCAATAATATTTTATTTAAGCGACTTAAATTTACAGGCATGCAAGTTGATCCTGTCAAGTTTGACTGCTTGTTTATTTAAAATATTTATTCCGGCCTTTACTGAAAATAATCTTGAGTCAGTTTATAAATTAAGATGACAACAAATAGGATAGTAATATAATTATAATGTATAAACAATAGCTGAAAGGATTGTTGCATCCTTTTAATCCTTTACAATCAAGCTGGATAGGAAGGATAATTATTTGGTTCCTGATATCAGAGGGGAGAAAAAGTCCAGACAGTAGAAAAGCAGGTTGTCTTGATGGAGTACTTAACTCCAAAACATTTATTTGGAATCAATCAAGCTCTCAGTGTCATTTGTGTTAAGCATCTTTTTTTCATAATCTTAGCATTCATAATTGTATGCCTCTGATAACACTTCTACCCTTCAAAAGAATCTTGACCAAGTCTCCCTCCAAATCTCATCCAACAAATGCTCTGCCCTACACATTGGTAAAAAAAGAATCCAAATACCAAATCCACACTTGGACAAAATGAACTCGCAGAGGACCCTCACTCAATCAAAGACCTTGGAATACTCATTTCCAATGATCTAAGTGCCAGAGCCCACTGCAACACCATTGCCAAAAAAGCACTAAGAGTCAGAAACTTAATTCTATTCAGCTTCTTCTCTAGAAATGCCAATCTACTAACTAGAGCATACAAAACATTTGTCAGACCAATTCTTGAATACAGCTCACCTGTATGGAATCCACACTGCATAACAGACATTAATACAATTGACAGAGTCCAGAAATACTTCACAAGAAGAGTCCTCCATTCCTCCTCACGCAACAAATTACCTTCCTCCTCCAGACTTCAATTATTACGTTTAGAAAATTTACAGCTACGCCGCCTCCGAACTGATTTAACTGTTGTTCATAAAATCATACCTCACAATGTACTCCCTGTTAGTGACTATTTCACCTTTAATGCCAACAACAGAAGATCACACAATAGATACAAACTAAATGTAAATCGCTCCAAAGCAAACTGCAGAAAATATGATTTCAGCAATAGAATGGTCAATGCCTGGAATTCACTACCGGACTCTGTGGTTTCCTCCCCCAATCCCAAAACCTTCAACCTTACATTATCTACAATCGACCTCTCCCCTTTTCTAAGAGGTCTGTAAGGGGTGTGTGCACCTTCATGCCTACCGTCCGTATTTTTATCTTTTCTATCTCTTCTTTTATACTTATATTATGTTAAACATACTACAATAGAAACATAGAAACATAGAAGTCTGACGGCAGAAAAAGACCTCATGGTCCATCTAGTCTGCCCTTATACTATTTTCTGTATTTTATCTTAGGATGGATATATGTTTATCCCAGGCATGTTTAAATTCAGTTACTGTGGATTTATCTACCACATCTGCTGGAAGTTTGTTCCAAGGATCTACTACTCTTTCAGTAAAATAATATTTTCTCATGTTGCTTTTGATCTTACCCCCAACTAACTTCAGATTGTGTCCCCTTGTTCTTGTGTTCACTTTCCTATTAAAAACACTTCCCTCTTGGACCTTATTTAACCCTTTAATATATTTAAATGTTTCGATCATGTCCCCTCTTTTCCTTCTGTCCTCCAGACTATACAGATTGAGTTCATTAAGTCTTTCCTGATACGTTTTATGCTTAAGACCTTCAACCATTCTTGTAGCCCGTCTTTGGACCCGTTCAATTTTGTCAATATCTTTTTGTAGGTGAGGTCTCCAGAACTGAACACAGTATTCCAAATGTGGTCTCACCAGCATTCTATATAGCGGGATCATAATCTCCCTCTTCCTGCTTGTTATACCTCTAGCTATGCAGCCAAGCATCCTACTTGCTTTCCCTACCGCCTGACTGCACTGTTCACCCATTTTGAGACTGTCAGAAATCACTACCCCTAAATCCTTTTCTTTTGAAGTATTTGCTAACACAAATACACAATGCTATATTTGTATGACAAACAAACAAACAAACAAACAAATAAATAAATAAAATAAGTTCTCTTTATACTCAGCCATCCCAGACAATGTATATTGGAAGTGACATGGAATTCAACTGCATTTCCAGGAAAAGCATGAAATCTTGTTAGGTTGGTTAATTCCAGCTTGTTAAGCCATTAGGATATTATGTTTATAGACAACAGCAAGGCTAATATTGCACAGATCTTTGGATGTTGTCCAATGATGCTTTTTATTGCAGATATTGGTGTCTTTGAATGGACATGGGTGAGAACCAGTTTAATGCAGTGGTTAAGGCACCAGGTTAGTCACAAGGAGAATAAAAGTTCTAGCTCCACTTTAAGCACAAAGCCAGATTTCTCTTAGTCTTAACAAGAATGTCAAGCCACTTTTTAAAAAATCCTTCCTAGAAAACACCAGGGACTAGTCCATATAATCCCTGGGAATAAAAAACTGACGAACTCCCAACACGTGCAAAAATACACTTATATCTTTGCTGCATACAATTTGTACAAATGAAAGTTGTCTGAATTTTGGAACAAATTCTACAGCTGTGTCCAATGGTTTCTACATGTTTGAGCAGAGTGGGTTTGACCCACATCTCAATAATTAAATATTGTCACCTTGTGGGACTGAGGAAGAATGCCTTTCCTGTTGATGCCCTTGCTCTCTGGAAAATTATCCACCCAGAGATACATATGTATAGCACCCACACTCTTGGATAGAAGGCTCTTAATATTTGACTTTACTCTCAGCTCTGGAGTAAGTTTGTGAAGACCCTGTCATATTTTTTTATTGTTGTTTACTCTGGGCTGCTATGTTTTGTTGTCATATTTTTAAACTATCTCTTTAATTGTTTATTTCATTGTAAGCTACACAGAATTTTTTGGAGGGGTTAGCCATAATAAATCTAAGTAATCAGCTATATCAGCAGCAACAACAAAATGTTCTAAAATGCTGGAAAACACCACGAGAGCAGATCCAGTATTTCCAGCTTAATTAAGGTGTTTTGCAATTACAGAGCTCCTCTTATATCTCAGCAGTTTTGAACATTGATATATATTATTGAAACCTGATGCCAGAAATCGTGTAACAGAGGAACAAAAGAATAGCCTCTATTCAAGGACAAATGAGAAGAAAATACAGAATCATTTCTTTCATTTCTCAGTCTTTTCATTCACTTTCAAAAAGATGCCTAGTGGAATTTCCAATAAGGCCATGATGAACTAATCATCCCTGTCTAAACAAGGTGGCATTTGAAGTGGAGACTATGGCCAGACATTGGATCATGGCTGGTAAAAAAAATATCTCCAGAGAAAGGAGAGATTATGAGATAGTCCACATATACTCTCCTTGTAAATATCCTGTTGAAACCAAGGTTTCTGTGGTTTGCTTATGAATCTTGTGGATGGGAGTCAAGCAGAGGGGCGGCATACAAATCTAATAAACTATAAACTATAACTATAGATGTGGGTTCCTAATGGTTCTAACTGGTTCTTTAAAACTGTTAGTAAATCGGTGGTGACATCACAGAGCCGATTCTGTCAGTGCCAGTCCGTAGGTGCTGCCATCCTTGATTTTGCTTCTCCACATTTCGAAGAAGCTATTTTGATTATTTTCTGTGAAGGGGTGTGTGTGCTGGGAAGCCTGCAACCACCAGTCTTTGCTGGCACGAGAACTTCTCACTCCAGCAAAGACCAGTGGCTGCAGGCTTCTTACACTGAAAAAGATGATGGCTGCAGGCTTCTCTCTGTTGCCCTTCCTGGCTTAAATGCAGTAGGTGGTGAACCGCAGAAACAGGTTTACCCTCTTGACTGGGGGCCTGGGTATCTCCTAAGTGAAGCTGGTCCCGAGGGAAGCCTTTCTCCTGCATGCTCATCAAGTGGATGGGAGCTAGCTGGCCCAACTCAGCGCACCAGCAGGAGTGGGGTGCTTCAGCTGCAACCATGGGTAAGGCCCGTCAGAGGTCAGAAGGAGCACTTTTCAGCCAGGAAGGCCAACAGAGGAAAAGTGGACATAACCACCCTGGATATGGGCCAAAGTGTCAAAAAATCCCAAAGTCCCAACTTCATGGGCGTAGCTTGGTGGCAGAGGTCATGTGACTGAGTGTGCGTGAGTGATGTCAAGTTGGCCACACCCACTCAGTGACATGGCTCCCACCTAACCACACCCACAAGAAGCAGTAGTAAAAAAATTAGAACCCAAGGAATCCAAATAAGGCACAGTGATAATGCAACTTTTATTAATGCAATGCTTGATTGAATCTCATTACTTTGGAATTATTTTTTTACTGTGATAAAACATTAAAACCCTTCAGAACAGAGTTGAAATTAATAATAAGAATCTTTCCCATGGAAAACTATAATTGTTTTGATTTTTTTTTGGGGGGGGGGACTATAGTAAGATAGAGAGTCTCACTTATCACTCAATTTTGGACATGAGAGGAAACAAGAAAAAAAATAAAGATCACAGTTAAAGAAAAATATTCAGATTTAACATGTTAGTACAGAATAGATGGATGGTGTGCAATTTTTTAAATAAAAGAGATGTAAGCTATACTAACTGAGATTAAAGTTGATTTGAATGTGAATTTAAATATGCCAAATTATAAGAATAATATGGAGAAATATATATAAATAACACCGGTTGAAGTCTTAATATTTAAAAAGAACATATAAGTATCAAATTATATTGAATTTCTAAAAGAAGTCTGTTAAAGTTTTGAAAGATTTGCTAAGATAAAATACAGAGAAGACGAAATGAATCAGGTTTGAAATTATATGTACATGGATTAAAAGCCACAGTAGTTAAAAGTATATGCAAGGAATATAAAGTTGGCTTATTTAATCAAAATTAACATAGATATGCAGTTATCTCCGGTAGACCTTAATGGGTTTTTATTGACTAGGAATGAATTTTAAGATTTATTTTCTCTCTTTCCTACTACATTCTGAAATTTCTAGTTTTCTAATTTTTATAATTGTAACCTATAATACAATCTAACTATAATAATACAATCTAACCTATAATAATACAATCTAATTGTAACCTTTAATAATATCTCAGGGACCGCCTTCTGCCGCACGAATCCCAGCGACCAGTTAGGTCCCACAGAGTTGGCCTTCTCCGGGTGCTGTCGACTAAACAATGTCATTTGGTGGGGCTCAGGGGAAGAGCCTTCTCTGTGGTGGCCCCGGCGGTCTGGAACCAACTCCCCCCCAGAGATCAGAACTGCCCCCACCCTCCTCGCTTTTCGTAAGCTCCTTAAAACCCACCTCTGTCGTCAGGCATGGGGGAATTGAGATATACCTTCCCCCTAGGCCTATACAATTTATGCATGGTATGTGTGTGTGTATGTTTGGTTTTTAATAAGGGTTTTTAGTAATTTAAATATTAGATTTGTTATATGCTGTTTTTATTGTTGTTGTTAGCCACCCCGAGTCTACGGAGAGGGGCAGCATACAAATCTAATAAATAGATAGATAGATAGATAGATAGATAGATAGATAGATAGATAGATAGATAGACAGACAGACAGACAGACAGACAGACAGACAGACAGACAGACAGACAGACAGACAGACAGACAAATTAATTAATTAATTAACAGTAACACAGTTGGAAGGGACCTTGCAGGTTATCTAGTCCAACCCCTTGCTCACACAGGAGACCTATACTAGGGATTCAAACTGCCGAACTGCCAACCTTTCTCATCGACAAGCTCAGTGTCTTAACTAAGGAGCCACCTAGTCAGGCACCTATTTACTATATAGCATTAGTATCAATATTTTGATAGAAATACAAAAGAAATGTAGGTGAAACATTTATATTTACTGATACTGCAGCAATAAGGAACATACTGTATTCTGTTACTTTCTCAGACTGAAACACATAAGCTTCAGTCAGGACCTCCATTCTGGAGGGAAAATGCTGGCTGCTGATTGGCTAGACGTTCTGGCAACTGCCTATAAAAGGGCTGACTGTGAGGCCTTTGCTGGATTGTAAATATCTCCCAAATAAAGAGCTGTTATTTTGAAGCCACTTCTGTCTGCCTCTTCCATTCACCCTGTTTAACATGCTCATTGTTCTAAAGATACAGTTGATATTTTTAACTGTATCCTCTTGATACAGATGGTATTTTTAACTTTAATTATTCTTTTTTTTTTTTGCAAACATTCCCAGAGAGATTATGCATTTGAGATCTCACATATCTTTATGAGCATTGAAAAACAAGTATTGTTATTACCATTATAATAGTGAATTCTCTTTGAGGTCATTCCAATAGATGCATAATGGTATTATGTTCCCTCAACTAGGAAGCAAGAAAAGAATCCCGTAGCAAGCCAACTTTGCCAATTCATCTTATTTATTTACTGTGTACTCAATTAGAATAAGTGCTTCAATAGAATTCCTCATACATGCAGCTAGGTAATGTTTAGTGGCTGATGAACATGAGCGCTTGTTATAGCCTCTTTCAGGATGTATTAGAAGACTACATGGCAGATGTAGGATTGATGTAGAGTGATAAGCTGATGATTCCCGAAAAGATCAGTCTAGTCCCCAGAGAGTGATATATTAGCCACAAAAGACAGATGAAAGGAAAGAATATAATTCTTCAAAGAATTATATTCATGAAGAGTTGTCTAAATCTAATTACCTATGATTAGTCCCCAAAGCACGTCAATCTTTTAGTCTGCGCAATTGGCTTCCAGTATATGTTAAAATCCTGTATTTAATATGGATATAGTGTGTAGACAAATGTTGGGACATATTAAATATGAATATTAAATATGAACAAGCAGAAGGCAAGGCCAGTAGTATAACTAACAATGGAAGAAGGTTTGGTGATAAAGCATGTGATAAAGTGGTCCTTGGAAGAAGCCGATTATCTAGGTCCCCAACAGTTGGGTTTCAGGCCCAGATACAGCATGGAAACTGCTTTGGTCACGTTGATGGATGATCTCTGGCGGGCCCGGGACAGGGGTTTATCCTCTGTCCTGGTGCTCCTTGACCTCTCAGCGGCTTTTGATACCATCGACCATGGTATCCTTCTGCACCGTCTGGGGGGGCTGGAAGTGGGAGGTACTGTTCTTCAGTGGTTCTCCTCCTACCTCTCCAGTCAGTCACAGTCGGTGTTAGTGGGGGGTCAGAGGTCGACCCCGAGGCCTCTCCATTGTGGGGTGCCTCAGGGGCCGGTCCTCTCCCCCCTGCTATTTAATATCTACATGAAACCACTGGGTGAGATCATCCAAGGGCATGGGGTGAGGTATCATCAGTACGCTGATGATACCCAACTTTACATCTCCACCCCATGTCCAGTCAACGAAGCAGTGGAAGTGATATGCCGGTGTCTGGAGGCTGTTGGGGCCTGGATGGGTGTCAACAGACTCAAACTCAACCCTGATAAGACGGAGTGGCTGTGGGTTTTTCCTCCCAAGGACAATTCCATCTGTCCATCCATCACCCTGGGGGGGGGGGACTATTGACCCCCTCGGAGAGGGTCAGCAACTTGGGCATCCTCCTCAGCGACCGGTTAGGTCCTACAGAGTGGGCCTTCTCTGGGTCCCGTCAACAAAACGATGTTGTTTGGCGGGGCCCAGAGGAAGAGCCTTCTCTCCGGAGATTAGAATTGCCCCCACCCTCCTCGCCTTTCGTAAGCTCCTTAAAACCCACCTCTGCCGTCAGGCATGGGGGAACTGAGATATTCTTTCCCCCTAGGCCTTTACAATTTATGCATGGTATGTTTGTTTGTATGTATGTTGGCTTTACAATAAGGGTTTTTTAGTTGTTTTAGTATTGGATTTACATGCTGTTTTTTATTACTGTTGTTAGCCGCCCCGAGTCTACGGAGAGGGGCGGCATACAAATCCAATAAATAAATAAATAAATAAATAAATAAATAAATAAATAAATTAATTAATGAATAAATAAATAAATAAATAAATGTAATGGTAATTAAATGGCCATGCATGTATGTATCTTACATAGGAATATGATTGCATACAGAAAGAGGAGGGTTGTAATTTCAAAAGTTAAATATAGATCTTATGCTTCAGTATATATGTTAAAACACTTTTATGCACCCTTACCAGACTTGATGTAACAACATAAATGGGATTTTTTTCCTTACATTTTGTCTAAAGTTTCTAAAGAAATGTCTATAGCTTAGGGAAACTACATATAGGATGTGTTATAATCAAAGGATTCAGACCATAGTTTTTGTTTAAAAGTGAAAAAAAAGAGTCACAACAAATCTAGACAAATTAATGATCAGTTGCTGGGTTCAAATAGCAGTTGTCATAATTGCTTTATCTGGGAAAAAAGATGGTCTTCTATTCCAACGTATCTCAAACTATGAGTAAAATGAACTATGGATTAGTATGACACATGAACACAGCTTCCTCTAAAGCAGCTTCCTTCCTTCTGAATTGTTTTGTTTTAAAACATAGTCTGCCAAGTAGGTTTATGGCTCTAATCCTACTATGAAATCAGAGAAATGACCAAGGCCTTGGAACTCACTGTTTACAAATAGTTTGAGATTTGCAGCCTCAGCACCTGTTCTAAGCAAAGCTAAAAAGCAAGAACAAATTTGTCGAGGGGTGTGTGTGTATGACAACCATCGTGTTTATAGCAAATTACAGTACGAGAAAGCCTTTTTCTGTGAAAGGAGATGATGTTGCCTTCTTCACTTGACTGCAGCTCATTTTCTGAAATATGTGGGGTTAATACATGGCAATTTTATTGCTAATAGAAAGCCTAGTCTATTCTTCCTTATTGAATAGCTTTCCTGCCAACTTCAAAGGTACCGGTTAGAATGAAACTTGAATAGAGCCACAAAGAACAAATTACTCTATCTTTGGTTAAATTAGTGATGAAACTATAACAACTGAAGGGTGTATGACCTGATCAGCCCAGGAGGAATGATGAGTAGAATAATGAAAGGGAGAAAAAAAACCTTACTGCCTCTAATTTCAACTGTCAGAAACTGTTTTTCTCATCCTCTACATGTTGATATGGACAGAAACGTATGCTGGCTAAAGAAGAATAAACAAACTATTACAATTGGTACCCTAACTCAATATACTGCAATCCCAGTAGTGATTTTATGGCATATCACACAGTCAGCCAGATGTTCAGACTGTATTTGGCCTTTATATACAGCTATCGAGTTCTTTCCGAGGACATTTGATAGGCAAATATGGATGTTTGATGGTGTTATGCAGTATGAAGGTTATTCCGAGCAAAGCTGCCTTTTGAAATTGACTGATGATGATTTTGTCAGTGATAATGGGGTTTAGGTGGTGCTTTAATTTTGGTATTGCGTTGAAGCTGCCTATTACTACTGATACAGTACTACATTAGCTTCTTTTGCCACAGTCATTCTATTTCTATTTGCTTTTAAAATCTATTTTAGCATTTTATTGAGTTATAAGATAAAATAAGATACAAAATATGAAAATAAATACGAAAGCAATGGGGGGAAATGGGGAGAAGAGAAGTGACAAAAGGTTGGGATAAAGAAAAAAAACCCACATTGACTTCTGACTCCCTCTGTTGCAGTAAAATAGAGCATTAACATCAAACCACAACTTTTTGTTTTTTCATAATAATACAATCTAGCCATTTCTATGAGAATCTATCAATCTAATCAATAAAACTGAAAATCAAAGTTTCATTCTTTTCTACTTCAAGTACAATGCTCACAAGAGGTTTCCATGTGGAAACAAAAGTCATTCTATTTCTATTTGTTGACCTTTGTATTTTGCTATCTTCTTCAGTTCTTTTTCTTCTCTTCTGCTGTCTCCAAATATTGCAATGTCTACTATCCCAGATTATATTTGTCTTTCTTTTCAATCAACAATTGTTAAGTGTGGGGTATTACGTCACAGGTGCCTGGCAGCTTGAATTCTACAGTCCCAAAGTACTTTAGCTTCTTCATTTTCTATTGCTTTCTCTAGTTCATGCCCTCACCAGTTATTGCTTGCAGGCAAATGGTATTTCTTGCAGATCTTCCAATGCACCATTGTTGCTACTTTGTTGTGCCATTGTTGGTCATTGGTCTGAGGCGCAGGTGAAGGCAATGTTGGCTCTTTTATGACATGTGGACTTCAACTCCCTGAATTCCTGAGCTGGCATGATTGGCTCAGGAATTCTGGGAGTTGAAGTCCACAAGTCATAGAAGAGCCATCTTTGCCTACCACTGGTCTGGGCAATCTTTTTGCAGTAGCTATAAACAGATAGCCCACTTCAACATCTTGCAGAGGTGGCACTTGCAGTGTATTACTGTCTTCTCAATTCTGCATTTGTATGGATTGGTTCTCAGGATTTAATCCTATGCAGGCAGAATTAGCCTTTCTGACTCTTTTTTAAATTTTATCTTTCTTTGATAAGCATTACTTCTGAGATCTGAGTCTACCGAAAGTAGCACTGGGCTGAACAATTTGACATTTTTTGTGCTCTTGTTCTGTTAAGTGGAAGAATTACCATGAAATTCTTGGGTAGAACGTGGTATTATGCATTTATTTAGTCACAAAAAGGCTAAAATATACCCCATCTTCCATTAATTGTATCTCCAACCGTAACCATTTGTTATGGTGGAATGAGCATCACATTGTGATGATAAAAAATTCTGCCTGACTAATGCTGCAAAACTACTACAAAAGGATGAGGCTTGCACAGTGGCAATATATACACATTTCATCATCTTGACATTGTTATGGTTAGGATTGGACATCTGTATCTCCAGGAGCCGATAGTCTCTTTGGTTTCCCCCCATATCTGTTATATCCCACAATTGGAAAGAAGCTTCAAAGCTTGTTGCTTGCTGTGATAAAATAAGCTTAAATACACCACAAGACTTCCCTCAGAGACTCTTTCACTTCTTTTTTCCTTTCCAAGAAGTTCTCTAGCTATTATGGTTAAGTTGGAGAGGAAGAAAAAAAAAAGACAATTTGAGTATTGTACAATGGGGAGTTTCAGCAAACTGGTTCTTGTCAAGCTAAAAGGCTCAGAATAAACAGTGCAAAAAAATGAAGAGCATGCATATGCAAGTATGTTCCAGTTGAATAACTTTGGAATAACTTGCAGAGACTGGATACTGTGAATTTAATGTAGGAATACATTCATTCTTCTGAGGTTTGTCAGTAATTTGATAAAGCATGGCTGCCCTAGACCTGTTGGGCGGGGCAAGCAAGCAGCGGGATCTGACCACATGATGTGACTTGGTTGGCAATTTTTGAAAGATAACATCCCTGAGATGTAAAATATGGACACATTGCCTCAGAGGTATGAAAATAAAACTAGAGAGCTGTAGGTCCAGGAAAGAATGAAATATGACTCTTTCCTTTCCCATCTGGCAGGGAATATAAATTTGATAAACAAATTTCATAAATATAAATCATATAAATTTGATAAATGAAATAAAAATAAATATTCAAATAAGAAGGTTCTTGTTTCATATTAACAGTCATTAATAACAGAACAATGTTTTCAAATGATTGATATCATTATTTTTGCTATTTTGGCTGTTTTTTCAGAAGGATTCTATATTTTAACGAAATTGATACTTTGTTCACTTTAGGAATAGAGAATGTGTATCACAAAATTAAGTTTATTGCAGTTTCATTAGCATTATAATGAATGTCTCAAAATGGAAATTGTGTTAGAATTCTTTGGGATAATATCCATTTTTCCCAATATATGCAAGTTTAGAGAAAAATGCAAAGCAATGTGGAATCTGGATTTTTGTGAGGTTTCTGTATTAAAATTCAAGAGGTAGCAATGCAAAGTAGTGGAAGGTAAATTCCACGATCTGGTATTTTCTTTTGTCCATTTACATACTGCGGGTAAAAAAAAGAAAAGGCTGATGAAAATGCCAGCACTATTTGATTAGGTAATTAAATTAATAAGTTTTACTTAATTAAATCAAATTAATTGAAAGGATAAATTCACTTCACTGAGTAAGGGACTTGGGTATAGTTAATGTGTCACAGCTTAATTAATAGTGGAGTAATATCCTTAGATGGATGCTATAAGATGCCTCCAATTGTCCACTTTCTCTTAAAAAGAGAAAGAAGAAATGTTTGAAAGAGGAAGGCAAAGGAGATATCAGAAAACAGAGAGGAATATCAGAAAGGCAGATGAAATGAAATGCCAATCATAGGTCCTTCACTTTCTTTTCTATGCTGTTATCTAGCTTCTCTTCTACTGATTTCCAGCAATTGATACCCAGTCTCTGTGACCCATGGGAAAAGAAAGTACCTATTTTTGGTAAAATAGACCTTAGTCATATATATAGACTCAGGGCGGCTTACAACATGTTAGCAATAGCACTTTTTTAAACAGAACCAGCATATTGCCCCCACAATCCGGGTCCTCATTTTACCCACCTCGGAAGGATGGAAGGCTTGAGCCGGTGATGAGATTTGAACCACTGACCTACAGATCTATAGTCAGCTTCAGTGGCCTGCAGTACTGCACTCTACCCACTATGCCACCTTGGCTCTGATATATCATTTATCTTGGAATAAGCCCCATGAACTCAATGATGCTTTCTTCTTAAAAGACAGGTAGAATGTCAGCAGTTCCCAGGAACAAAAACCAAATTCTACACAGGAGTGATTTGCCATGTCTTTCTAGCTTAACGTTCTCCTACGGTAGATAGTTTTGCTGCATCTGTGCCAGAATTGTGGCAGAACTGAATGATAATGATAATGGATCAACCAATGGAACAGTCTACCAGCGGACGTTGTGAACTCCAACACTCTGGACATTTTTAAGAGAAGATTGAACTGCCACTTGACTGGTGTACTATAGGGTTCCTGCTTGGGCAGGGGGTTGAACTCGATGGCCTTCATGGTCCCTTTCAACTCTAACAATAAATAAATAAATAAAATAAATAATAATAATTTATTAGATTTGTATGCCGCCCCTCTCCGAAGAATCCAGAGGTGGATTCTTCCTGGTTCATACCAGTTTGCCCAAACCAGTAGTGACCTGCTGGTGATGTCACAGTGACATCACAGAGTTGGTTCGGTTGGTGCCAGTTCGTGGGCGCCGCCACCTTTAAATTGTTTTTTAAAAAATTTTCTTTAATTTTTTTTTAATTGTTTTTCTTCTGAGAATGCATAGAAGCCAAGTTTCTGGCACTGTGCATTTATTTTTTATTTATTTATTATTTTATTATTTGGATTTGTATGCCGCCCCTCTCCGAAGACTCGGGGCGGCTCACAAGTGAAAAACAATCCAATACAATCCAATTAATTAAAATATTATAAGTTTAAGAGAATCCCCAATACTAACATACACACATACAGGCATACCATATATAACTTCAACGTGCCCAGGGGCATGCAGTCATCATCATGTTTTTAGCTTCTAAAAAATAATTTTGGGGGGCAATGCATACATACATTGGCCATGCAGCATGGGAGAAAACGAGTCGGTGGCGAAGTATGCTAGAACTCATGGGTGAGTTCACACTCGGTGGAAAAGGATAGCCGAATGAACTACCCATTGAGTCCCTGCATGAATGACTGTTCTAAGCATTATAGACTACTGTCTCAATAGAAGATAATCTTTTCCATTACGTAGATGGCATATGATATACATTGTATAAAAACAAAAAAAATCTCTTCCCTCAAGCAGTTGGTGGAGGTAGAAGTCATACACAGGGCATGACTTAATGTAGCATTTGCATCTTTCTCGTCTGAGAGAATTAAGGCAAGGTAGATTGTATTCATATCTATCTATGGGAATAGAAAACTGAGATTCAAAAGTTGCTGAAACTGCAGCATTTATTTATTTCCACTCTCAAGTTAATGTTGATTAGTCTTTACAGTGCCACTACACTGTAGTTTCCCCTCAAGAGACACAACCAGAACAAAAATTTATTTTGAAATAGGGAAGGGTCATGGATTATCTACTAAAAGGAGTTATTTGTCCTGGCCAAAGAATATGTTAACTTTATTTTGGAAAAGAAACCTGGGGTTTTAAATGTACCTATGAGAGGTTTAACAAACAGGTCGATTTATAAAGAATGCTAGGCTTGTTTGATTTTTGGGGATGGGAGAGGAAGAGAAGAGACATACATCTTTTATATTTTAGTTGTTTTGCAATATTGCAAATGAAACAGATATATAAGGACAATTGAATAATTTGATATGGCAAACATACTCTGAAAAGGCAGGCTGTTAATCTGAAACAGATTAACCATCAAAGTTTTCCCTGATTTCTCTGCTACTACTACAAATTCATTCATTCAGCCTCTAGATGTCTCATGTCCAGGGACTGATGTCTGGAACTCAAAATTTGTTTAGTTTAGTTTGTTTGATTTTCAGTATAGGTACAAACTCCAAATTGTGTTGTCCCTGAGAAAAATGGCTCTGTGGTTGAGTTAATTTAGTGCTTCTCAACCTTAAAACATGTGGATTCTAGTTCCCATAATTCTAGGAATTTCATGGTGATTGGGAATTCTGGGAGTTGAAGTCCACATATCTTAAGATGGCTAAAGATGAGAAACACTGACTTAATCTAAAAGTACTCCCCCCCATGAGATACTTAAGGGGTACTGCCTCATAGATACACATTTATCATGGCAAAAGGATTTTCCTAGTGAAACCCCAAACTTACTTACTTACTTACTTACTTACTTACTTACTTACTTACTTACTTACTTACTTACTTACTTACTTACTTACTTACTTACTTACTTACTTACTTACTTACTTATGTATTGGGTTTATATGCTGCCCCTCTCCTAGTGAAACCCCAAACTTACTTACTTACTTACTTACTTACTTACTTACTTACTTACTTACTTACTTACTTACTTACTTACTTACTTACTTACTTACTTACTTACTTACTTACTTACTTATGTATTGGGTTTATATGCTGCCCCTCTCCTAGTGAAACCCCAAACTTACTTACTTACTTACTTACTTACTTACTTACTTACTTACTTACTTACTTACTTACTTACTTACTTACTTACTTACTTACTTATGTATTGGGTTCATATGCCGCCCCTCTCCGAAGACTCAAAAGAAATTTGATGCTATCACTTCTCTCAGAACAGATTTCAATTTCAATTTCCACTTAAGTTTAATATTTTTTGGAATGCTTCATATTTGGAAAGGGTGATTATCATTTGGGCTTGATCACTATTAGGGAGACTAATTTTAATTTTTTTATTTATTCATGAAAGTGATTGACTTTCTTGGCTCAATCAGTATCTCTCAGGTACATGTATTTCTTCAAATTACTTTAAAAAGAAAGAAAACCCCATTAAATTAGCATGCATAAGCCCCATGTATAAATTTTCACTCTTTACTATGAGCAAATATCCCAATGATGGGTATTTATAGAACATCTGGTGGCTTGACTCATTCGGTGTTTGCCATCTTCACATTCTGTGTTCAAAACAGAATCAAAAGGCAGAATGAGAACCAAGGCTTAGA
Source organism: Erythrolamprus reginae (assembly GCF_031021105.1). Classification (NCBI taxonomy): domain Eukaryota; kingdom Metazoa; phylum Chordata; class Lepidosauria; order Squamata; family Dipsadidae; genus Erythrolamprus; species Erythrolamprus reginae. The sequence goes on along the minus strand of NC_091952.1, from coordinate 167,316,328 downwards.
ATGTTATCCAGGCTTAATTCCCCCTGGCATTTAAGGGAGATAGTTTAATTAATTCTTTTGAAAGCCTTTGGAGTCTGACAAACAAACTACATGCTGGGATATGCAATAGGGATGATGAAGAAATCTCTCCAAGCCCAAAGAAGCACCACAGCTGCCCTGCTGAGACTTGACTCTACTCTGCCTCTCTGGTTTCTAGGGAAAGTCTAATTTTTAACCAAGCTTGAGACAATTTGCAGACAAGGAATTTAGTCATGCTTGGCATGATAGTCTCAGGAGCCTCTGCTTTAATTTAAGTTGATTGAGCTGCATTCTCTGGGCCCGAAATGCAGCTCCAGCTTGCAACAGAATAACACTAGAAATGCGGTCTTTAAATCTTTTGTGGCCTTCTCCATTCCCTCCTTAAGGACATGCCAAGCATTTTCCTTGTGTTTTCAGTTTTTGCTATTAAAGTCAGACTCCATTTTGTTGTTTACTACATAAGCCCTTCTGTCCCAAGAGACCATCCTTGGGAACAATAGGACTTTTGCTCTCTCTTTTGCTCAGTTTTATGTTTCAAATGTTTTCAAATGTTTGAGGCAAACTTTATGAAGAACGGCATTAAAACCCCCACAATGTTTTTAAAAGTCTGGATGAGGAAAGAGAGGGATGAGGGAAGCCGAGCCATAGCAACTGAAGATAACATCATACGAGTTCTTGTACTCCTGGCAATTGGAGAGGTACAAGATAGGGCACTTTATAAATCTTTCAGCAAGAAAGGTTGAGGCAAGGATGGACAAAGATCCATAGTTCTGTTTAGCTGAGACTGTTTACTGGTTTATTCTGATCTTGGCTGATCACAGAAAAGCTTAGCCAGGATCACGGCTGTTGGTTGGAAGATAGATCATTAGGAAGTTCCAGAATAGAACTGGATAATAGAAGTCGGGTAGTGGCCAAACATTTTTGTATTTCTGTTATAACCATGTGCTTACCTATAGTTTACCATGGAGACTTTCCTTTCCTTTTATTAAAATGGTTGGTTGGGATGTATAGCTTTTAAAAAATAATAATAATAAAGGAAGGTGATGAATACCTTTTCCAAAGTAGTTACAGAGAAGTATACTCCATATTATTGTTACTTTATTGTCTCTTCAAACTGATTACCCATATATTAGGTTTTTTAATAAAAAAAAACCATTTTTTTTTTCAAATAAGAGCAGCCTTTTAGGAACATTTTGGGACTCTTAAAAGCCTTGTCCACAGGATTTAGCTTTGTGAATATTCCTACAAAGAAAAGAAGAAATTTCTGAATGGTGGATATGTTCAGTGGATGCTATCCATGGATGATTATGCAAAAGAATGAGAGTAAGAAAATTATAAACCTATAATATGTCACATTTTTAGTCTGCCCAAGCCATCATCTCCCTATACATTTTGTTTTTTGAGTGACTTTCAACTATCTGGTCTCAAAGGTGCTTTTTCAAAGGACAACTTTTTTGCTTCTCACCCAAGAAGCTTATTCAATTCTTCAGTTCAGAAGTGAATGAGAAGGGAAACATATTCAAGGAAAAACAAGTCCAGTTGTCTTTTGAAAAAGCACTTTTGGAACAACCATGACCAAATGGAGGAGGAGGAGGAGGGGGGAGGAGGAGGAGGAGGAGGAGAAGAAGAAGAAGAAGAAGAGGAGGAGGAGGAGGAGGAGGAGGAAGAGGAAGAGGAAGAGGAAGAATTTCATTGTAAATTGAATCAATATTATACCCAATATGAATTTATTATTATATATTTCAACTTTAAAGGGAAACATTCCTGCCCCCATGCCCCAATCTGAATGCATCATTTTCTGAATGGGTTGGTATTTCATACAGTTCTGGATCTGGACAAAGTCCATGAAAATTAGAAGAGATTTAAAATACAGTTCTCAGCAAATAAATTCAGTAATCTCTCTCACTCTCTTTCCCTTTCTCTCTCCCTTCGTCTCTCTCCCTCCCCACTCTCTCCCCCTCACCTACCTAAAGAATGAATAACTTGCCCCATAATAGATGAACCTGAGGGAGATGCCCTGTAATGGTTCATTCCAACATGCTAAAGAACTTTTTATCTATCACCTCACAGTAAGTCTCTGATAGATTGATTTGATTCTTTGTATCTAGTGTGTATCTCAATAGTCTTTAAAGAGGTTTTGGGAGAGATAGTGTATATAACTCACTGCTTTTCTTCTCAAAACAATGTTAAGACCAAGGCTAAGTTTCACCACAATATCATACTGACTCACACCCACACACTCACATCCTCACACACATACAATATTGTAGCAAAAAGTGAAATAAACTGAATATACAAGTTACAAGGTGATCAATTGCTTTAGATTTAATAATAGTAACAACTTATTAAACTAATTTCTATACCACAGAATAGAGCCCTGAGATCTACAGAATTAAACTAAGTGTGAATATTTTTTTTGAGAAAGCTCAGCACTAAAATAGAATTCATTTTCCACATGCAAATCTACTACTTCAGGGAGGACTGCAAATTTATTTAATTTTAGTAGGTTAATTTAGAGCAAGAGAAATTGTTTTACTGATGCTTCTGCTAAACAATTAGTTAGCCGTCCTTGCTGATTTGTTCCAAGCTATGTAGTAAAATAAGATCCATCTTCTGCTCATCCCTGGGCCAGACTGTAATGACCAAGATTACTTTTTTAGAAATACCATTTTTAAAGCTGTGGGATATGAAAGGTGGGCCACAAAAATGGTTTTATATTGATTACCTAAATATCCTTGCTAGCATTTCTAAATATCTCATGTCTGCACAAGGTGAAAAGCCATTAGTAATGCTTAACATTTGCTATCTCTGCTCAAACAGTATTTCTTGAAGGCCTGCAAACCTGATAGACGCTTGAAGAAGCTATTGGAATACGAATGAATGGCATTAATGAGCTAGTTAGTGATGCTACAATGGCTAATCAGGTTTAGACTGTGTGGAACCACTGCATATATGGAAGCTGAGGAATTATATTTTTATGGCATAAAGGAGACAGGTTACATATACTGTCTCTTTTAATTGGCCTAATGGAAACTGAGATCTCTTGCTATAAAAGACCATGCCAATTTAACTTTGCTTTTGGCATCTGGTGGACAGTAGGCAGATATTTACAAGCCATAGATGTATTTCCTATGGGGATTTATAATTATGAACAGATCTCTTCTGATTTCTCTGTTTCTTGATTTCCATCTTTTTTTTAAAAAAAGGGTAAAATGACTCTTGCATTTTATTTGGAAAGGTACAATATATGCCCTGCCTTCCTGCCTGCAATTTGCATCCAAAGTAACAATGATATGATTTGTGTAATATCATTTGTCTTTCCTGCTTCCTGCAATTAACCAACTACTTCTTTTTAATAACCATTGATGCTGGTTACTTCCAAAAGCAGTTACCATTTGTTATAATGGAATGAATGGGATGCATCCCCATGTCAAATGAATGAAAAAAAAAAATGCTACACACTACTAATGACAATGGAAGGAATCAAAATGATCAAGTATTCTGCTGATCACTGGCTGCCAGCAGTTCAGCAGATTGAATCTCAGGAGGCTCAAGGTTGACTCATCCTTCCATCCTTCCAAGGTTGGTAAAATGAGGACCCAGATTGTTGGGGGGCAACATGCTTACTCTCTGTAAACCGCTTAGAGAGGGCTGTAAAGCACTATGATGTGATATATAAGTCTAAATATCAGTCATCAGAGAGCTGAACACAAAGAGAGTGTAAGGCTCTGCCCGCGTACCTGGATCTAGCCATTTGGGTTCTTTTACCCTCTGTGTATACACAAAGATTTTGTGTATGTGCAGAAGGTAAAAGAATCTAAATGGTGGCATCTGGAAGGTGGGCAGAACCTCATGCTCCCTTTGCAACTGGCTCTCTGACAACTGACAGGCATGAGAAAGCCGTGAGCATTTATCTCCCTCTTGATGGCACAAGTCTTGCTATTCAGATCAAAATACAGAATCTAGATTTAAATGTATCTTGACCTTATTGGATAGTTGTTGTTAAGAACTTATGAAAATAGTATATTTATGAAAGCTAACCAAATAATTTCCAGATATATTTTTACTGTGCAGTCTTCAGGTAGCATAAATACTCTCTTAAGTACCAGACATTATCACCAATTTAAAACTGTTTTTGATCAAACTGCTACTTCCCCTCACACTATCCTAATTTCTAGGCCAGCACTTATAGAGCCAAACTGGCTCTATATATTATAATAAATTACATATCTACATATCTGGAATCAATAATTCCACTATCAAATGTGTTCTGTCGAGCTCTCTAGTAGAATCCTCCCAAAAATGCACAGATAAAATTTCAGACACACACATGTTTGAAAACTCAAAACAATGTTCTTTATAATGAAAATTCACTTAAACCAAGCCCTCTTTTGGTATAGCAAAGAGCACTTGTCTCCAAACAAACTGGTAATTTGTACAAGTCCCTTATCAGTTCTGTGATACTTAGCTTGCAGCTGTGAGGCAATTCACAGTCCTTCTTTTTTCACAAAGTGAAACACACTTTGCTCTGGTTTAGTTTCAAAACGGGGAAAAATCAGCACACAAAAGGTCAAAGTCAGTAAAGCAGTCACGAAACATGATCATATAATCCTCCACAATGGCCAAACCCACAGGCTGCTCTTTATAGCAGCCTCACTAATTACCACAGCCCCACCCAACCACAGGTGGCCTCATTTTCTTTGATAATAATCTCTCAGTTGCTGTTGCCTATGCATCGCTCTCCGCATGCGTGGCTGTATCATTAACTCTTGTTCTGAATCCAAGGAGGAGCTAGATAATTGATCTCCTTCTGAGCTGTCTGCCACACTCTCCTCCTCCCTGTCACTCATGTCTTCTTGGTCAGAGGAGCTTTCATCAGCAGATTCCACTGGGGGCAAAACAGGCCTGCAGCATGTGGATGTCTCCCCCACATCCACAGTACTTGGGGCAGGAGCTGGGCCAGAGCTAACCACAACACAAATGTATTCTATATTAAGAAACTAGGATAATACTGGCAGTAAATAATTACACTGTTACCTCCATGTCTTTCTTATAGGCTTTCTGCAAATAAAACAATTTCAGCCTTTTGATTGAATGCAGAAAAACAATGGGGTTTATATTTCTCATTACTTCCTATCGGGATGAAATTCAAAAATTTTCCCTATTAGTTCTGTGGGCAAGGCTTAGTGACATGGCAGGGGAAGGATACTGCAAAATCTCCATCCGCTCTCCACTCCTAGGGGAAGGATACTGCAAAATCTCATTTCCCTCCCTACTCCAGGGGAAGAATATTGCAAAATCTCCTTTCCCTCCCCACTCCAAGGGAAGGATACTGCAAAATCTAAATTCCCTCTCCTCTCCTAGGGGAAAGATACTGCAAAATCCCCATTGCCTCCCCACTCTGGGGCCAGCCAGAGATGGCATCTGCAGATTCCCCAACCTACTCAATCTCTCTGCTACTGGTTTTCCAGAATCTGTCAGTACCTGCTGAATTTCATCCTGCTTCTTATGATTTAAAAGAAGAGAGAGCTAGGGATATGAATTAATGACTATATTTAACATCCTCATCATCATTGATCATCCTCATCATCAATCATCATCCTCATCTTCCTCATCATCATCCTTCATAATGTTGTCTCTTTTCCAAATCTTATCCTGTTTACATGTTGCGTTATGCCTCAAAGAAGACCGAACATTGAAAGTGGGATGTAAGATAAATAGTTCCTTTAAAAACATCTCTCTCTTACGCTACCAAACTGCAGCTTTTCTTACTGTGTGTTTCAAAGTGTAAGCAGTTGTACCAGCTCATCTTTCAGTTTCAAGCTGTGCTTTTTTGATGGTCTCACCCAGCAAGGGAGCTTTTAACATTGGAAGGGAATTGGGATGTGGTGGGGTGGTGGGAGGGGGGATGGAGGAAGAAGGATTGAAGGATTGGAATAGAATGTATTTTTAAAGCATAATTAACAACATCCTTTTATCCAAATACCTTTTCCCCCATTTTGCTTAAAAGAAGAGGGGAATTAAATGACAATTTTTGTTGACTAATCTGTTCCACTCATGTTGCTTATCCGAGCTTTTAAAAGTTTACACTTTGGCCATATATCTCTTAATCTTTAAACATCAGCACAGAAGGCATAGTGCTGATGCTAAGTAAAAAAATATCAAACAACAACAAGCACAAAAAAGACATCACAACTTTCCCCAGGTCACTTGTGTAAATATAATGACTGGTAGAAAATTAGATGATGATGATGATTATAACAACAACAAAAGCAACAGCAACAACTGCAACCAACTTCCTCTAGAGAGTCATACCTTCCTGGCCCTGCTGGCCTTCCACAAAGCTGTAAAGATCCAGCTCTCCCAGCAGGCTTGGGGCCATTTATTGAAGAAGATATCGTCCAGATCTGGCCATGAGTGAGATTGAGATTGAGAGATATGTATGTTTTTATTAGGGTTTTTAAATACTGTTTTTCTTTGTTGGAAGCCACCCAGAGTCCTTTGGGAGTTGGGCAACATATAAGCGGGATAAATAATAAACAAACAAACAACAATAGCAATAAGAAGAATACAAAGAAAAGATACAACAATCCACTGACAATCCAAATTGCCAACTATGCAATGACAAAGTGGAACATGTTTCACATTTAATATGTGAGTGCAGCAAAATTGCACAAACTGATTAGACACGACCAAGATGCTAAATGAATACACTGGTCGTTATGTAAAAAATATGACTTACCTGTATCCAAAAATTCATGGGAGCACAAAGTGGAAAAAGTTACCAAAAATGAGAAGGTGAATATCTTGTGGGACTTTCGAATACGGATGGATTGTCATTTGGAACATAACATGCCAGACATCACAGTTGTCAAGAACCGATTAGCACAGTTTATTAATATTATTATTATTATTATTTTTATTATTATTATTATTATTATTATTATTATTATTATTATTATTATTATTATTAATTCGATTTGTATGCCGCCCCTCTCCGAAGACTCGGGGCGGCTCACAACATGTAACAACAAATCATAAATAATCCAACAATTTTTAAAATGTTTAAAGATTTAAAAGACCCCATATACTAACAGACATACACACACGCATACCATATATAAATTAAACATGCCCAGGGGGAGATGTTTCAATTCCCCCATGCCTGATGACAAAGGTGGGTTTTAAGGAGTTTACGGAAGGCAGGAAGAATAGGGGCAATCCTAATCTCCGGGGGGAGTTGGTTCCAGAAGGCCGGTGCCGCCACAGAGAAGGCTCTTCCCCTGGGGCCCGCCAACCGACATTGTTTAGTTGACGGGACCCGGAGAAGGCCCACTCTGTGGGACCTAATCGGTCGCTGGGATTCGTGCGGCAGTAGGCGGTCTCGGAGATATTCTGGTCCAGTGCCATGAAGGGCTTTAAAGGTCCTAACCAACACTTTGAATTGTGACCGGAAATTGATCGGCAGCCAATGCTGGCACCAGGAGATGCCAGGGTTGAAGAAAAAGTACTGGAAAAAAATATGAAATTATTGTGGTTCAGCCTGAGCCAGATCAAAGACCAGCTGCGTCTCTGCTGGCTCCATGCCCGGGGGAGGCTGAGAGCGGAGAGGAGAGTTCTTGGCAGTCAGACAGTGCAGACAGCACTGAGATTGCAAGGCCTGGGAGCCCTGGGGAAGGGCTCTCTCAAGCAAGTAGCTGTGAGTCTCTGGAGTCCCTGGATGACGACGCACAAGCTATCATTAGTATGCGGCAGAGACACATAGATCAAAGGAAATCTCAACTGCGTAAATATTATCAGCGGTGAATGAGGAACACCAGGGGGTTGGGTGTGGTCCTCATTAGCAGGGAAGGGATTATAAGGCATGAGAACCATTCTGGCAGCGTGAAGTGTTACCAAAGGGGAGTTGGTGTTATCTGCATTTTCTCTCAGCGCTTTTGTTCCTGGCTCGTGGCCCAGCAGCCTTGAAGACTGGTGGGAGGTGTGTGTGTCTGTTAGCTCAACAGTGTCGTCTGGCATTAAGGATCCTGTGTTTCTGTATGAACAATTGCCTTCGTGTATCTATTTGGAGTTCCAGTGTTTTCCTGATCTGTAAGGACATTTTCTGTTGGCTTCTTTTCTCTTTACCATTATAAAACTGTGTTTGGATTCAATTGGTGTGTCTGGCTTATCTTTTTGGGTTGGTCATAGCTTCCGGAGTGACCCAGACAGAACAGAAATATTGTGCCCTGGCCATCAAAACTAGAAGGATATGGATGAAACATATAACCATGATACCCATTGTCACCAGGGCATTTGGTACCATGTTCAAGAATTTTACAAAACAAATCAAGAAATCACAGCTTCCTGCAATAACACCAGTGTCATTGTACTGCAAAAAACTACTTGGAACATCATATACTTTAAGAAGATGCTTGGTTGATACCTAGGATGCTTGCAGCAACCTGTATCAACCATTAGCAGCAGTCAATGGTATTTATGATACATCTTTAAATGTTTAGTTGACTGAGTTTCAAGTTTAATGAAGAAAAGAAATGATAATAATAAGAACAATAATAATAAGGATTGTTGTTCTTGTTGCTATTGTTGTTTGGTGACTTCACCCAAGGCACCTATTACTATTACTATCGATACTACCCTGGCAAAGGCAAACAAGGGTAGTAGTAATGGATGCCTTGGGTGCAGTCTCAAATTAACTGGGGCACCATTTGAACACCTGAGGCATTGACAAATTTGCCATCAGTCAATTGCAGAAGGCGTTTTTACTTGGAACTGCTTCCATCCTGCAACAATATCTGTAACACTGTCAAACATCCAGATTTGCCATATATATTTATATATATATATAATTTTTTAAATTGATTTTAAAATATAGAATATAAAACACACACATAACATACAAGTGCTAAGTGATTGGTGCCCACCACCAGACAAACATTCATACCCTCCACCAAAATGGGGGTGTATACCATTTTAACTCAAGAGCAATATATCTATTTACATATTATAAAGTGATTCCAATTTATTCCTTGTAGCTTGGTCTCAGATTCTACTAACCATATATTGTTTTACCTTGTCCCATTGTCCCATCAGTTGTCGCAAATCAGTTGCATTAACTGAGTTCATCATTTTGTCCATAATCTCAAATTGAATATAGATAGATAGATAGATAGATAGATAGATAGATGGATGGATGGATGGATGGATGGATGGATGGATGGATGGATGGATGGATGGATGGATGGATGGATGGATGGATGGATGGATGGATAGATAGATAGATAGATAGATTTTTATTGGCCAAGTGTGATTGGACACACGAGGAATTTGTCTTGGTGCATATGCTCTCAGCGTACATAAAATAAAATATACATTTGTCAAGAATATGATCCATCATGTATCGGTACTAATTTTGCATTGTCCATTTTGTCGCATCCTTCCAACCCAAGACTATTACCACCTGAGCGCTTTCTATCGCTGCTTGTTTTATTTCTCTAAATTCTCCCATCGCATTGCTTTTAACTAATACTGCCATTTCTTTGGTAATTATCCATCGTATATTTAACATCCTATTAATATCCTCTTGCACCTTTTACCAAAAGTTCTGCACTAACGGGCATTCCAATAGTATATGCATAAACACTCCTTTATCTTGACACCCATGTCTACAAGTATTTTTAACATTCTGCTGGAAATATGCAAGTTGAACGGGTGACTTGCTCCCTCCTTAATGGGGGGATGGGGACTTCTGATCTCCTCAGAGAGAGTCTTCAAGTTGAGAGCCCTCCTTGATCCACAGCTGAGCTTAGAACACCACCTCTCAGCTGTGGCAAGGGGGGCATTTGCACAGGATTGCCTGGTGCACCAGTTGTGGCCCTATTTGGACAGGGAGTCCCTTTTCACAGTCACTCATGCCCTCATCACCTCGAGGTTCTATTATTGCAATGCTTCTACATGGGGCTATCTTTAAAGAATATTCGTAGACTGCAGCTAGTCAAAAATACAGCTGTGTGAGCCATTATGGGCCTCCCAAGGTATACCATATCTCAATACCACACCATGAGCTGCATTGGCTACCATTTGGTCTCTGAACCATTTGGTTTAAAGTATTGATCATGACCTATAAAGCCCTACATGGCTTAGCACCAGGTTACTTACGGGACCGTCTCCTGCCTCATGAATCCCAATGGCCAGTCAGATCCCACAGAGTTGGCCTTCTCCAGGTCCCATCAGCTAAGCAATGCCGCCTGGCAGCATGTAGGGTAGAGCCTTCTGTGTGGTAGCTCCGGCCCTTTGGAATAATCTCCTTCCATGGATTTCTACCACCCCCACACTCCTGGCCTTTCCTGAGGTTTTAAAAACTTACCTCTGCTGGCAGGCTTGGGGCCATTGAACATTGGCATTCTGCTCACACTGCATGTATGATTGAATGAAGGTGGACAATTGTCTTTTTAATAATCTAATAATTTTTTAGATTATTTTGAGATGAGTTTTAATGTTTGGGTTTCTTACATGTTCTAATCTGTATTTATTCTTGTTTTGTAAATCACCCTGAATCTACTGAGAAGGACAGCCTAGAACAGCGTTTCCCAACCGGTGTGCCACGGCACAGTAGTGTGCCGCGAGACATGGCCAGGTGTGCCGCGAGAAGCTCAAGCTGGGCGGGGCGCTGCCGGCGCCCCTGCCTGAGTGTCGTCCTGTGGATGGTCTTGGGTTTCACAGTCGCTTCCTGGTTCCCTCTCCTCCCACCGCCTGTGTCTCCCGCCGTCGCCTCCCACCAAGCCATCACCCGTTGCCGTGGGTTCCTCGAGTGGGAGCTGCCGCTTCCCTCCATCCAGCTCAGCCACGCTGCCGTAGAAAGCACAGAGGTTATTGCCACCGCTTCTGCCTCCACTCAGGGAGCCACCGTGGTCACCGCGCCTTTTCCTCTCCCTCAGCTCAACCACGGTGGCTCCCTGAGTGGAGGCAGAGGTGGCGGCAATAACCTCTGCACTTTCTACGGCAGCGTGGCTGGGCTGCCTGGAAGGAAGCGGCAGCTCCGAGGAATGAGGCGCTGGCGGTAGACACAGGCGGAGGGAGGAGAGGGAACCAGGAAGCCACCGTAAAGCCCAAGACCAGCCACAGGACGACCTTCAGCCAGGGGCACCGGAACCGCGCGCAGCCATGGTGGGAGCAGCATGAGGTAGCAACGAGGCGCGAGGACAAGCAGGCAGCTTGGCGGAGGGGAAGCGCTGAGGGGCTCTCCTCCTTCCCCACCCCCGCGCTTCTCTCCCGCCCTGGCTTTCGCTTCGCCCCATGATTTCCCCGCAATTTCATCCAGGCCACCTCTTGCCTCCTTTTGAACTGCGGGGAAATCTGCGGGCAAAGCAAAAGCCAGGGCGGGAGAGAAGCGTGGGGGTGGGGAAGGAGGAGAGCCCCTCAGCGCTTCCCCTCCGCCAAGCTGCCTGCTTGTCCTCGCACCTTGTTGCTACCTCCTGCCTTTTTCCAGGGGCCTTTGGAAGGCACCCAGGGAAGGGGGGGGATTGGGGGTGGCTGCAGCGGCTTCTCGTCCTCCTCATCCGGCTGCTAATGCCCGCCCGGCCCCTTTTGCAGTCCCTTCACGGAGCACTTTTGTCCCAGGCTGTCAGCGAAAGGGCTGCAGGACAGGCGGGGCAGGCGTTCTTCTCACAGCTGAGGCAGAATTTGGAATGTCGGGTGTGTGTGCGTGCGGGCTCCGCATCCCCCTGCCACCCGGAACATTTAAAATAAGAAAAACCTTCGCCGGCCTCCGCAGAGAAGAAAGGAAGAGAGAGAAAGAGAGACAGAGCAAGAGAGACATAGCAAGAGAGGCAGAGAGAGAGAGACAGAGAAAGAGAAAGAGAGAGAAAGAGAGCTAGCAAGAGAGAGAGAAAGAGAGACAGAGAAAGAGAGAAAGAGAAAAAGAAAGAAAGAGAGAGAATGAAAGAGAGATAGCAAGAAAGGCAGAGAGAGCAAGGGAGAGAGAAAGACATATAGGGAGGGAAGGAGGGAGAGAGAAAGAGAGCAAAAAAGAGAGGAAGAAAGAAAGAGGGATGGAGAGAGAGAAAGAAGGGAAGGAAGGAAGAGAGAGAAAGAGTGAGGGAGAAATAGAGCGAAATGGAGGAAGATTTTTTTTGTCAAAACTTTTCTTTAGGCCCCCCCCCCCGCCCCCCCGTTCAGTGTTCCCCAGGATTTTGAAAATATGAATAATGTGCCGCGGCTCAAAAAAGGTTGGGAAACACTGGCCTAGAAAATGCTTTTACCATTTTTACTTACCCCTTGCAGTTTTGTGTTGAAAGGCAGAATAGAATGTATTCACTTACTATAAATTCTGCCCCCTTTTTTAGCATGACAGGAAGATTTGCAGAACTTGTTATTCTCATGATGTTTCTCAGCTTCATCAGTTTTAAGATGTGTGGACTTCAACACTCAGAATTCCCCATCTTAAAGTTGCTAAGATTGGAAAACACTCCTCTAAAGCAGTAATATGCAAAAATTAAATCTGATTTTATTTAAATCAATCCCAACATGGTTGCTTCTTATGGATTTAATAACTTTCCCTTTCCTGCCATGTTAAATAATAGTTTGGCAACCATTTTGGAGGTCTAAGGTGTTACCTCAGGGCTTTATGAGGCTGACAAAGCCCTGTGGGTGTGTGTTTTCTTTTGTGCTAACCCTGAGAAAAGTCTTGTCTCCTTCAATCTTGATATCTTTGATGTGAGATAGAGGATGACTTGTTTTCATATTCAACTTGTCATTCAATGGCAATGACTAGCTCCTAACCATCTGTAAGGTCTAATGTACCCCAGTGCTTTGAGAAAGCAAGAGAATGACATAAAAACTTCAATTTCACACAGATATGTCTTTGTAAGTAACAGAAAAAAACAAAGAGAGAAAAAACAGATGATAGAAATTTACATTGTCATAAAGAATCAAACATGCTGTCTTGAATGAAACAGCAGGGGCAGAGGTGGGGGAAAGGAAACAGACCCCATAGTTTTGCAGTTCTGTTTTTTTATTTTTAATGAGGAATTTATAAGATGGGATGGTTGTTCTATCTTACTGGTTACTGCATAGGACGATAGAAAGTCTAGTTGTAAAAGTTAACTGTGTGGACATAGGTATTTATGTATGTATGTATGTATGTATGTATGTATGTATGTATGTATGTATGTATTTATTTATTTATTTATTTATTTATTTATTTATTTATTTATTTATTAGATTTGTATGCCGCCCCTTTCTGTAGACTCGGGGCGGCTCACAACACAATAAAACAGTTAATGACAAGTCTAATAATTTACAATTTAAAATTAAAATAGTTAAAAAAAACCCATTTTTAAGCAGACATACCTACAACTTACCATACATAAATTATATAGGTCCGGGGGAGATATCTCAGTTCCACCATGCCTGACGACAAAGGTGGGTTTTAAGAATTTTACGAAAGGCAAGGAGGGTGGGGGCAGTTCTAATCTCTGGGGGGAGCTGGTTCCAGAGAGTCGGGGCTGCCACAGAGAAGGCTCTTTCCCTGGGGCCCGCCAACCGACATTGTTTAGTTGACGGGACCCGGAGAAGGCCCACTCTGTGGGACCTAATCGGTCGCTGGGATTCGTGCAGCAGAAGGCGGTCTCGGAGATATTCTGGTCCGATGCCATGAAGGGCTTTATAGGTCATAACCAACAATTTGAATTGTGACCGGAAATTGATCGGCAACCAATGCAGACTGCAGAGTGTTGGTGTAACCTGGGCATACCTGGGGAAGCCCATGACTGCTCTCGCAGCTGCATTCTGCACGATCTGAAGTTTCCGAACACTTTTCAAAGGTAGCCCCATGTAGAGAGCGTTCAAGTAGTCGAACCTTGAGGTGATGAGGGCATGAGTGACTGTGAGCAGTGAGTCTCGGTCCAAATAGGGCCGCAACTGGTGCACAAGGCGAACCTGGGCAAACGCCCCCCTCGCCACAGCTGACAGATGGTTCTCTAATGTGAGCTGTGGATCAAGGAGGATGCCCAAGTTGTGGACCCTCTCTGAGGGGGTCAATAATTCCCCCTCCCAGGGTGATGGATGGACAGATGGAATTGTCCTTGGGAGGCAAAACCCACAGCCACTCCGTCTTATCCGGGTTGAGTTTGAGTCTGTTGACACCCATCCAGGCCCCAACAGCCTCCAGGCACTGGCACATCACTTCCACTGCTTCGTTGATTGGACATGTGTACATATGATGTTTGTTCGTGGATTTGCTTAGTGCCTTCAAGTCAGGCTTGACTACTAATGAATGTCTGGATGAGATCTTGCAGTTTACTCATAACACTTTGGGGAGGGATTGGTGAGTTCCTTTTTCCTATTGCTGACTGACTGATCCAAAGTCATCCAGCTGGCTTTTCTCCCTCAGGGCAGGGCTGGAACCCAAAGCCTCCCTGTTTTCAGCCTGGTGTATTTAACCACTACATCAAATTATTTCCCATATGTGTGTGTGAATAATGTTATGCAAAAGAGGGTGAGAAAGACTTAAATGGATGCTTCATGACTATGACCTCTGGAATAGGTTCTACTTGTCCCTCTCTGTCTATTTCCCTTTGCAAGCTATATCTGAAGAAGTCCTCTAATGTCATTTGCAAGTCACTTAATTATTATTATTTAATTATTTATTGGATTTGTATGCCGCCCCTCTCCGTAGACTCGGGCTGGCTAACAACAGTGGTAAAAACAACATGCGACAATCCAATACTAAAACAACTAAAAACCCTTATTTTAAAACCAATCATACATACAAACATACCATACATAAATTGTAGAAGCTTAGGGGGAAAGAATATCTCAGTTCCCCCATGCCTGACGACAGAGGTGGGTTTTAAGTAGCTTACGAAAGTCAAGAAGGGTGGGGGCTATTCTAATCTCTGGGGGGAGTTGGTTCCAGAGGGCCAGGGCCGCCACAGAGAAGGCTCTTCCCCTGGGTCCCGCCAAATGACATCGTTTAGTTGACGGGATCCGGAGAAGCCCACTCTGTGGGACCTAATTGGTCGCTGGGATTCGTGCGGCAGAAGGCGGTCCCGGAGATAACCTGGCCCAGTGCCATGAAGGGCTTTATAGGTCATAACCAACACTTTGAATTGTGACCGGAAACTGATCGGCAACCAATGCAGATTACAATGCAGACTGCACTTCTAGAATTGGGATTGTGTTTGGGCTCAAGGCACAATAAACACATATGCACATATGTTAAAGTGAGACATGCATCTTTGTGTAATATTTTTAGTGCTAACTCAGCAACCTGGGCAGCCCTCAGGCCTATATAATTTTTTCCAGGCAGTTGTAGACATTGCCATGTATTCAAGAATGGTTATGGAGATATCTTGTCTGATTAATAAGTCTCAAATTAAACATCATTTGAACTAATTTTGTCTTGGTCTGCAATTTGGCAAATAGCTTTGTGGATGAGCCATAATAGCTGCCTACGAGGGTGGGGTTTACTGGGAAATTAAACGTGGGAGTTGAGAGATGAGATAGTATTACAGTAGTTCTCTTTTTAGGATGATAATTAAAAGCCAGAAATATACTTATGGAGGCAACACTATTGTCCCAGACAATCAATAGTGCTAACTTGGGGCAAACAGATTTCACTGAAGTTCTTCTGTTTGGTTCTTTTTATAGATATTTAGCCTCAGAAACATTATAGATCATTTCAGCTTTATAGACTCTATAGCTTTATAGAAATGTTCGATTTGGCATCTACAATTTAGTTTCTTCCATATTATATCCATTTTAAAGACTGAGTTTTCTGTCCTAGAGTCATCATTAGAATTCTGGTTAAACAAAACATCAGAAAACTTTTCTCAAAAGACTGTGGGGGGTTTTGGGTGGGGGGGACACTTTAATAAGCTCAAGGGCCAAATGTTCCTTTGAGTTCCTTATCCAACTTTCATTGCACTGTATGTCAAGTACATTTTCCTTCTCAGTTAGAAAAATCCTCTGAAAATCCATATAATCCCCTTAGAAGCCATCTGTGTTTGACATCCAAAGCAGTTTGTTAAGCATTTATGGATTTTCTGTGAAACTGAAAGACAACAATGTTATTACATTTAGATTCATTTGCAATGTCCAGCACTTTTTTTCAGTCCTTCTGTATACGCCATCTTCTTTTCATGCAGTGAAAATTGACACAAACCTCACTAATGTTAAAAGCAAACTTTATACCAACACTATTTATTCTCACTACTTTTAGACCATCCCAGTCAAGCTTCTGTGTGGAAGGGTTAACATTAAAAGTATGAAATGAAGAATCCATGAATGAAAATTCAACCATCACGACCTAATGTAACACCATCGACTTAAATAGTGACTTTAAAAGAAGAGCCAAACAGTGCTATTGACCATCATTTTGTATAAGTTATTATGTGCGTTATACCCATTGTTTGTAAACTACCAGGAGCCAATCTGGTTCTGGATGCCTATAAATGTAATAAATACATAATGACCAACAGTATTCCTATTATTATAAAATAACCGTATCATTTGTGGTGCTTTTAACTTTCCCTAAATTTACACTTTCTAGATGTGTGGGGCTTCAAGTCCCCTAACCCCCACCCAATTTGGTCAACAATTAAGGGTGGTGAGCAGAAGTTCAACCCATTTGTAGCGAACCAAATTGGGACAGGCTGTTAGAGGAAGAACTGATAACATTGGCAGAATTGCGGCAGTTTTGAGCATGCTTAATTTTTAAAAAGAGAATAATTTGCAGAATGCCCACTTTGCTGCACAATTTTTAAATGGGCAGAGTAAATGGCACAAAGCTATAGAATTAATTTGGAAAAGTTGTAACTTTATTGCAAATGGTTTGAAACATTATCCTCTGTGACTCATCTCTATCCCATGCTTCAAGAGAAGCAAATAGAATAAAAATCAGAAGGTAGAATAAGTTATCTACCCACTTTTCATGATTTTGAGAATCATCCAGTTTTTCCAGCAAGTTACTCACAACTTCTCTGTAATCACATGAATGTGCATCTCCAGTTTCATTTGAAACCTGATTATAATAACTGTAGTAATGTGCTCACTGCACAAACAAAAGGCTGGTATCACACTGTGTACTAGAAGTTGCATTTTGTTCATTAAGCTTGTAGAACTCAAATCAGAGGGCTTCTGTAAAACCACGGGCTAGTTGCAATGCTAATCTAGCTGTTATATTGCTATATGTGAGATTGTTCAGGCACAAGGACCAGATAATTTGGCTCCAGGAGTGTGTTGCCAATTTGGTAACAATAGTCTGTGCATTCACAGATATTGGAGTGAACTGGCATATGTATGTGAGAAAAGACTTAACTCAATGCCCCTGGAAAACAGTGGGATCCTGTTCCTATCAATTCATCAGGATGGAGCTGGAAGGGACCTTGGAGATCTTCTAGTCCAACCCTCTGCTCAAACAGGAGACCTTATTATACCTGTGATGGTGAACCTATTACATGCATGCATCGCTGCGGGGGATTGTCATTAATTTTCTGGTTTTCCTGTCCAAGTTGTCCAGCTCGGACAGGAAAAACAGAAAATTAATGATGATCCATCATGCACTACACCCCTGCAGTGACATTGACAGGCTGTATTTACCAAGGAAAATAGGCGGCAGAGGACTTTTGCAAGTGAAGCAGACAGTGGAAGAAGAGAAGAATGCATTAGCTGACTATGTGAAGGAGAGCAAAGAGTCAGTGTTGATGGAGGTCAACAATAGGAAGCTTCTCAAGGTGAAGCAAACTATTATTATTATTGTTGTTGTTGTTGTTGTTGTTGTTGTTGTTGTTGTTAGGAAGTTTCTCCTCAGTTCCAAGTTGCTTCTCTCCTTGATTTCTTGTCTTGCCTTCAGGTGCTTTAGTAAATAAGTTGAAACCCCCCTACTCTTTGTAGCAACCTCTCAAATACTGGAATACAACCCTAGTCCTTCTTTTCTCTAGATGACTTTTTTTTACTGTTCATTTGAATTGCCCAGAGTTGTAATCTAAGATACTCCTCTCTGGCCATACATATCAATCGATCAATCTGCAATCAAATTACTTGAAAAAATTATTAACATTGACCGGTGGCAAATTCTGAACTTGCATTTTTTTGGATCTTCCTCAAGAATTTCCCCAATTCACATCCATTATGAAGGACTGTGATTCTCTTTCTGCCTGCAGATATAACCAAGCCATATTGTTCATATTCTTCGCTGCATTGTTTTAGTACCCTTCATGCCTCTAATCTTTGATTTAGAAAGAAGTATAGATTCAATGCCTTTCTTTATTTTCATTTATTTTTATATTTCAATGCAGAAGACTTGTTCCACCTTGAAGGGGTTTTTTTTTCTATCCACTACAACTCTAGTGGGCTCAGTTATTGTTGTACTGTACCAGACTGAGTTAACTTCTATGAATCTTGGCCATCCTTCTTAAAGTCCTTAGAATCCATTTTTCTTTTGTTCAAAAAGCATTCTCTACTTTTTTCCCCCTCTTAACCGTATACGTAGGGTTAGTCTTTTCTTTGAACATTCTTTGACAGAGAACGTTTTATACTTTTGAGTGTTTTCATATCACATTCAGGAAGAATGTCTTGCAAGGATCAAAACTTAAATTTTATGGCATTCCTTGATATGCGTGCCCAACAGTAAAATTAAAGTGGGGAAGCATTCTTAAGAAATATAGACATTAGAGAGGAAAGAAAAACATAAGCTTAAACTTTAAATTATATGCTATATCTGAAATCAAAAGAACAGGCACAGTTTAAAACCAAAAGTGGGAGAGACCAGATTTGTTTTTGAAAAGACTCTAATTTAATGCGGTGAAAATATAAGCAAAATTCAATTAAAACAATTAATTGCACTCATATGACTACTCCCTATGTACTTAACAATTTACCTCTCCTGTTATATTAAAAGTTACAATTTGGCAGGAACTTTGGAATAGCTTTAATAGCTTCAGGTTATAAATGGCTGCTGTTCAGAAATGAATTTGTTTCCTACTCTACAAGCTAAGAGTTGGTTTGACGTAATGGTTAAGGTACCAGGCTAGAAACTCTGAGTTTTAGTCCCATTTTAGCTGCATTGTTAGTTGGGTGACCTTGGGTCAGTCACTCATTCTCAGTCCTAGGAAGGAGGCAATGCTAGGGCCCTTCTGAACATCCTTGCCAAAAAATCTGCAAGGACTTGTCCAGCCAGGTGCCAGGAAGTATAGAAATATACCAATAACTTGGAGGCACATACACATTCTCACTCTACTAGTCATATTCCCTTACCTTCTGAAGCTTTTACGTGGCTCATGCAATTGTGGTGTGAAACAACTTACTGGATCAGATGGTTAATACATTTTCTGGTCTACTCTCATGACAGATAGAAGGAATTTGGCATCCCATGTCTAATCAGCATACTCTTCCACCTTCTTAGCTGTTTCCCCTGAACCCCCATCCCTGAATCAGACCCAATAATGCTGCTTTCCTACTGCTATTGCAGTGGAAAAAACCATCATATTGGAAGATATAGGGATGAAGCACTTTGTTCGCAATACACAAATACAAAGTTTGGAATGGGACACCTTGCCACATCAAACTCACTGCGGTCCACTCCTAGAACTTTTGACTTTTCCTTAGTAACTTGAACTGCATACTTAACAGTTTGTAAGTAGAGGCATTCTTAGGTAGCGGTACCACTGTATAAGGAAGTTAACTGCAAACATCAAAGGTGCACGGAATAAGGGCAAAAATTGTGCTGATTTTCATGAGCCTGGGTAAACAAAAATCAGGATGAGATCAATTATTTTTCAAAGCTTCAATATGCTTAAGTGAATACAGGAATAAACGTGTCCTTGTACTCTGTAAACTGCAGTGAGGCTGATTTGCTTACTATAACTTCATCAAGGACAAAATACAAAGACTGGAGATAAGTGAATCAGCTTGCCTTGTAGGTTAAAATGGTCCTGAAATGACTGCTGTGGCAGGTGGCAGATAATAAAAGAAGAGTATGAGAAGATGGTCTCTGAATGACCAAATTTCAAGAGATGGCCGGCCTGCCCCACAATTCAATTTGTAATTAACCTATTAAAAAGGATTAATTATTAGAACAACCCCAAGAATGCCTGAAATTAATCATAAGAAACAACAGATCAATTATGAATCAGCTGTATTGCTGAGCCCTAAACTAAAATCACTTTGCATTAGTGTCTTTTTTCAGTGTAATTGAAACTTGGCATTGGTGCAGTACCACTTTCTATTGTGTTTGCATGCATATACACTTGAAAGGAGTAGCTTTGGGGAAGGAGGAGGTAGAAGAGGATTGCAATTTTCATTAAGTTAACTCATTCTTGGAAGAAAAAACCTGTGCACACATTGTTCTGGCTTGTTCAAGATTGATAGCGTGTCTCATTAAGAATCCTTGTTAATCACCTAATATGTAAACTTTTTTTCAGGGATGGCCAACTCACTGCTAATTAGCTCAATCTGGTTCTCAAAACATTCTTTTTCTGGTTCTTGATAGACTTCCCAGCTTTTAACTAGAATATATTAAAATGTTTTCTTGTCTTAGGCGCTTAACTTTCAAGTTACAAGAAGCAGAAGCAGTCCAGATGTTCACATTAAATTTGTCTTTTCAGCCTTGCAAAGGTAATTTATGAAATGCTGCATCTGAATGTATAAAGTCCATACCTGTGAAATACTTGCTGTAGCATGGCAGCAGCTGTAGGATAGTCCATTGCTATGGCAAAATGTACCTTTTTACTTTAATGAATCCTTTGACTGGTGCGTCTGGTCTTTGGTCTCCTGATTGGTATGATCAACACACTTTCAGTCAATCATTCTGAATGAAAAGGTTTCTCCTCCCATGAAAGTTGCATTGGAAGCCACCAGAGAATCTGCATTTTGGTATCTTTTATGACATTGTTAGACACGCAAAATATTAGCTGCTAAAGTGTTGATGAATAAAATATATTCTGACCTTGCCCCAGATGAATTTATTCACAGAACTGTCATTAACATTGAATGGAGTTGCCTTTGTTTTCCACTTCCGGGTGCTTCAGAAATAGCTGTGTTGAAATACTATGTCATTGTTAAATAATTTTTTTAAAAAATTTCAGCATGTAAATGAAGGTTTCTTTCTACATGAAGTCAGCTAATTCCACTGTCTGACCACCTGCAGGGAGGAGTAAAAAGAATTAAGGTTTCTTCCTTGGCTCACCTCTTAACAGCCATTAAATTCCTTTCCATTTAATAATGAGAAATGAACTAGAGCAATAAATAAGGCAGGAGAATCTGACAGTAATTGGCTTTCTAGTAAGAACACCCACCTCAATCTCTCTCTCTCTCTCTCTCTTTAAACAAAAATGTAACTACAAGCTTAAACTCACAAGGTTGCTTTAGGCAAGCTGTCATCTTAAATTTATATCTGTCAGTATATAATTTAATAATAATAATTTAACACCATCAAACAACAACATCTGCCTATCCGAGGTCCCTGGGAAGGACTCGATAGGTGGATAAAAATGCCAGATTCAGTCTAAACATCTGACTGTGTGATGATGAACCATAATAATAATGATGATGTAAAGTTAAGCGAGCAAATGAAATTAAAAGTCTTTGAATTTATTCCAGGCATAGAATTTTCATGACCTATCAGATCCCACTTCATCCCATTCCTACCAGTTCATATTAGCTGGATAACAAAAGAATGTGCATCGGAGATACTTTCAAGGAAATAAAGAATTCAGTGAAACTCTCAGAGCGGGACATGATATTTTTGCATTTACAATTAGTCCTTGCTTAACAAGCTTAGCAACTGTTTGAAATTACAACAGGTTCCTTCAAAGCTACTGTAGAAAGTTAGCACTCACCCCTCTCCTAGAAGAATGAAACAATTTAGGAAATATTTAAAAAGGCAGAATATTATATTTCCCTAAAGGGAGAAACTTCCCCTGGGCATGTTTAATTTATATATGGTATGCTTGTGTGTATGTCTGTTAGTATATGGGGTCTTTTTAAAATCTTTAATATTTTAAATTGTTAGACTATTTATGATTTGTTTCTACGTGTTGTGAGCCGCCCCGAGTCCTCGGAGAGGGGTGGCATACAAATAAATAAATAAATAAATAAATAAATAAATAAATAAATAAATAAATAAATAAATAAATAAATAAATAAATAAATAAATAAATAAATAAATAAATAAATAAATAAATAAATAAATAAATAAATAAATAAATAAATAAATAAATAAATAAATAAATAAATAAATAAATAAATAAATAAATAAACATGCTCTTGGAAAGCAGCCCCCACCTTACTTAATAGTCCTCAGCTGATGTCAACAGTTAAAAGAGAAAAAGAATGCTAGCTCTATTCATAAGAACATTCCCTGCAACAAGGTCTTGACAAAGGTAGTATTAACCCTCACCCATAATAGGAATTACCCACCACCATTTCGGAACACATACTGCTCCCTGGCATCATCCCAGTTGCACCACCCACAGCAAACTTCAACCAAACCTATCTTAGACAACCCACAGAGCTAGCCATGAACCACTACAACAGCCAATACAATACATGTTCTTGCACAGGAACAGGAAATTCAAGTTCAAAGCTCAAGAAAAGGTATGTGTACCCCTCACTCTCAATTCCATGTGGTCAGCTGCACCAGAACCACAAACATGTGGTCCTGATCATCAACAAATGGACCCTCTTTCCAATCATTCTCCAGTCTCCATTTTGTCTCCTGTGCCTTTCTCCCATCTTGGAAATGAACCAGATGGATATTTCTTCCAACACTACTTAAGACTTGGTTCTGGAATTCCGATGGCTGCAAAACACTCACAATCCCATAAATACATTTCAGGCACATCGCCACCTACTTAGCTTTATGGTTGTGTTCTATAGTCATATGTGATATGGTATTCTGTATATAACTATACAGCAGTGTTCTATAGTCATATAGAGTCTACGGAGAGGGGCGGCATACAAATCCATAAATAAGTAAGTAAGTAAGTAAGTAAGTAAGTAAGTAAGTAAGTAAGTAAGTAAGTAAGTAAATAAATATAAATAAATAAATAAATAGTAATTTATGATATTTTTGTCAGTTTCCAGCATTTGCTTGACATTGATCATTATGCTCATTTAATGACCATGATGTTTGCTTAATAACCACTGCAAAAAAAAAAAAAAGGATCCAGTCACATAGGCACTTCAACTTATAGTTATAGAGGTGCAACTAATAGACTCAATTATTCCTCTGTAAAACTGTAACAGCAGCTCCTTGGGCAGTTTGAGCTTTTTGAATTGGCACAGAAAGAACATTCTTTGATATCTTTTTTGATGATGTTTTTGATGTTAGGTGACCATTTTAGGTCTTGAGATATGATAGAACCTAGAAATTTGAAGGTCTCTACTGTTCATACTGTATTGTCTAGGTAGATGTTTTTTATTTTTTTGTTTTGGTAATGTGGTGACCAAAACTGGGTGCAGTACTTCAGGTGTGGTCTAACTAAGGCTTTATAGAGTGGCATTAGTACCTCTTTAGTCCTAGATTGTATACTTCTGTTAAGCAAGGGACAGCCTCCAAGCAGTTCTTCTAGTAATAGTGCTCTGATCACCATTTTAAAACATCTAACTATTGAAAAGCTGTTGGAGAATTTCTCTTTTTTATGAAATCCACAGAAAACTTGTTCACAAATTGATTGAAGAACTTCAAAAGGCACTTTAAAGATCAGCTCTTAAAATGACCTTGGTGACTCACTAGCTCGGTTTCCTGCCCAGAAATTTCATAAGATCACAATATTTTATGTGTGTTTAATTTTGCACACACATTCCCCCTGTTTTTGTTTAACATCTCAATAAAAGTTGGCTACCAAAGAGAAGTTTTTCTAAAACAAATGAAATTATAGTAATGCTGTAGGTATTTATGTGGGATTGGACATTACTGAATCAACATCAACAATTGTTTACAAATAGGCCCCTGATAAACCAGAAAACACCTACAGCATTACTGGTTTACCAGGTACCTATTTATAAACAATTGCTGATTTTGATACAGTGATGTCCAATGCCACTTGGTGACTAAACATGGCAACACAATCCATGGCTTGCATATCAGCTCCTCTCTGTTTTTCAGATAACAATAAAAAACAATCTTTAATGCAGACGAATGCTGATGTTAAGAAGTT
Organism: Erythrolamprus reginae; assembly: GCF_031021105.1. Lineage (NCBI taxonomy): Eukaryota > Metazoa > Chordata > Lepidosauria > Squamata > Dipsadidae > Erythrolamprus > Erythrolamprus reginae. The sequence continues at coordinate 167,292,149 of NC_091952.1, read as the reverse complement.
TTGTAAATTCTTATTTCTGAACTTATTTAAACTGTTGGAAATTGGGTTTCATGGCTTTAATTGCTTGTTTGGTTTCAGACTGGAACTTTATTTTACATTTTTATTGTATAATATTGCAAGAATTTTCCTCTGGTGCAATCTAAAAAGTAAAAGAAAATTATCTAAGTTACTAACTCTGTGTGCTTTTATTATTGGCACAGAGATGCATGCAATAGATCACTGCTTTTCAAAACACAGTTTGGGTGACCCCGGGTGGCTCGTGGAGAATTCTTCAGTGAGAAGATCAATAATGGAAGATAAGCTTACATTTTATTAACAGCTACAATATATAATATTGGCTATGTGGTTAGAGGATAATCTCTGTGTTTACTTTATGCTCCTAGATCTTTTGAACACTTTCTCTTAGCAAGGGATGGGTGAAAAATTAATCCCATCCAAACAAGTAGCCTTCAATTTGCAACCACAATTGGCTTTGGAATTAAGATTATAAATTGTGCCAGTCATTAAGTGAGTTACCACATGACTCCGTCCACTTCTGACAAATGGTTATCCAAAATCTTCTTAAAAACTTCCAGTGTTGGAACATTCTCAACTTCTGGAGGCAAGTTGTTCCACTGGTTAATTGTTCTAACTGTCAGGAAATTTCTCCTTAGTTCTAAGTTGTTTCTCTCCTTGATTAGTTTCCACTCGCCGCCCAGAGTCAGTGTTCTCTCTAAATTTTTTTGGGGGTGGGCGGAAAAGTATAGTGTCTGAGCGGCAGTCCCTTCGGGACTGGGCGGCACAGAAATAATAATAAAATTTCCCTCTCGGCTTCTGGGCAGGTTTGGAAAACTCTGAGTTGATGATGATTTTTAAGTGAGCGATTGCTCACTGCTCAGCTTAGAGGGAACTATGCCCAGAGTCTGGAAGGAGTTGGGTGGCTTATAAATCTAATAAATCAAATCAATCCACCCATTGCTTCTTGTCCTGCCTTCAGGTGCTTTGGAGAATAGTCTGACTTCTTCTTTGTGGCAACCTTTGAGATATTGGAACACTGCTATCATGTCTCCCCTAGTCCTTCTTTTCATTAAACTGGACATATCTGCAACTGTTCTTCATATGTTTTAGCCTCCAGCACCGTACCCCAAAAGCTGCGCACGCGCGCACACGCACGCCCCAAAATACACCCCCGCGCAGCCTTTTTCACGGCCGCGCGCTCCCCATCCCCATGCCAGCCACGGGGGGGGGGGCGGGGAGGCGCCGGCAACAGAAGGGAAGGGAGCCGCGGCCGCCCCTGCCTCCCCACAGTTCCTCCGGCCCCTCGGCCTTTCGGCGCTGCCCCCCGCCCGCCCCCTCTGCTCCTCCGCCACCTCCTGCCTTTCGGCGCGGCTCCTCCCACACCCAAAACACACACCCTGCCTGTCTCACTTTGCCGAGAGCACTTTCGTCCCGGGCTCTCGGCAAGGGGATTGCAGGAGAGGCGGAGCAGGCATTCTTTTCCCCCCCAGAACTCACCTTTAAGAACTGGTGTCAGTATTGCTGGCTTGATGGATAGTTGATTTTTAATTATTCCTATATTTTTAGCACTTTAGAACTTTGCACTTTACCAACTTTAATTAATAGCTAAGCTCTGATTTTATATTATTAACTATTAATCTATGAACTTTTTATTCTTATTTTATATTGTGATATATATTATTAGTATTTTAATTATTACTAATTTAATTCATTTTAATATCACTAGGGGGTTTTGTAATTAATGGATGATTGGGGTAAATATGGGACGAATGATTGGTATGAATGCAATGGTTGGGGCGGGTGGGATTATGGTATGAATGTGATAAATGGAAGCAGTATGAATGATAGACTTTGCCCACCTGACGCCGGAGAGGCGGGAGGGGAGGGGGCACTAATCTCTGGGGAGACAGAGGGTCAGAATATTCCAGTGTTGCTGGGGAGAGGCAGATATGGCGGGGGCCGCGGAGTTAGCCGTTCCAGGGGAACGAGGGACCGTTGCTTAATAACGATCCCTTGTTCTGGCTCCGTGAGCCCAATCTTGGGTACTGGTGATGAGTGTAACTCTGGCCCTGGGCTCAGGTTGCTGCTGCTTAATGCCAGGTCGGTGGTAAATAAAGCTCTCCTCATCCGGGATCTGATCCTGGATGAGGAGGCCGACCTGGCATGTATTACTGAAACCTGGCTGGGCCCAGAGGGAGGTGCTCCTCTCTCTGAAATCTGCCCAGCTGGGTTTCAGATATGGCATCAACCTCGACCCCAGGGAAGGGGGGGAGGAGTGGCTATTATAGCCAGGGAGAGCCTTTGCCTACGTGGACTCATTGCTCCGGAAATTGCGGGTTGCGAGTCACTCTTGATGAAGTTGGACTTAGGGGTTCAGGTGGGCTTATTTCTCACGTACCTGCCTCCCAGCTGCGTGTCAAAAGCCCTGCCTGTGCTACTCGAGGAGGTAGCCGGGTTGGCGGTGGAGTTCCCAAGACTTATTGTCTTGGGGGACTTCAACCTGCCGTCACTCGGCGAAACCTCTGGGCTGGCACAGGAGTTCATGGCCACCATGACAGCCATGGACCTGACTCAAGTAGTACAGGGTCCGACTCATGAAGGGGGGCACGCACCCGACATGGTATTCCTTTCCGAGCAATTGAGTAATGGTCTGAGACTAAGGGGCTTAGAAGCAGTGCCTTTGTCATGGTCAGACCATTTTCTACTACGGCTTGACTTCCTGGCTCCAATCCTTCCCCGCAGGGAGGCGGAACCAATTAAGATGTTCCGCCCCAGACGCCTGATGGACCCAGAGGGCTTTCAGACGGCGCTTGGGGTTATTCCAGAGGCACTTGTCCACAGTTCGGCAGAGTCTCTTGCGAAAGCCTGGAACGAGGCTGCAGCAGAGGCTCTTGACCGGATTGCGCCTTTGCGACCTCTCCGTGGCGCTAGACCCCGTAGAGCTCCATGGTTCAACGAGGAGCTCCGGGAGTTGAAACGCCAGAAGAGACGTCTAGAGAAGCGATGGAGGAAGAGTAGGTCTGAATCTGATCGAACACTTGTAAGAGCTTTTATTAAGACTTACAAAGGTGAGTTCTGGGGGGGAAAAGAAGTGGCGCTCAAGGCGGCAAGATGCGCGTACCATGCCGCCTTGATTGCATCAGCGGAATCCCGCCCGGCCGCTCTGTTTAGGGTGACCCGCTCCCTTCTTAATCAGGGGGGAGTTGGGGAGCCCTTGCAGAGTAGTGCCGAGGACTTTAACACGTTTTTCGCTGATAAAGTCGCTCGGATTCGGGCCGACCTCGACTCCAATTGTAAAACAGAGTCGACTGACAACGAGTCAGTCGAGGTGACTGGGGCACGTACTTGTCCACCTGTCTGGGAAGAGTTTGATCTGGTGACACCTGATGAAGTGGACAAGGCCATTGGAGCTGTGAGTTCCGCCACCTGTTTACTGGATCCGTGTCCCTCCTGGTTGGTTTCGGCCAGCAGGGAGGTGACACGGAGCTGGGCCCAGGAGATTACCAACGCTTCCTTGGGGAGGGGAGTTTTTCCATCACTCTATAAAGAAGCGCTTGTGCGCCCCCTCCTCAAGAAGCCCTCCCTGGACCCAGCCGTACTTAACAACTATCGTCCAGTCTCCAACCTTCCCTTTATGGGGAAGGTTGTCGAGAAGGTGGTGGCACTCCAGCTCCAGCGGTCCTTGGAAGAAGCCGATTATCTAGGTCCCCAGCAGTCGGGTTTCAGGGCCGGTTACAGCACGGAAACCGCTTTGGTCGCGTTGATGGATGATCTCTGGCGGGCCCGGGACAGGGGTTTATCCTCTGTCCTGGTGCTCCTTGACCTCTCAGCGGCTTTCGATACCATCGACCATGGTATCCTTCTGCACCGGCTGGAGGGGTTGGGAGTGGGAGGCACTGTCCTTCAGTGGTTCTCCTCCTACCTCTCTGGCCGGTCGCAGTCGGTGTTAGTGGGGGGCCAGAGGTCGACTCCTAGGTTTCTCCCTTGTGGGGTGCCTCAGGGGTCGGTCCTCTCCCCCCTGCTATTCAACATCTACATGAAACCGCTGGGCGAGATCATCCAAGGACATGGGGTGAGGTATCATCAATATGCGGATGATACCCAGCTTTACATCTCCACCCCATGCCCAGTCAACGAAGCGGTGGAAGTGATGTGCCGGTGCCTGGAGGCTGTTGGGGCCTGGATGGGTGTCAACAGACTCAAGCTCAACCCGGATAAGACGGAGTGGCTGTGGGTTCTGCCTCCCAAGGACAATCCCATCTGTCCGTCCATCACCCTGGGGGGGGAATTATTGACCCCCTCAGAGAGGGTCCGCAACTTGGGCGTCCTCCTCGATCCACAGCTCACATTAGAACAACACCTTTCAGCTGTGGCGAGGGGGGCGTTTGCCCAGGTTCGCCTGGTGCACCAGTTGCGGCCCTATCTGGACCGGGACTCATTGCTCACAGTCACTCATGCCCTCATCACCTCGAGGTTCGACTACTGTAATGCTCTCTACATGGGGCTACCTTTGAAAAGTGTTCGGAAACTTCAGATCGTGCAAAATGCAGCTGCGAGAGCAGTCATGGGACTACCTAGGTATGCCCATGTTTCACCATCACTCCGCAGTCTGCATTGGTTGCCGATCAATTTCCGGTCACAATTCAAAGTGTTGGTTATGACCTTTAAAGCCCTTCATGGCATCGGACCAGAATATCTCCGAGACCGCCTCCTGCCGCACGAATCCCAGCGACCGATTAGGTCCCACAGAGTGGGCCTTCTCCGGGTCCCGTCAACTAAACAATGTCAGTTGGCGGGCCCCAGGGGAAGAGCCTTCTCTGTGGCGGCCCCGGCCCTCTGGAACCAACTCCCCCCGGAGATTAGAACTGCCCCTACTCTTCCTGCCTTCCGTAAACTCCTTAAAACCCACCTTTGCCGTCAGGCATGGGGGAACTGAAACATCTCCCCCTGGGCACGTTTAATTTATGCATGGTATGTCTGTGTGTGTGACTGTTAGCATATGGGGTTTTTTAAATATTTAAATATTTTAAATTTGTCTGATTGCTTATGATTTGTTTTTACATGTTGTGAGCCGCCCCGAGTCTTCGGAGAGGGGCGGCATACAAATCTAAGTAATAAATAAATAAATAAATAAATTCTCTCAGCGGAGGCCGGCGAAGGTGATATTCAATGTCGGGGGCGCGCGAGCGGTTGCGCGCGCTCCCTATCCCCCTGCTGGCCCGCTCGGAATATTCAAAATAAGAAAAGCCTTCACCGGCGAAGGCTTTTCTTATTTTGAATGTTCCGGGGGGCTAGCAGGGGGATTTGGAGCGCGCGCAAACGCCCGCGCCCCCCCCGACATTGAATATCACCTTCGCCGGCCTCCGCTGAGAAGAACGGAGAGAGAACGAGAGACAGTGAGAGCAACAGACAGCAAGATAGAAAGTGAGAAAGAGAGAGAGAGAGAGAAAGGGGAGAGAGAAAGAGATAGCAAGAGAGAGAGAACAAGAGAGAGAAAGAGTGTGAGAAAGAAAACAAGAGAGAAAGAGTGAGTGAGAGAGAAAGAAAACGAGAGGGAAAGTGAGAAAAAGAGAGAGAAAGAGGGGGGGAGAGAGGGAAAGAGAGAGAGAGAAAGCAAGAGAGAGATGAGAGGAAGGAAGAGAGAGAAAGAAGAGTGGAAGGAAGAGATAGAGCGAAATGATAGAAAAAAGGGGAGAAAAGAGAAATGAGAAAATGATTGAGGCAGAGAATGACAGGAAAGAGAGAAAAACAGTGACTCTTGATTTAAAGCATATGGTAAAAGTACTTAAATAATAACAGGAAAAAAACCCAGCCCTCACCTGTTTTTATTAATAGTTATGTTTTTGGTTTTGCTGGTTGATTTAGTTTTAATAGTAATGGATTTTGGTTTTTTTAAATTATTAATTTCTTTTAATAAAAAATAAGGGATTTTTTTCTTATTTATTTATTTATTTGTTTGTTTGTTTGTTTGTTTGTTTGTTTGTTTGGTTATTCTATGCCGCCCAGTCCCAAAGGGACTGTCGCTCAGACACTATACTTTTCCGCCCACACCAAAAAAAGATTAGAGGGTACATTGGCCTCCAGTCCCCTAATCATCTTTGTTGGTCTTCTCTGCACCCTTTCTAGAGTCTCAACATCCCTTTTGCATCGTGGCAACCCAAAATGAAAGTGATATTCTAAGTGTGGTCTTACCAAGGCCTTATAAAGTGGTATAAATGCTTCCTGTAAAGCATTAATACCACTACTCTTCTGTTAATACAGCCCAGAATTGTTTGGGGGTTTTTTTGGCAGCTGCTGCACACTGCTGGCTCATATTTAACTGATTGTCCACTAAGACTCCAAGGTTGCTCTCATAGTTACTACTGTTGAGCAAGGTACCACATAAACTATACCTGTGCATTTTGTTTTTAAGCTAACCACTGTCTGCAATGGTTGGCCAAAAATGTAAATCATGATTGTGTGACTGTGGGAAGTGGCAGTAAATGCACATTGAGCTCCCAAAATGCACTCATATGACTGGGGGGAGGGGCAACCATCAGAACTTTGAATCTGGGTCATAAGTATTTATTTATTTTATTTATTTATTTATTAGATTTGTATGCCGCCCCTCTCCAAAGACTCATGGCGGCTAACAACAATATAAAAAGACAATGTAAACAAATCTAATATTAAAAACAATCTAAAAAACCCCAATTTAAAGAACCACTCATACATACAAGCATACCATGTATAAATTCTATAAGCCTAGGGGGAAGGGAAATTTCAATTCCCCCATGCCTCACGACAGAGGTGGGTTTTAAGGAGCTTGCGAAAGGTAAGGAGGGTGGGGGCAACTCTGATATCTGGGGGGAGCTGGTTCCAGAGGGTCGGGGCTGCCACAGAGAAGGCTGTTCTCCTGGGTCCCGCCAAACGACATTGCTTAGTCGACGGGACCCGGAGAAGGCCAACTCTGTGGGACCTAACTGGTCGCTGGGATTCGTGCGGCAGAAGGTGGTCCGGAGATATTCTGAGGAGATCTGTCATAACTTTGAATGATCACTAAGCAATGATTATAAGTCAAAGACTTTATTATAGTCCCACCTTCCCAAGCATAGAAGAACCAAAATGCACTGTATGTGTTTTTTTAAAAAAAGAAATACTAGCCTTACCCCCCCCCCCCACCTCCAGTATTTGATAATGTTTTCAATTCAGTTTAGAAAAAAAGAATCCAAAAAATGCACAAATGTCTTAAAAATTATATACTTTATATTGCAAAAAGGTATGCTCCCAAATGCTATATTCTGGGGAAAATGTTTAGAATAAGTACACACTCAAATGTGCATATTACAAGAAATGCAAAAGGAAACCAATCAAACCTTTCAAAATAATTTACTAAAGTAACCAGGTGAAACTAGATTTGACAAGTACATACCTGCACCTCTATTCCTTTTGCTTTTTCCAATGTTATGGTGACCAAGAGATGATTAAAAGCTTCTGCTTAAGATTTATGAATTTGGTCAAATAATGGCTTGCTTTGCCTTGTATAGATCCAATTCATTAGGCTTTGGTTAGTTAGAGTATCTTATGCAATGTAATAGTTCTAAAGACTCCCAGAATCCACTACCG